>NC_036244.1:6632272-6680166 GCF_002742605.1 Olea europaea var. sylvestris | reverse complement strand
TTTTTTTTCTTTCTAAATTCTAATCTACAGTTTATTCAACTTGTACAAATTGTTTTCTTCGTATGTTTTGCATTTTTTGTTCACTCATAATACAAAATGTAATTACTTAAGTAATTTTAGTGATTGGACTATTGTTTATGGCAGAAATTTTAGTTATTTGTGATGTTAAAGAAATTATTTACTTGTACAATTGTAGTAATTACCTAATTCCTCAGTACGTGATACACAAAATGTGTATCTATGTCCCATGTATATACATCTATGCATTCCCTTTTGGTTGAAGATAGGATCCTAAAGAAAAATGGAAACTTTCAGACAATTGAGTCATGATTTGTACTTTCCATGTGAACTTAGTTCCAATGTGGATTACTTTGCTTGTGGAAATTTTGATATCTTTGTAATGAAATTATCCGTGCAAGAACTTGAATATCTTTGAAACGAAATTTCTAATAATATTTTCTGTCGACTTGTAGTCAAACAATTAATCCTATTTGTAAATGTAGGTACAATGAACATGATCAACTTGTCTTAGAGTTTGTGATGTCATCAAATCACCAAGCTTCTCGAAAACATCACGAGGTAAAACTTCAATTATGCAACCATAAATGTTTGAATCAGTTTTCTTGGAATGAAGTTGTATTAGCTATGAAATCACAGCTGACTTAAGTTTGTGTTTTGTAGTAACAATAAGATTAATGATCATTCATTCAGTAAATTAATTCTTTTTAAGAAACATTCCAAAATATTTTTTCCAAATCTTGTGAAATCTGGTTGATTTTCCAATTCTTGATTTAAAGTTCCAATTTTTTCCCCATATCTCAGGCAATGAAGCTCTTCTTCTCCAGTTCTTAATTTAAGATTCAAATTGGATGTATCATTACGAGTTTTTCCTTCTCTATTCTTGATTATGATCAATGATTTGATCTACATAGTTAATTTAACCAACATTCAGTAGATTGTTGAAGTTTGAATCTTTATTGAACATTCAATTTTCTTCATTATATATATATATATATATATATATGTGAAGATGGGACATAAAGTTGCATTTATTCCTAGGGATATGTTAGCGTAGTAGCTTGATGCGTTACAACTTTTGGGATGGGTGGTGTCTTTGTCAAGCCTGATGCCATAATTAAAGACTACCTGAATGATGTTGCGCCTCTCTTTGGTGGCTTCTTGACCATTTTAGGGGTTTTTGAGGTATGTTGTGAGTTTTTCGAGCTACTTGATTAGCCAACATAATGCATCATGTAGTTCAGAAATGGTGTAAGATAAACTTATTTATTGATTTCGTCATTTCATGAAAAAGTTCGTATTCTTTTTGGTAAATTGGGTGATTGCATTTTAATATGTTCTAATGTTATGAAAAAGAACAACATTTCTAGAATGGTGATGCCTACTAAATGGATTTGTCAGCATCATTTTGGTGAGTAGAAAAGACCATGCATTTATTGTACTGTGTTGTGAATCTAAGGATATTTTCTCAGATAGTCAAAATTCTGGGAATAACCTAATCAATAATTTTGATTTTTCAACATTGGAAGTGATGGATAGTTGGCTGATTGAACAAAACGGGAACAAGAAGTTTTTATATTTCTTCATAGTTAAACCTCACAATGTACATCTATTTATAATACAATAATGGATCCAAGAAAGGGGGAAAAAACTATCTCCTAATATTAGAGAACATTTACAACCCTAAAATTATCAATCAACACTATCAAAGGAAAGGTTTTGATATCTTTCCTTTATACATGATTTCCTACACTCCCCCTCAAGTTGGATTGTAGATATTGATCATAGCCAACTTGCTGATGAAATCGTTAAAATCTCGTGAGACAATCCTTTGGTGAGAATATCCACCCTTTGTTCCCTTGTAGGGACATACACCATACAAATGACTCTTTCTTCAACCTTTTCTTTGATGAAGTGTCTATCAATTTCCACGTGCTTCGTTCTATCATTCTGAACTGGGTTGAGTGAAATGCTGATGGCTGCTTTATTATCACAATAGGGTTTTATTGGTAATTTTATTCCAAGTTTCAATTCCTCCAAGAGTTTCTTTAACCATAGTCGTTCACATATTCCTTGTGCAGCAGCTCTGAATTCTGCTTCGACACTACTTCTTGCCACTACATTCTGTTTTTTACTCCTCCAAGTTACCAAATTTCCCCATACATAGGTACAATAACCTGATGTTGATCTCCTGTCTTCTATTGATCCGGCCCAATCAGCATTTGTAAATATTTCTACTTTTCTTTTTTTACACTTCTTGAAGAATAGTCCCTTTCCAGCAGAGCCCTTTAGATACCTGAGAATTTTGTAAACTGCTTCTAGGTCAGCTTCCATTGGCGAGTGCATATGTTGACTCACAACGTTAATTGCAAAAGCAATGTTTGGTCTGGTGTGTGATAGGTAAATTAACTTACCAACCAGTCGTTGGTATCTATCTTTTTCAACTGGTTCCCTGTCTCATCCGTCCTTTTTCCATAGTCTATGGGTGCGTTGCTTGGTTTGCAAGCAAGCATGCCAGTTTTACTCAGCATGTCAAGGATGTATTTCCGTTGTGATATGCTGATAGCCCCTTTTGATCTTGCTACCTCCATACCCAATAAGTACCGCACTGTCCAAGGTCTTTTACTTCAAATTCGGAGGCTAGGCTTTTCTTTAGTCTGTCTATCTCAATTATATTGTCTCCAGTGAGGATTATATCGTCTACATACACAATTAGGATTGTTATTTTTCCTTCTTTAGATTGTTGGAAAAACATGGTATGATCTGACTGCCTTTGCTGATATCCTTAATTTCTCAACACTTTTGCAAACCTGTCAAATCAGGCTATTGTCGATTGCTAAAGACCGTATAATGATTTCTTGAGTTTGCATATGCAGTCTTTTTCATCCCCATTATGGAACCCTGGTGGTATTGTCATGAATACTTCCTCTTCCAATTTTCCATTCAAAAAATCGTGCCTAATAACCAGTTGCGGGAGAGGCCAATCCAAGTTGGTTGCTAGAGATAAGAGAACTCGAACTGTATTTAGTTTTTCCGCCGGTGAAAATGTCTCCAAGTAGTCAATACCATATGTCTGTGTGTATTCTTTGGCTACCAGTCGAGCTTTATAACGTTCTATCAACCCATCATCTTTATACTTCATGTTAAAGACCCATTTACAGCCAACTGGGTTCTTGCCCTTTGGCAACTTCATCATATCCCAAGTTTTATTTTTTTCTAAAGCCCGCATTTCCTCCATTACTGCTTCTCGCCATTTGGGAATTTCCAAGGCCTTTTGAATGTTCCTTGGTATTTCTATATTGTCAAGATTAGTAATAAAAGTATGAAATTTTGTAGATAGAGTTTGATAAGATACAAATTTAGAGATAGGGTGGAGAGTACATGACTGAGTTTGTTTTCTCAAAGCAATAGGTAAATCATCACTTGGAGATCCAAATTTATCGGATAGGATTTCATTAGGCCTTATCACTGGTTCTGACTCTTTTGGTGCCTCAGGTGCGAGGTTTCCCTTGTACTTTGAGTTCGGCCTCCTTGAGTAAACTAGTATTTCCTTGTCTTTTTGTTTTTTTACATCTCCCCCTTCCTTTTGTAGATGGCATATTAGACGTGACCCATTCAGAATAGGTTGGTTCGGGAGGAAAGAGGTTAAAGTTAAAAAATTCTTCAAAGGACTTCTCTTCACTCAGATTCTCCCCTTGAAGAGAATGTTTTTTGAAGTAGGGTGTGTTTTCAAAGAAGGTGACATTGTGGCTAACAAAGACCTTTTTTGTTGGTGGATCATAGCATTTGTATCCCTTTGAGTAGGTGAGTATCCAATGAACACACATTTAAGTGCACAGGTTTCTAGTTTGTTTTGACAAGAGTGAATATGGGTAAAGGCCATACATCCAAACACTTTCAGAGGTAGGTTAGAGTTAAGACGAGAGGTAGGGAAGTGTGTTTGGAATTTCTGAAGGGGTGAGTCGAAGGATAGGGTATGAATGGGCATTCTATTGATTAGATATGTGGCTATTAAAATGGCATCGCCCCAGAATAGTTTTGGCACGTTAGTAGTGAACATTAAGGCACAGGCAACTTCAAGGAGGTGTATTTTTTCGCTCCACGATCCCATTTTGTTGAGGTGTATTGATACAAGAGCTTTTTTTGTAATGATTCGAGTCTCTGTACTCAAGCCGTTAGCTTACGTACTGTCCAATTTAGGTGGGCTTTGCGCTCACTTACCCCTCATGGCTTTCTGTCGTGTCCCTCAGAATTCGAACTCATAACTTTTCATTTAAGTAAGACTTAAGTTGAATCCTGATACCAATTGGGCAGCTTTGGTAGACTATCCCATGGTTTTGTAGGTAGTCTCGTAGTGTAGTATTGATGTATTTTGTGTCGTTATCTGTGCGGCGTATTAGAATTTGTGCTTGAAATTGCATACGAATCATTGAGTGAAAATAGATAAATACGGACCGGACTTCAGATTTTTCTTTGAGTAGATAAGACCCAACAGACTCAAGTATGGTCATCTATGAATGTGATAAACCATCTGGTGTTTGGTCGATTCGGGGTTTGAGAATGTCCCCATAGGTCACTGTGGATCATAGTGAAGGGTTTAGTTGGTTTGTATGTAGTGCTTGGGTAAGAAGTACGCTAATGTTTTGCAAGTTCACAATTTTCACATTGAAAATCAACTGAAATTTTATTCGAAAATAATGAAGGGATTACAAGTTTCAAATACTGAAAATTCAGGTGGCCTAGTCTATTATGCCATAACAGAATTTCACTATCCCTAGAAACAGATGCAGACTCAGAAGTTGCAATTTTATGCCGCTTACTCATATCGACCTCCTCAAAGTAGTACAGTCCTTCGTACTCTTTAGTACTGCCAATCGTCTTCCTCGATGAAAGGTCCTGAAAAATACAGTGAGATGGAAGAAATTTAGCAGAGCAATTGGAGTCTCTAGTTAGTTTGCTAATTGACAATAGATTACGAGATAAATTTGGAACATGTAAGACAGATTCAAGTGTGTTATAGAATTAGAGATCTTGATACTCCCTTTTCCTGCAACAGATGAGAGGAAGCCATCTGCAATTTTGACTTTAATGTTGTCAGCACAAGTTGAGTATGAGGAAAAAAGGTGATAAGCGTCCGTCATATGATCGGATGCTCCAGAGTCAATAATCCAGGGAGTTTTTGATTTTGAAGTGGTACACAAGGCTCTCAAGAAATTACCTTTATGAGCTAGGGAGCTTGAATGACCATTAGGAATGGACTGACCAGAAGTTTGAAGGCTGGAGAAATTTTGGTAGAGTTGTTCCAATTGTTCGGGATTGAATGCACCACTTTGAGTAGGAGTGATTTTTGCCTCGGTTTGATATCCCCGACTCCTAGTACTTTGCCTCGGCTTCCAATTTGTGGGCTTTCCATGGAGGTCCCAACATGTATTTTCGTTGTGTTTAGGCATATGGCAATGTTCACACCAAGGTCAGTTACGTTGTTTCTGGCTTGACCCATTTATTGCTGACTTTGATGACATACCCATGACTTTAGGCCCATTAGCTTCCAGCCCAATACCTTTCCCACTTGGCCGTCCAATAAGCAGATTTTTTTTCAGTAATTGGGCCATGATAGGTTAGCCCATTACTCCCACCAATTTTTGGTCCTTTACCTTTCATCATAAGGCTCGACAGTTCATTGGGTCCATGAGAGTCTTCAACCAGCATCACCAGAAGTTGCGCCTCCTCTCGTCGAATCTCAGAGAAGACCTCGCGAAGGGATTGCAGTGGTTGCCGACCAAGGATTCGGCCTCTAATGTCATCGAGGTCTCGATTTAATCCAGCCGAGAACTCATACACTCTTTCATTCTCAATTTTCTTCCTACACCGCACGTTATTGTCTCCACAGCTCTACTCTTCCTCACTGCTAAGGTCAAGATCCTACCAAAGTGAGGTAATCTCCATGAAATAGTCGGTAACATCTCTGTTTCCCTGCTTTGTTTGCCACAATTGGGTCTTGATTTCAAAGATGTGTGATGAGTTTTCCGAGTCTGAGTTTCTCTCACCGCATCCCACACCTCTTTTGCAGTTGGCAGGAAGAGAGGTCTTTCCTATTGCCTATTTCATAGAGTTCACTAACCAAGCGGTGACCATGGAATTTTCCGACTTCCATTGTTGTAGGAGGATAGGATCTGTTGGTTTATTCGTTTCATCGGTAAGGTAGCCTAGTTTCCCCTTTCCATCAATCACCAACTTTATTGATTGGGCCCATTCACGAAAATTTTTTCCATTTAGTTTTTCAACTGTAAGCTGAAAAGACGAGTTCTCGAAACCGTGAGAACCAATTGTGGAGTTAACCTCTGTCTCGATTTGTGGGGTGTCAGACATGACTGACCCCAAACTGTTGACGGGAAATTCTGCTATAGGTTGTTAGGTTTAGACAATCCTCTGATACAATGAATAAAACGGGAACAAAAAGTTTTTATATTTCTTCATAATTAAACCTCACAATGTACATCTATTTATAATACAATAATGGAGCCAAGAAAGGACAAAAAAAAAAAAAAAAAAAAAAAAAAAAAAAAAAACAAAACAAAACAAAACAAAACAAAACTATCCCCCTAATATTAGAGAACATTTGCAGCCCTAAAATTATCAATCAACACTATCAAAGGAAAGATTTTGATATCTTTCCTTTATACACGATTTCCTACACTAATCAAACTGCTTTTGGAAATATAGGAGCTGAACAAGATTTGAACAAATTTACTTCAAAAATAGGTTAAAATAATTAACCTTTTGGATTTGACAGAGCCCATTTGGCAAAGGCTTTTTTCACAAAATGAAATCCCTCGTTATGTAGGGTGTCGCTTCATTGTTGAAATACGTGCTAGGGAAAGCTTCGAATTTCATACCATCAGATAGGAAAAACTAGAAAATTTTCTCATATAAGAATTTTGCATTTTTTTTTCAGGACTATCTCCATTCTCTAAACCTACTATTCTCTATTTAACTTCAAAAAAATTCTTGTTTTAATGTCTTTCAGATAACCATGAGGGTAACAGCAGATATGTTGAACGACATAAAGCACATCTTTGTTTGCTTTTTAACTAAATTGCCTATGATGGGTTGATTTCATGATATGTGAAGATCTCAGTGGTACAAGAACATCCTAATTTCTGTCTCAGTAGCTACAACATTAGCGAATAGGGAACTTATTTAGCAAATACCTCACACGAGGCCATAGGATAGTGATTTCTGTTGTAAATATTTATCCTATTACATAGTCAACTACACCATGTTTCGTGCTTTGCACGTATGTCACACTAGTTCCTTTAAAAAAGGCATTATCAAAGAACTGTTCATTTGTGAGTTCCCTCTCACACTTTACTGTTCCTCCACTCTTCATTTATGAGTTCTCCATCTCACAAACAATTTGAATAAATTATTGTACACGAGCGAGTTTTCTTTGTTCTAATACTGTTCACTAAATATCTCGTCACCTAACCTTTACCATTCCCTTTCCCTTTCCCTTTCACTCTCACTCTCACTCTCACTTTCCCTTTCAAGAGCACTCCCGATTTCTATACGTTGTATTTGTCATGATTTCCTGGTTATCATTAATTTAAGATGAAGTCCTAATTAGATTTGTTCTGGTTTCTTCACTTCAATTGTTGGATCTGCTTTTATTTTATTTATTTATTTATTTATTTTTTTGTTCAATCTTTTGAGAAATCGAACTCAAAATAGCTAAAGGAGTTGTGTATTATTTGTTCAATTTGTTGCTATTGTCTGTATTTTTTCCTGCTCACTATTTTTCTGTTGTCAGTTTCCAGCTCTTCAAAGTACAAAATGGAGGGTAGTTGTACTTCTAATGATGCATAGGCGACTGCTTTCCGATGCGTACAATGGAGGATGGTGCTCTTATTGGGTAAGATTCTTTTTTCTTATTTAACTTTGTTCATTTCTATACCGCATCTGTATTGGTGGAGAACAAAAGGATTACTTCCCTCTACAGCAACGTTCTTTCTGCAACGATCATGGATGTAGAGCAGTGCAAAGCTTGCTATATCTAAAGTTTACAGGTAAATAATGAATTGTGTACGTAGGTTTCTTGAATTTTTGCTGCTTGGTACATGTGTCTGTAATCTAAAATTTAAGAGAGCAATAGAATTCGTATGATGGTTTTGCCATATATGATGTGTGTATCTTTGATCCATATTTAAGTGTTTCTTACTTCATGAGTATTGTTTTGAAATTCTCAAAAGAGGCTGAAAATATGGACAAAGAGAAAAATGAGATGATTAAAATAATCTGTTGTTAGTCAATAAGTATTTGACTGCTGACCTAAAGGATGATTTGGGGTACATTGAGGATTTTGAGTTCTACTAGGAATTTGATTTTGTTACATGTGAGAGGATGGCAAGATCAAAGTTTTTAGGTTGGATGATAAAAAATGAAAAAATGGGTCGGAAGTGACTAATTTGGGTGATATGTTGTTCCTGGAATTGTACATGAAGCTTTTGTTTTGGAGATGTTTGGGTATAATGGATGTAAAGGTAATTCTATATTTTTTTTTACAGATGAGTTCTTTTGTGGTAGGAAAGATGATTGGGAGTCGAAGAGTCTTGGTATCGGAGTGTTTTATTTAGAGAGTGGGAGTATTGGGCCAATTAATAGTCACGATGGTTACTCCCCCATGTTTTCATTGCCACCTGCTTGGGTTTGTTCTAATGTGTTATGTTGAGGAATTTATATGTTTTTTTCCTTTTCGTTTTTTAGGCTAAATATGTTTTAAATATACATTCCAGTTAGTCATTCTGGTCATATTTTATTTCTGGTTGCTGCTATAATTTTACAGCTGCACAACAAAGCATAGTTTATGTTGATAAAGTTGACAAATCACCAAAAAGGTATTCCGAAGCCTACTTTAGTAAATAAAATCTTGTAGTCAAGTGTTAAAATCATTTATGTTAATGCAATTCATTCCATACTGTATCTACAATGTTAGCAAGAATCCAAATTTTTTTATCTAACTTGGATGCTAACATGTTCACCCTAAGTAACTGTTTGAAAATTCACAAAAAAAACCAAGGCTAGAGTGTATATATAATGCAGACGTAAGGCTAAAAAATTTTTTAACCTTCAACTCAGCATTTTATGAAGAGAGGGAGATACCCTTGCTTTTAATGGGCTAACAGAATGTTCTGAGTTCAAAAGACTTATTTTTCTGAATACTCTCTTTCTGCATATAATGAACATACCCATAAAGTTTTTTCCTCTTCTGCAGTGTCTTTTATGCCATATACAGTTGAGTAGGAAAACAATGTAATGTATATAAATAAAGGACATCCCTGATCCTCTGTTTATTAAAATCCCTTAACCTATGGAGGGGTAAAAGAAAAGAACATAGCACAAAGGACACGGGTAGTGGGAAAAAGAGAGACCAGTCCACACCATAAGATTATCAATTATTTCATTGGGTATGAATTACCACAATGTGTTTGTGTGTTTCTTCATTAGTGTACTACACAATTTTTCCATTGATTATATCCTTCTTCATTTGAGTGCAAAATTTATGGCTGCTAGTGAATGTTGATTTGCCATTGAGGATGAATCACCACAGATTTGTTTGCGTGTTTCTTAATTTGTTTTCTTTATTGTTGATTATGGATTAAAATCACGAAACAAGTGATGCCAACAAAATTATGATATACATGATCCTAATAGAATTATGAGTTGCTTTTCAGATTATCCATACAAGACACCTAACATCATGCAAAAATATAAAAAGCAAGTAGCGATGAATAGGACAAAAGAAAGTTGACAATGGAATTAGGAAGGAGTCACAATTGCTTTTGGGAATATCTTTTATTTTTTGAACTTTGCACTGAATCTAATATACCATCTGGTTATTAACTCAATGGCATTAAGCATTGCAGGTTTACGTTGTGCTTCTTTCTCCAGAGTAATTTTAGTTGAGCTTTATTCTAATTTCTTCCACTCCAAGTATAGCTCTTAGAGAAGTGCTGGGCTTTATGCTATTGAAAAGAATTTTGAATTTCATATTGAAATTTTTTTTTTTAATGAAACTTTCCTTTCTGAACCTGCAAAGTATAAACTGCACAAGTCCACCATCAAAATTATTACTCAAGACAATTAAATATCAGGTCAATGATTCAAGGAAAATTTACTTGAAAATTGGCTCTTGATCTACGATTATGCCTTTCTTTTTCTACACTGTAATCTTATGCGAGTTATTTGTTATGTGGCTAACCAATGTCCGACTTCTAAAGTTGATTCCATGTATATATGTAAATCATTTCTATCGAATGGTTTTGGTGAATAATGAGGTGCAGTTGTTATTGCATTTTAACCAATATAGAATATGATTATTTTCCTTTGGCTGTTTCATAGATTTCAACCAACATATAATATATTTATTTTCCTTTGACGATTATTCCACTTTATGCTCACCATCTGTAGGACTTGCTTTGTCCAAACATCTTAGTAGTTTGTGTCAAATATATTTAATAAGACTCGATGTCCCTTGATGTGAGAGGTTTTCTCATTATATAGAACTAAATATAAACTAAATATGGTAACAACAATTTATCTATATTTGGTACAATTATAATAATAATATAGTTGTAATCTTCGATAATCTCCACAATCTTATTGACACCTCCTCTCAAATTGATGCTGTTAAAAGCATCAATTTGCAATTATGAACTGAAGACGGTGACAACACTCTTGCCCACGAAGAAGAAATCTAAATTAGAGCAACCATCTACGAATGTAATGACGAGAGACCAAGAACAACAAATAGTGCAGAAACAACTAAGAGCTATTTCAAAATCACTCTAAGAACACTCCAAAGAGCTCACTTTCTAAGAAGAATTTTCAAAAGAAATTCACAAAGTGTGTCGACACATACAACAAGCTCTATTGGTTGGGAGAACTTAGTTGAACACATAATTTGTGTTCCGACAAAAGCTCTAATGCCAATACATTGGCAAAAAATTCAGCAACATATCGCTGACGAGATGCTGTAGTTGGAAGAAATCCCACAAAACAGTGTTCAAAAAAAAAAAAAAAGATCCTTTTTTGAGAATTCAAAAACCACCCAAGGATGAACCTCCTTCGAGATTCCAAAACTCTAGCTCATCAATTGAGCAACCAAAATACAAAGATTTGCACTCCCATGTCTCTCTCAATCATATGACCCATCAACAAGATCCCTAAGTTCCTTATTGGAAGCAAATCAAGCCACAGTCCAGAGCTTACACAAAATTAGCCTAGAAAGAGAAACCACAATTTATAATCCAATTGCTCATAACCATAAATGTCCATTAAAGTCTCCAAGACCTAACCTATTCACTAAAAATAACGAAGCCTAAAGTAGTAGGCTCTACCAACAAATCTATGACAATATTAAACACAACCCAGTAGTGCATTAACTCAAAATTTCATATAAAATCCAGCCCACTACAAGCCCAAAATTTAACTCCTCATTTGAGGACCTTAATCCAACAATACATATACAAGCTCACTTAAATACTATTTATCCATTATTCATAACAGCAAACTAATATACAGGTCTATTATCAAAATTAATAATAGAACCTTTGCCCAATTTAAATGCACAGTGTAGCCCAATTGAGATTCACGAGATAGTTTGCCTCCACTTCACAGAATAGCCCACAGAAGGCGATCTGCAACACAAGAACAATGAGTATTGAAGTGTAAGATGTTAATGGGATTGCAATTACTTACTAATTTCTGCATTTGTATCCATGTATCGCTGAAGATTTTTGAACAATATGAAGTTGTAAGCTGATGAAAGGAGAGTTAAATTGTTCATTAACTTCAACAACGTTGGTTTTTGCATTGATTGTCCATTGGATGTCACCAAGTTGGGCTCTATAATTTTTATCCATTTTTTTAGCTTGTGCATTTGAGATGAGGTATGTTTTATGTGGTAGTAAGGTGTCTTAGAAAGCTGTGATGGAGTTATCGAATAATGTAGTCTGAATTTTGTTCCCCTGCATAAAAATTAAGTTAAAAGATGTTATGGTAAGATTTTAAGAGATAGGACAAAAAAGAATTTTAATGTAAGGGAAATTTTTTTAGGATTTAGAAATGAGTATTGAATTGGAATGTTAATTTTAAATGAAATAGTGATGTTTTGTGATGTGTTATAATGCATATATTATGAATGAATTAAGGTTGAAACCTAAAGTTTTCGGTGGTGGAATATATTCTTGTTGGTTATGTATAAATCTAGATGGGACCTTTTATGAGTTCTTTTTTATTATACATAGGGATTACACAGAATTTAAGTACAGGAACTAAAAGGAGCTAGAAAGCTATTATGTGAGGCAGAAAGTTGTCAAGCTCGAAAAGGGAAAATGAAGTTTACTGTTTGAGAGTATAGTGTACAAGAAACAATAGATTTGGATATAGAATCCATTAAAGAAATTCAAATGGTGTTCTTTTTTCAAAAGAAGGGAGCATTTGTATGTTTAGAAATCCAATGTTGTACATCCTCTCATTTATATATTCTGGAATGTGCTGCATTTGAGATTTCAAAATATTAGAACTTGAATGAATTAAATTTAGTAATCTTGTTTTTTTGAATGGAAGAAAGAGTTTAAGAGGCCGTTATGTGCATTTGGTTTAGAATAAAAAATTGATAAAAAGATGTTTAAAGTTAATGGTTTTGATTTATTGTGGATCAAAGTTTCAAATAAAGGAAACTACGTGAGAAGATTTACCTAAGGATCCGTTAACCAAATGTGTTATTATTTCAATGGACCGTTCCAAGCTTTGCTGGAGAGCATTTTTTTGAAACTATTGCCACCATAGTCTACAAAAAATGATGATTATATATTCTAAAAGCATCATTAAGTAAAAATTGAAAATCAGCTAAGTGAATGATGAACTCTCTAGTCACCAAGAGCTCCTCTCTCTAGTATCATTCTTTGCTAAATTGAAGAAAAAATATATGATCTGCATCTTGAACTACAAAGATAGACCTCTTCCCTCAATCAACAAATCATACATCATTCTTAGAAGTCTTGAAAGCTTTGAGACCTCATATTCTGAAACACACAAAGACCTCCCGTACATTTTCTGGTATGCTTGAGGAAGTTTGATTAGAGATAAACTTTCCCCTAACAATTTTCGCAACTTAACAAGTTGTCCTTTCAAATCATTTAGATCTCTCGAGATTGTACTTGGGGTCAACTCATTACGCTCACTAGAAGCAAGGTTACCTGTTGAAGCTTTGCTCGGCGTACATGTTGCTTTTTCTTCTTCATTTGGATGAAGTATTGCTGTTTTATCTTGGTGTGCAAACCCTTTCCCAGGGGGCCACATTAGACCAGTCCTATAGATAGCGATCTGCATTCCTTAGTATGGACGAGACTTTAATCTAAGATAGAATAACAACGATAATTATGTATCCACATTGACTTAGAATATGAAATTCGGGAGCAAAATCTACTTACCCGAGATTAATAAGATATATGATGGCTGGCGATTGTCTAAAACAAAAAGGAACATCTACCAAAATTGCTTTGTCGGCAGTATCCTTCCTCCCGTTGGGAACCTGTACAAGTTTGATATCGGTCACTTGACACCCCTCTTATTCGCCTCGAAATTGCATTAAAATTTTCGTATGCTGAAAACACGGTTATTGGTCCATTAATTGTGGGATGGGCTTGTAAATCCATCATGATGTTACCAGCAATATTTTCTGGATGCACATCTTTTGGCATTGATAGTTTTCAATGTCCCAAAGGATGGTAATAGGATCGTGTATTGACAAAAATTTAAAAGAAACAATCACTAAAATAATCATGTAATCTCAGCGGATCAAAAATAATCCTCATGTGACTTGAGAAAGTGATGAGAAATTGATCTAATATATAATATCTAGATATTTTCCATTTTACCCTAGTTAGATGGCACTGTATATTTTTAACACTTGAATTGGAGCTCTGATGAATTTCTTAATATTGATGGCATTTTGAAGGAATATACCTTAGAACTGGAAGCAAAAATCTCAAAGTTTAGAGAAATGAACCAAGAGTTGCAGAAAAATAGGCATATTAGTGATACTAGTCAACGTGGACTTATCAAGACGACCTTTAATGATATTGATATAAATTGTTAAATGATTATTTTAATGTCTATTGCTTTTAAATTTCTTTCCTGTTACCATTATTGGGGCATTGAGAACTGCCCCATGCCAAAAGGTGCGCAAGAAGATATTACTGGTAACATTAGTGTAAACCCATCCTACAATTAATGAACCAGTGACTGTATTTTCAGCATATGAAGATTTTAATGCAATTTCGAGACGAATGAGAGGAGGGTGTTAGATGTGTTGACAAGACAATTTTGGTAGATATGTTCCTTTTTGCTTTGGACAATCGCTAGCCATCATCTATCTTGTTAATTTTGGGGGATAGATTTTGATTCTGCACTTCATGTTCTAAGTCAACGTAGATACACAATTATTGTTGTTATTTCATCTTAGGTAAAAGTCTTGTCCACTATAAGGAATGCATGTAGCTATCTATGACGCTGGTCCAGCAAGGCTCTTGGGAAAGGATTTGTGCACCTCGATAAAGTAGCGATATTTCGTTCAAATGAAGAAATAAAAGCAATGTGTACAGTAGAAAAAGTTTCAACAGATACACTTATTTCTAGTGAGCATAATGAATTGTCCTCCTAGGTACAACCCCCTAGAGATATGAATGATTTGAATGGACAACTTATTAAGTTGCTAGAATGGTCATGTGAAGGTTCATCTCTAATCAAGCTTTCTCGAGCATACCAAAAAATGTACGGGGAGGTCTTTATATGTTTTAGAATATGATGTGTCAAAAATTTCAAAACTTCTAAGCAGGATAGATGATTTGTTGATTGCTGAGGAAAAAGACAGATAGATTTGTCTATATCTATAATTCAAGATGCAGGCCATATATTTCTTTTTCAGTTTTAGCAAAGAATGATACTAATGATTTTCACTTAACACCCTCCTCTCATTCGTCTAGTGGGTTGATCATTCCACTAAACCGATTTTCACTTAATTATGCTTTTGGAATATGTAGTCATCATTTTTTGTAGACTACGGTGGATGTGATATTCACAATGTAGTTTTCAGCAAGAATGCGTACATCTCACACATAGATAATAAATCAGATCCTTTTTGAGCTATTAACCCAGTATTTCTGCTTTAATTTATCCTTTAGTTTATATTTCTTAGATATGAGATGACTAGGGAGTCATCAATGCTAGTTTATATAATATCCTTGTTGACTGCTGTTTTTAAGCCTTAAGTTAATTTTCTAGTGTCATTTTGTGTTCAAATTTTTAGTTTTCAACCGGTGCCTACGATTTGTTTAATGTTGCAGAACATGTTAAATTTCGTCTTCTCATGTAAATCATCTACATTTTCTACGTGTTGTGGTGTCATTAATATATGGTTTAAGTAGGAATACTTTTCAGTTATTATTCTACGCACACACCGTCATTATTTGTGTTCACTAGCATACCTCAAGGAGCTCTCTGAATCGCATGTATTTCGTTTATTTATACTTGTTTATGATTTAATTTCAATTTTAGGCTCCATTGCCATTGAATCAGAGAAATTTGAGTTGTATCTGGAGAGAGTTTTTTGCTAGCGTCTTTGGATGAGTAAAGGGGCAAAAGCGATGGGTTATTTCATGGATGGAATAGAGATTGATAAAATTTTCACTGTCTTCCATACCCGGCATAATTTGTTTAGAGTATGTTGTTGAGACTTTCTCCATAAATGTTCATTATTACTGGGTAATGAAACTCGTATGAACTTATTTAATAATTCTTTTGTTATATAATCATGATCACCATTATTGTGATGGAGCCAGATTCTTTGCCAACTTTTTTAGATGAAGAAGCATTTACATGTATCGAGAGAGAGTTGGGACTTCCATTCAATTCTGTTTATTCATCAATATCTGCTTCTCCGATTGCTACTACCACTCTGGGTGAATTGTATAAAGCTCAATTGAAGTACTTTGGCTAGGTTGTTGTGAAGGTGTAAACACTTTGTATTAAAAAAGCTACAGGGCTGGATTTTTATCTTATAAAAGGTTTAGGCTTCCTCATAGATAAATATGTTGAAATAATTACAAGTGATGTTGCTCTTATTGATGAATCTGCTCAAAGAGTTTAACAAGAGCTCAATTATGTGCAGGTTAGTTTTTTATATTATTTTGCATTTACTACTGAAGGATATCAATGTGGAGCACTTTTCTTATATGCAGAGGTTTGGAAGATTTTCCCTTTCAGTTTGTGTGTAGTATAAATCTATTGGTGATGAAGGTTAATTTTGATATATCTATGTGGGAGGGGTAGAATGCATGGAGATTTAGTTGTCCCATATATTTTTTGAACCACACAAGTGGGAAGGTACTAACAATGGAGTTGATTAAAGGAGTCGAACTCGGAACATATTTTAGTATATGGTATAAATATAAACTAGTTCTAAACAATCTCATGTATTTCAACATAAAGATTATTTGAAATTTTTTATTTCTCAAAATCATTTTTAACAATAAATTCATTTAATGCATAACTTTTTCAAACTTTCTAATCATACATTCTCTTAAATAATAATAATAATAATAATAATAATAATAATAATAATAAAATTAATAATTAAAAATAAAAAATCTCTCACAGCAAGCTCTCACTTCGTTGTAAAGAACTTGAGTTGAAAGAAAAGAGACGTATAATATAATGAAAATAATCAAAATTAAATAACTGGAATGCGCAGGGCTCGAGACTCTCTATTGATCAAAATTTTTCAAGCACTACAGGTTTTATTCATATATTATGTAATATTCAATTTAAGTGATTTTCATACTTAGCACACTGTTCGAAGCTAATTGTTCATTTAATTAGGCTAAACATGTATTAAGATATTAAGCACTACAGTTTGTAGGTTGATAGGGGGACCCATCACTAAAATAGCAGATTATGGAAAGAATTTCTAATTTTTACTTGTATATCTATACGGATAATAATTTGACATATGAAATTTAACTTCTTAAATTTTTGTTGCATAGTGTGACATACTAATAGTAAACATGTTGTTCACATGAGAATGTTTCATAGTTACAATTCTACCATATGATTACTTTGAAAAGTTGGACATATTAAAGCTAATAGAATCCATAATTTTTTAATGTGTGCAAGAAAATATGACTTTTGGAGCATATAAACTTGTTGAGGATCTAGCCCCATGTGAAGCATTCAATAATCAATCTAGCTTTGGAGAATTTGATAGTTGACCTATTCGATCTTGGTGGTTGTTCGATGTATGTTTTAATGGTGTTTATGTCAGTGTAAAGTGTAATATAATTCCTTTTATCCTTTCAAAAGAAAATGATTAGAGTATTTGAAACTGTAAATAATTATGAAAAAATAATGATTAGAACTCTCGTCTTACTCAGTAGGACTCTATTAGCAAGCGTGATGTGTGTCGGTCGGAGTTGCACAAGTATGATCATGTAGAAAATCTTAGTTGGAGTAGAGTGATCGGACTATGAAGTTAACTTATTCAAGTTAGGTTGAACAGATGACTTATAGACGTTATAATGTACAACAAAGCCCAGTTGAAAATGAAAATGGGGTTGAACTTCACAAAATTTTTCAGCCTCTGTTTCTATGATAGCTTTAAAGAGTTTTCTTAAGTTCAATTCTAGTATTAAAGCACAAGGCAAAATTTATAAGGGAGGTTTGACTATGAAAAGCCGCAAACAATAATTTTGCAGAGACTGTCTATTTTGCTTTTTTGATAATTTTTTTATGCACCCCACATTATCATTGATCTCTCTTTAGTTATTAATGAGGCAAAGCACATTGTCAAACCCGGAATAATTTTTAGTACACGGTACCAAATATAAATTAGTAGAAAGTTTAGATTTTTTTTTTTGAAATTTAATTCTGAACAATATCGTCCATTTATAACATTGGGATGGCTTGTTTAGAAGATATTATTTGAAAATCTTTTTCATTAAAATTATTTACAACCACATATTCTACAAAATCTACAACTTTTCTTGTCATTTTTCACTTAAAAATCTCACAACCACGCTTTCAAAGTGTTATAGAGAACTTTGCCCGAAACTTGTTTCAAAGTGTTATAGAGATCTTCATCCGAAAAAAGGTAATATGACGAAAATATTCCAAATTAAGTCCTTATTTGGCCCCCCCTATTATAATGCGATTTTGGAAATAATATTTGGGAGAATATGTGGTTAAAAAAAGAAGAAAATGTTTATAATTTCTGTGTATTATTATTTTATTGAAAGATGTGTAGCTGAAAATAAAAAAAGAGAAAAATGTATTAATAATTTAATGGGGGCAAAACAAGGGCTAAACAATTGAAATGTGCACGGCTCAAGACTGTACTCCTCAAACATTTTTTTAAGGGAAAATTTCATTTCTAAGAAGGTAAGTATACCTCACTTCAAAATTAAAAACAAAGGTTGAAACTTTCAAAAATTAGAATTTTTTTTTAAAAATTTTATTTATAAATTAATTTATTAAACATATATGTTATTAATTGAATATATTTAGGTCACAGTTTTTGGTCACAAATCACAATTATCTAATTAATTAGTCACAGATTAATTTCTAATCACAATTTATCAAATTATTTGTCGCAACTTATTTCTCGACCACAAATCGAAAATTTTATAAATCACGAAATATTTTTCGATCACGAATCCAAAAGTTTTATGAGTCACAAATTTTTTGTCGGTCACAAATTCAAAAAAATTATTAGTCACAAACTCATTTATTCATTACAAATTATTTAATAAATTGGTCGCAATTATTGCTTCGTCAATTGTGAGTCACAATTTTTGATGACACATGTCCGATTATTAGTCACAATCAATCAAACTGCACCATCACAACAATAGCCGCAACCAACCGTGACTCCAAATTGTGAATCACAGTCACAGGCCGCTTATCCAATTATTTGTCACAAAAACCAATCCCCCACGACCACCACCGTCACCATAGTTGTGCAGATCACCAACATCAACCCATCGTCGCCGCACACACGTCATCATCGCCGCGTACACACCAACACACCCACGCACATACACACAGTCACAGATCGCCAAACACCATCAACGCCAACACCGCAGCTTCACGCAGACCAACAGGTCCAACACCACGGTCACAAATCGCACACGCCATCGCAGCCTCACGCCACCGCCGTCGTACACGCATCAACACACCCATGCACATACACACGGTCACAGATCGCCACACACCATCAACACCAACCACCACGGGTCCGTTATAAACTCCTTCAAGAACCACTTCGCCACCATAAACACCAATACGCAAACAGGAAGAGAAAAGGGGATGAAAGTGAGAGGTTCACAGCGGCGCTGCATCTTCTGATGGATGGATGGCGTCCCTGCAGCGACTGATAATGGATTGAGGGTGGTGATTCATGGGCGATTCCCAAGACAGTGGCGACGACAGGGGAGGCGACTAGGTTGGAGGAGAATTGTAGAGAGAGAGAGAGAGACAAGTGTGGGAATTAAATTTTGATTAGGGTTTGTGTTTATATATATTTAGAACAAATATTTATTTTAAATTTTTTTTAATTAAAATAAAAAATCTGATTTATGAAATGTGAAAGTTCCAATCTGATTTTAGAATTAAGGAATTTAATACTAGGGTTCCCTGTAATTTCCACTTTTTTTAATCACCGCAGAATTTATTCATATGATGTAAAATTCAATTAAGTAATTTTCATACTAAGCACACTTTTCAAAACTAATTGTTCACTTAATTAAGCCTAATCACGTATTAAGATATTAAGCACTTCAATTTGTATTTAGGTAGTCGGAATATGAAGGGGAGAATATGGCAAATCCAATTACTGAAATAGGAGAGAATATTTCAATTTTTAGTAGAATAAAGACATTTAAAATTTAGTTTTTTTTTTCTAGTTCTTTATCTATTGATATTAATCCATCTTTTCATGCTTGGAATTTGAGTGAGTGTGTTTTTGGCCTTTTGAGGTGTTCATTCTCTTTTGAAGTTTACCTTAAATACATAACTTTCTCATTACTTCACGTAGATCCTAAACGTAATGTAACATTAGTATGAATCGCAAATTTATTCTCTGATAATTTAAACTTTTAGTAAGCAATCATTTTCTAAAATAGTATGTTAACTTGGTCAAACAAAGTCAACCCTTACCCACATTTTATGCCTCATAATTTAGAAACTAGATTATAACCTGGATAATTTCATTTTTAATACATAATTCTGTGAATTAAAATCCACTAAGCGATCATTTTGGTATATGGTGTGGTCCATACTCATATTTTATAATTTTAAAAGTTGCGATGACGATATGGACACTACAATAGAAGTTGCTTTTTATGGCATGCATTAAAGTAGTTTACGGCATACAGTCACATGCCGTAAATACACATATCTTTTTACGTCATGATTACATGCTGTAAAAAAAAAAGAAGCACACCGTTAATGAACTAGTTACGGCATGCAACCTTTTACGGCATGCGTCTGCATGCCGTAAATCAGATAATATTTTTTAGGCAAACATTTTTGCATGTCATAAATGATTGTTTCATTTTTTTACGGCATGCTAGTGCACGCAGTAAAAAAAAGTGAAGAGACCAATTTTCGATTTTACCAAAGAAAATGAAAGTGTTGGGTTGGCCCAAAATTCCAGTGCGCGGCATGTAGTGTAAATATTTGATTTTTACGGCGTGCAAAGAATGTACGTATGCCGTAAATATATTAAGTAATTCATCAATTATGGCATACATTTACGGTATGCCGTAAATAGTCTATTTTTACGGCATGCATTTTTTTGCAAATCGTAAATGAATGCCGTAAAAAGTTCATTTTGTTGTAGTTGGACCACATCATGTTCAATTGAAATATTAATATTTTGTATAGGTTATCAACCACTTGGAAAGTGGTTTCAACTATTTGAATATTGGACCACTAAATTTACAAATGCACATGGCCTAATCAAAAGCCAACTAGCTTTACTCCATATTCTATATTTCCAACAAGTGGAGTTAGGATTTTTTATTTGGGGCTCAATAATTGTCAATGATGTTATGATAGCGGTAGACGGTGTAGCAAGAGTCGATAAAGAGAACGACATTTTCTTGTCAACTTTATCCCCAAAAATTAGTTTGTTCATTTCATGGGCGGAAAATTTGTCCACAATGCTAATGTAGTTATGTAAAAAGGATGAAATGTGCAAATGGAACTTAAGGATGAAAGTTGAAAAGTTTGATTTTAAACGTTTTTGACAAAATTTTCAGAGGTCCTAAAAGTTGGAGACTAATTGCGCAAAATTTTCACATAAAAATGAAAAATAAGATTGTGATTGGGAGGATTAGAAACCTTGCCTTCTAAATAAAATGTAGAAACTTTACCATTAGACTATAAACAATTTATATTTTGTAAGCTAAAGATTTTTTTATTGTGTTGTATTTTCAAAAACAAATAAAAAATTAAAATAATACTATAGAAACTTTGGAGGCCTGGCCTCACTTAGGACTATATTGACTTCGCTCCTTCATGCAATGAAGAGGAGAGAAGAGAAGACAATTGAAAATCTCAATTCCTATATCTCCAAGGTAGACTGTTTGATTTCAAATGGCTTGTAAATAATGCCATGTGGGACTTGTTGAGGAAGAAAAAATTGATTTCTTGCAAACTCACTCCGTTAAAAAGTGTAGGTAAGGAAGAGAGTTTTACTTTCTTTTACATCTTTCTAGATTCTTAATCCAACATTGCTTCATCGAAATGCCCTTAACTATCATACAAATTATATGTGAGACATGATATTAGAGTCCATAGTGACCAATATAAAGAGTACCATTTAAAAACGTAAAAACTTTTTGTAAGAATATAGCAAAATTAAATTAAGGAGTTGTATGATGTTAAAAGTTGATAAATTAGGGTGTCCCAAGAAATATCCGGTGAAAAAGTAAATAAAAGGTATAAATTCAATAAAATTTATTGTTGAAAATAAAGTTTAATAAGCGTTTTACATAAATAAAAGCTTTACTAAACAACACTATATTATTAATTGTAAAACTAGATAAATTAAAATGGATTCATTTTGACATTATTATTCTATAACATTTTTAATCCTGTAAAGTGCTATTATTTACAGTATAGTGAAGTTTCATATTAGCTACAATATATATTTTATTTCTTTTTCTTTTCGAAGCAATCTTTTAAATTTAGTTTTTATTTAAGTCAGTAAACCTGCATTCTTTAGTAATCTTTAGTAATTTAGTTGTGGAATTCATTCATGTAAATGTCTAGCTAAATTACTATCTTCCATGTCATATGCCCCCTTAAAAGGAGTAACAAAATTTAATTGATTCACCAAAGTGATAGAAAAAGAAATAAGCTCGATATCGACTAGATTCTAAATTAAAATAAAACCTCATTACAAATAAAGTGATTAAAGTAATAATGTTTTTACTTCTCGTCTCCTTCAAGTAATCATAGATAAATTTTACTTAAATAGAAATTTTTATTTTTATTTTGTATGTATATATATACACATTTCAAAATTTATTTTCTTCATAAAATCTTTTTCAATCGCATGTCTTATAAAATTCACAATTTTTCAACCACATATTCCACCAATTTTATCAAAAAATTATTAAGTTCCTTTTTGGACTCCATTTTGCCAAAACCAAATTTCAACCACACATTGTCGCATATAATAATGGGAAAATTGCCTAGAAACCTAGGTTTAAAGATCCCTTTTCAACACCAAGGGGGATTAATTTTAAATTTCAACATTCAGGTGCTAATTAGATTTTAATAATTATAATTAATAAAAAATTAATTAAACCTATTCTACGTAACACCCATTTCATTCCCAATTTCAAATCCTAACCATCTTTCACCTTCTCTCATCTTCCTTCTCTCTATCCTGTCTCTCTCTATCAATTTCTTTGCAGTTGCCCACACCCATCCAACCATCTACTTTTCTAGCATCATGAAGCATCAACGATCACCGCGGCGAAAGAATCGACCATGACTTGTCTTGTGACGCCTTTGCTTTTATTCAAACTGGTGACCGTTACTGATAGTGACGAGCGCTCATCGCTACTGCTAGCACCACTCGTCGCTGCTTGTAGAAGCAACGATTTCTCTTGTGAGTTGCGACATCTCTGCTTCTGCTCAAAGCGCTCGACGCCATAAATGAGGTTGTGCTGTGGAAATGGGTAGAAGTGATGGAGTGGTGGTGGGGAGTAATTCTCTCTCCAGCGATGGTGAAGTGGTGGTGGTGTTGGTCATTTCGGTTGTAGTTCTCTCTTTTTAGATTTGGTATCTATGTCTTTCTTCAAACATTTTTTTTGCCTCTGTGCAGGTGATGGTAGGTTGTTCGGTGGCTGTAGATTGAGGCATGGGTGAGTGGTGGAGGTGGTGGTTGTGGTACAGGTATTACCTTGCTGGTGTGGCGGTGACGGTGATGATGCATCTAAGGTTGTAGTGGTGTCTGTTGTTGTTGATTTTTATCATCGGTGGTTGTGGTGGCAGTGGTGGGTTTTGTTGGTATTGTGTTGCCGGTGACAATGGTGGTGGTTTTTTTTGTCATATTGCAGGCAACGGAGTCCCCTTTTTTTATTATTGATGTTTGATGGTGTGGTGCAGCAGGTAGTGTGATAGTGGTCATTTTTTTTATCGTTGGTGATTGTGGTTGTGTGGTGTAGGGACAGTTGTGTGGTGGTTGTTTTTCTATTATTAATGTTGTTGGTGGTTGTAGTGGTGTTCAACATTCAGGTGCTAATTAGATTTTAATAATTATAATTAATAAAAAATTAATTAAACCTATTCTACGTAACACCCATTTCATTCCCAATTTCAAATCCTAACCATCTTTCACCTTCTCTCATCTTCCTTCTCTCTATCCTGTCTCTCTCTATCAATTTCTCTACAGTCCCCCACTCATTCAACCATCTACTTTTCCAGCGCCGCGAAGCATCACCGACCACTGTGGCGAAGGAACCGGCCATGACTTGTCTTGCGACGCCTTTGCTTCTGTTCGAACCAATGACCGTTGTTGGTAGCGGCGAGCACTCATCGCTACTGCTAGCACCCCTCGTCGCTGCTTGCAGAAGCAATGGTTTCTCTTGCAAGTTGTGACATCTCTGCTTCTGCTCAAAGTGCTCAGCGCCATAAATGAGGTTGTGCTGTGCAAACGAGCAGATGTGGTGGTGGCGGCGAGTAATTCTCTCTCTAGTGGTGGTGGTCATTTCGGTTGTAGTCCTCTCTTTTTAGATTTGGTATCTATGTCTTTCTTCAAACATTTTTTTTGCCTCTGTGCAGGTGATGGTAGGTTGTTCGGTGGCTGTAGATTGAGGCATGGGTGAGTGGTGGAGGTGGTGGTTGTGGTACAGGTATTACCTTGCTGGTGTGGCGGTGACGGTGATGATGCATCTAAGGTTGTAGTGGTGTCTGTTGTTGTTGATTTTTATCATCGGTGGTTGTGGTGGCAGTGGTGGGTTTTGTTGGTATTGTGTTGCCGGTGACAATGGTGGTGGTTTTTTTTGTCATATTGCAGGCAACGGAGTCCCCTTTTTTTATTATTGATGTTTGATGGTGTGGTGCAGCAGGTAGTGTGATAGTGGTCATTTTTTTTATCGTTGGTGATTGTGGTTGTGTGGTGTAGGGACAGTTGTGTGGTGGTTGTTTTTCTATTATTAATGTTGTTGGTGGTTGTAGTGGTGTGGTGTAGGCGGTGGTTATGTGGTGGTCATATTTTTTTGTTGTTGTCGTGACTGCTTGTGATCAGACTTGTGTTAACTGTGACATGGTTATAGATTGTAATTCATTTTAGTTCACTGGTTACAAGTCACTGTCATTTTGTGTAGGTCACAAATCAATATAAACGGGTCACGGATTAATATTGACAGGTAATAGGTCACGTTTTGTGGAGTCACAGATCAAATTTACAGGTCACATTTTATGTTACAAGTTAGGTAACAATTTAGGTCAAAAATCATATTTAATGTTGCATGTTAAAAAACAAAAAGAAAAAAGTACAGTGGAGCGGTCCTTAAGGTCACAGTTCACTGGTCACATGTTTGAGTTCACGAGTCATTGTCATTTTATATAGTCTCAAATAAATATAAACGGGTCACGAATCAGTATTAACTGGTCACATGTCACGTTTTGTCGAGTCTCAAATCAAATTTATAGGTCACATTTTATGTTATGAGTCGCAGGTATTCATGAGTCAAAAGTCAAATTTCATAGGTTATAATGTGCACATGTCACAGATATAATATAAACGGTCAGATGTCATTGAAAAAGAAATAAAAGAAAAAAAACTGTGACCTATAAATTTTTTGAATTTGTGACCAATGAATAAAATATATACAATTTTTTATTAGATTTGTAACCTATAAATCTTTTATTTGTTACCAAAAATAATCTGTATTCAATTAATTCAATATTTTGTGACTAAATTGTACAAATTAATTCAATAGTGTGTGACCAAAAATTATTTCTTAATTTTGAAATTGATCATATGCATAGGTCATAGATTTAATAGATCTGATCATAGGTCACAGATTTAATGAAATCAGTCACAGATCATTACCTTAAAAAAAAGGTATGACGTCAGTTATCGAAATGATCATCAGAGCCATCGTTGGGAGGTCGTTGAAATTGTAGCCGGAGTGGTCGTCGGAACTGGAACTGGAACTGTTGCCGGAGGTGGGGTGTGGGTCGCTGGAATTTTCGCCTGAGCTGGAGCAATCGTCGGATGTGTCACCAGAGAAGTTGTCGGAGGTGTGTGTGTGTTGCCGGAATAGGCGTCGAAGTCGGAGCAGTCGCCGGAGGTGGGATGGGTTGGAGAGAGAAAGAAAGAGACTGGTTTGAATTTAAATTTTAAAATTTGGCGAGGTGGGATGGGGTGTTAATTATATATGTTTTTATTAAATATTTAATAATTTCATTTACCACCTAATTTTAGAAAAAATTTAAGAAATTTGTTAAGTTTGAAATATGATATTTATATGTAGGATTTATGTGGTCTTCCCTATAATAATTTGTACAATAAGCCCAAAACTTATTCTCATTTTTTAAAAATATTTTTCAAAAATTCACTATTTCAAAAAGAAATTTTTGGTAGCTCTTTGTAACTAGAGAGTTGATCATACCAATCCTCTCTTGGCTAGACAGTTGCAAGGAAGAAAAGAAATCAAATGATGTGTGTTTTTCCTTTGTTTTCGTAAATAAGAATGATACTTTTTCTATTATTCAAGTTTTAATTATTTAATTATTATTTTAAATGTCTAACGACATATATATTGTTTATTACCATCACTTAGTGAACTACATGTATGTACAAAAGCTTGACGCCTTGACTCTTTTAGCTCTTCCTGCTTTGACACAATGGAGTAGCCCAAATCACACAATTCGAGAGTTATTTTTGTGTTGGTAGTAAAAACAAAAAATAATAATATCAAAAAAGATTTGTGTACTGTACTGATAAACAGTAACTGTATGATGAACAATACTTTTTTGACCCTTTTTTTAGAAATATGATTAAACTACCAACAACTCAATGAATTGAAATTGACGATAATTTAATGACACAAGAATGACTCAAACGACAAATAACACAAGAATGACGAAGAAGAAATAGAAAGACTTAATGAAACGAGGAACGATAACAGAAATTGGGAAAAATGAAGAAAACAAGAAAAGACTTAACAAGTAACGAAAAAATATAACCTTCAATTAATTTGGAGCCTAGCTCTGATACCAACTGATGCAAACACCGTAGCAACGTTTACTACGAAACCCACAATGAGATTGACAAACCCAAGAAAGCCAAATTAATCCAAGAGTTTAGGATTAATCCAAAAGAAAGTCGAACAAAAAACCCAACAAGAATGACGCTTGAAAGACCCCTTGATTATGTAATCCAAGAATTAAATTCGATTGTTTGAACGTCACAAGTTAACACTTGATAAGTTCGAAATTGTTCAATGAAGAACGATGAAGAAGAGACAATATGCCTCACTTTAATTCAATATCAAAATGTCAAAAGTTATTCTTACAATTGAATGAAAACTTCTGTTTATACTAGACCTAAAAACTAGGTAAAAATCGTGCAAAAGTCGAGTATAATTCCCAAAGTATGTAAAAGAATCAAAATCTAACAAAATATGGAAAAATACCAAAAATAGGAAATTCGCCCAAAAATTGGCCTATGTGACCGCACCATGCAATTCCATGTAGTCGCATGGTTCAAACAAAATGCCTCCTTTGAGGTTTGGTAGACCATCGTGCGATCGCGAACGTATATGCCTGTGCGATCGCATAGGCTTAAAATTTCCCTCTAGTTTCGGCCTTCGATATTAAATTGATCCAAGTTGATTTGGCGTTCGGCCTGAACATGAAAGTTGCCCCGTTTTGAGTCTTGAACATGATGTCTTCAATCGTTGCCTTGATGAGCAATCCCATTGCCTCGTTGACTAGTCTTGTCTTCGAGCGCATCATCGGTCCACCATCGACTATCAACGGGTCTCGTCTCACACTTGCCTTCGTTGGGCTCGACTCCTAGGTCATATCATGAACTATCTAGATTTCTCTGACACCAGTTGTTGGAATGCATAACTAGAATTACTCAAATATTAAAAAATTCCTTAATTAAAGAAACAAGATCGTTAAGATGTCCACATATATGTTATATCAAGAATAAAGAATTCGAATCTTTACCTAAATCCGTTTGTTAATTCTTAAATAAATTAACCAGTGAACTAAAATGAAATCTAGATTAAAGAGCTACCAAAAAATTAAAGAAACAAGATCTAAAAGGCTGGAAGTTCGTTAAGATGTCCACATATATGTTATATCACGAACTTCCAGCCTTTTAGATCATGAGCAAAAATAACCATTTTGCCTATCTTATTATTCTCACTAATTTAAATACAATTTTCGATAACGGTCATGTGAACAAATCACAGATGTCGAAATTTAATCGCCGCTAAAACACTAGCTCTGATTTTAATCGTTCAATTGAAAATACTTAAATAGTCACTCTACCTATTTTTTGGACTACAATCCTCGATACAATTTCATGTCATTGGCGCTGCTTACTTTCAAACTCCCAATTCATCAAATATTTGACCAATCGAATTGATCTCACCCATTAATGAATCAAAGAATCACTAAAATTATGAAAAGGTTTAGGAGAACACCCTATAAAACATTAGGATAAAAATAAAATAGAAGCTAAATTAAAAATTATAAACAAAAATATAAAAATTAGAACAGCAGAAATAAAACATACAAATCAAGATATAGAAAATTTTAATATATAGATTAAAGAGTCATTAGATTTAAAAGTAATAAGACCATCTAGTAGTCAACACAGATCAGTAGCATTTATGATTAGAAATCATAGTAAAATAAAAAGAGAAAAAAACAAGAATGGTTATAAACTATAAAAGATTAAATGATAATACTATAGAGGATGGATATAAGATACCAGACAAAGATATACTAATAAGTAAAATATAAAATAGTAAGACATTTTCTACATTTGATTGTAAATCTGGATTTTGGCAAATAAAAATGGCAAAAGACTACATTCCTTGGACAACTTTTACTACTTCATTAGAACATTTTGAATGATTATTCGTGCCTTTTGGATTAAAAAATGCACCCTCTATTTTTCAAAGAAAGATGGATAGTATATTTAATTCTCTCGCATTTGTTTGTGTATATATAGATGATATTCTGGTACATAGTAAAGATTGTAAAGAACATATAAAACATCTAGTTATAACTTTGAATAACTTTATATAAAATGGCTTAATTATAAGTAAAAAGAATGTGGAAATAAATAAACAAAAAATTGAATTTTTAGGAATAGTTTTATTCCTAAGCATTGAATCCACAATAAGAAAAGATTGTGAAGCTATAGTAAAATTTATCAAAAAGACAAATTTTGATAAGATAAGACATAAAAGATGGTTAAAATTATATGAGATATTTAGTAGCTATAAAATTAATATAGAACATATAGACGAAAAAATAATATTTTAACAGATAATTTAAGTAGGCGGGTTATTAATTTTCTAATCCATTATCTTCACGATTCAAATGGATCAAAGGATGATGAACTTTAGGAATGTCACTCTAAGAGTGACCCCTCAAGAATCTAATTTTCGATTCATAGGAAATAATTTAGAAAGACTACCAGAAAGGGAGCATTGTCTATTAGATAATTTTTGGATGGTACGTGACTCTAAACAAAAATTAGACTAACCATTTTAGATAGATTCATAATCAAGTCAAAACCAGAAATTTTAGCTTCTTTGTAGTAATTATAGGTCAAAAACCTAGTATATATAATTATCGGCTAGAAGTAATAGAACAAGTAGACAGATTTCATACCCCCTTTTCAAAGGATTTTATACACTCAAAGAAGCTTTAAATTTTTGCATAGAAATGATAGGATTTGACTTTTTTAATATCTGGAAGAGTCAGACAGATTATGCAAACCGCTACTTCTCAAGCATCATCATCATCTTCATCAATACAACTTTGCGATAGTTGTAAACTATGACCAAAGTTGTTAGAAATTTTACTCTTAAAAATCATTCATTAGAAGAAAAACTACAGATTCTTAAAGATGAAATTTCTCCATCCCAACAAAATATTAGTAAATATCAAAATGAAATTTTTCAGTTACAATATAGTTTAAAAAGACTTAATTCTAAAGATATTCTTGAAAGACCTATTTTTAAAGACATTGCTTCTACAAGTAGAAATTATTCTAATAAAATAGAAAGACTTATTGAACTAACAGATTCTATAGCTGCAAGACAAGAAAAGACTTTATATGAATTAGAAAAAAAATTAGAGATTGTGCCAGTATTGTTCGAAGTTCTATAAAGAATTCAATTGTACAAGAAATTATAGATTTTGCTCAAATTTTAAGTTATTATCATAATGAAAACGAATACTTCCCAAAACATGGTCAGTTAAAAGATCATCCCTTGATGACTCAATTCATTTCCATACCCCCTCTTATAAATAATGGTATTGTAATCTTATTCTATCATCATATTTTAATATATGAAGGAGTCAAAAGATTCAAGCCCTCTTCCAAGACTAATACTAAAATAAAAATTAGAGTGATTGATCATGAAAGACAACTCTCAGAAACCGCAGCAATGATGGAAGTCCAAAGTAATGATTTCAGACTAGTAGCACAGTGGAGGAGTTATTTTCTGCCAAGAGCACCTCGCTATAAAAATCAGAACAGAAAAAATTCCAATACCAAATATTGAGCAAAAGAATTTATATCTGATGGCGTTTTAGGAAACCAATTGAGAATTTATCGATATCCAATCAGATACAGAAGAAGAAGAATACATATCTGATGGCAAAGACAATGAAATGGATCTAGAGGTAAAAGAAGCCTACATTGAAATGATAGACATATAAGTGTAATAATTGAGAAAGATAAAAAGTCATAAAGAAAAAAAAATAATAGTTAATTATCAAGTAAAGTCAACAAAAAGAGGAATCCCTAAGATAAGATTGGTAGAATGAATAAAAAAGTTGTCATTAATTTCATACAATCGTTTTAAAACCGCACACCTTTAAAGTTGTACAGTATTACTTTCTCTTATAGATCGCACACTTATAATGTGACACAGTATCAAAATAATAGACGTGATGTACTAGCATCTATAAATACTCATATTATTCACAAAGAAAGACATCGAGAAAACAAAGCACATTATCACACTTGTACTAAAAAATCTTTCCACAATCTTTGTAAATTCAAAGACTTCGAAATTAAAGTAAGTCATTTTCACACTTTCTCTTGTTTATAATTTTCGTCTACTCTATTTATTTTTCGGGCAATGCCTAAAAGAGGAAACACCAAGTAAGCAATTAATTCACAAATAATATTCTATTTCTTTTTAAAACATATTTCTAATGCTCTTAGCCTCTTTATTCTGGATTCCATGACCAAAAGATAAAGTAATTGTCTGAGTTAAGTTGGCTAATTTATATCCTAATAGTGGGAGTTTGTTCAAACCTTTTTAAATATGATAAAAAATCTTTTTGATTGCAGTTTTAAGCCCTTTTTTAAAAAGGTCAAGAAAAAGGCTAAGAGAGAGCTAAAAAAAGAGTTAATTTGCTGAATGATAGAGAACTCTGAGGCCATTACAATCATATTGTTTTTAAAATCAAATATTTTTATGCCATTAGATAATTACACTTCATCTAGTTTGCTTTGTTGTTCAATAGAAAGTTTTAAAGAATTTATTGATATTGTTTAGAAAATTACCCGCACTAGATGGAAATGGATGTGACTTATCTTTATAGATCAATAAGCAAATCACTGACCTTTCTATCTTTCAGTGTCGGAGTTTCTTGATAAAAGATCCTGAAGATTGTAAGAAAAGGCAAAAAGACATAAAAATTATAAAAAAAAATAAAGATAAAAATAGTAAGATTCCATTTCTAAGAGAGAAAAATTTCTTTTAAGATTTTCTTATCTTAGTCAACTTTTTGAAATTGGCTAGAAGATTTTCTATTTTTCTCACGTAATTTGAAGACTCTGTAATTGATTAAATGACTTTATTCACTCTCACTTAATTAATTGGTATGATTTGTAACTTTCTCTTAATTAGTAGATAAACTTTTTCATTTCACTTAAAGACTTTTTAAAACTTGCACAAAGACTTTGCTTCACTTTCTGTGTAGAAAGCTTTACTATAAATAAATAAAATAGAGTAATGCTACAAGTACATAAATATATACATATGGGTGTCCATAATGCCACGTGACAGTCTATCATTTACCTGTTTAAAACACAATCAACTTTTTCAACCAATTTTTTCCCTCTACATCACATTGTGTCATCCTTTATGTACATTTATTATGTACACTTAGCAAAATCCAATAAAATAAGAATTTTTTATCACAGATTTTTTCAAACAAAATTTAATTGGCATGTAAATTGAATTTAATTGAAATAAATAAAATAAGACATTTTGCTACAGATTTTTCAAGCAGAATTTAATTGGCACGTAATTGGTGTCAACCTTTTTATATATTGATTGTGAACAAATTATTTATAATCAAAATATAATTTATGTCACAATGTATTTCTCAATGAAAATACTCAACTTACATTATTACAAGTTATCATGGACACTTTAATTTGCATACTCAAAATGCAATAAAATAAATAAAAATCAAATTTTATTTATTATAAAATATCATTTTATCGCATCAAAATATACTATAGGGCATGTAACCCAACACCTTGGAGTCAAACTTCCTTCGATAAGCTTTGGCTTCCTTGGCTAAATGAAAATTGTGACGCTCTTTGATCTTTGTCATAGTTTAGAAATCTCTCTTTCTCTCTCCCCCCCTTTTTTAATGCAGATGTAAAGATACTGTTTAAATTTTTTTTTCATGCACAAATTTGTTTTGTGTTCCAATGTATAGAACTAGTTGTACTGTTTACCTTTATTACTTCCCCCCCTTCTAGCCACCCTTTTTTATTAAAAAATCTTTACTTTTTTTTGTTCTGCATTTTCCCTCTCCTTCTCGATAAACGAACATACTCGTACAAACCTTTTGTGAAGATTTCAGGAGGTATTTCTGATCTATAGAGCTAAAACTACAGTGTAGAATTCACTTTTTTTGGGGCCTTCTTCGGTTTTTTCTAATGTAGGAACTAATCTTGGTTTTTCATTCTCTATTGTTCCATTTTGCTTTATTGGCACTTGGTGCCAAACAGGTTTAATGATGGATATAGTCCCCCGAACTTGTGATGGTTTATTTATGTTGTTTGGTTATGCCTAATAAACGTGAATTTATTCTCTCGCTTAGATTGCACGGTTTGAAAATTCCCAAATAAGAAAAGTGAAGAAGGGTATATATTAGAAATATTCGACCTAAAACTGTTCTAAAGAAATGTAACATGGGGATACTTTTAAAAATGGTATTGTCAAATAAGTGAAAGTTCACTTTGACTTGTTAGATTGTTAATATTATCACCATAGCCTATTGAGTGAAAAAAGACAAAAATACCCTTAAGTACATTATACAATTACAAATGATGGTTTTGTTTAAAAAAAACATTACTACCCTTTAGTTAACAATTTAAAAATCAAACACTTCCACTTAAAATATCAAAATCAGCAAACTTTTCTTATCCATTTACTCCAACACAGATAAAAATACTCTCACATTTTATCTGCTCTAACCTCAAAAACTGAAAAATTTATCGAACGCGGTAGCTAAAAATTCTTTTATATCAATCTCATCAAATCGGTAAGTATAAAATACGAACATTTAATTTTGTTTTCGTTAAATTATTGTACGTTTTAATCGATAAAACTTATTTCGACATATAATGTTAATGCAGATAATTTTTTTAATAAATATGTGAAAAATATTAGCATTTGAGGAGGAAAAATTCATCTGCATATATGAAAAAATTCATTTGTATGTTTTATTGGTGTTGTAATCGAAACAACCGGTTGTCTGGATGGCTGTTTGCCGACTTTTTTTGAAATTTTTTTTTTTTTGCTATTTTATTGCCATTGATGTTTTTCTTGTAATTAAAAATTCTATTTCGTCATGCAGATATGGTTGTAGTCCCGGTTTGTTACTTTAGTGATTTCAAATTGGATGAAAGAGATCGATGGGTATGAAAATGGACCAGCAATAAACATTGTGGTATTCCAATTTCCATAAGATCAAGTACATCATATGCAGAACTCTATAATATTTTACAAAACAAGCTGAATGTTGATCTCTATTAGTATGACATGAAACTGAAATTTAAATTTAGCGAACAAGATATTCCGTTTCCACCTATAATGATTTCTTCTGATGTCGAAATGAATTATATATTTGAATTGAACAATAAGCACACGACTCTTCTTTGCGTGACTTTAGTAAGGAAGGATGTCAAGGTAAACAAGTAGACTCGGATGGAGGGGATCACAATACTAATAATTTTTAGGATACGATCCAAATAGCTCTTGAAGATGATGCAGATATTCCAAAAATAGTTACGCACAGAATTCCCTTCGTAGTTCATGACAATAAGTGTGAAAATGTAAATACTTTTGCAAATGAGGATTTGATCGCTTTATCCCGACATAGAGTTGAGCGGGGTGGGACCTCGGAGCTGGATCGAGTGGAGCATCCTCTAACTCCTCGCATGTGGTTCTCGATAGTGATGATTTGTATGTCGAGCAATTTTTTGAAATGAAAAAGGATTTGTAGGAAGCTGTGCATATAATTGCACTGAAATACAACTTTGAGTTCAAAGTGAAAAAATCGAACAAGTCATTGTTGACAATCGTCTGCGTAGACCACAATTGCTGTTGGCGTTTGCGAGTGATGAAGATGAACACGAATGAGTACTTTGTAGTTCGCAAGTATACATGGGAACATACTTGTAAAATAGGATTACGTCGAAATGATCACAGGCAAGCTCGAGCTTGGTTTATTAGTTTACAAATAATGCCCAAGTATCAGGATTCATATATGATCTACAGACCATCGAACATCATTAACGACGCCCTTCGAGAGTACGAAGTAGTCTTGAGCTATTAGAAGGCCTGGAAGGCCAAAGAATGCGCGTTTGAGGATTTAATGGACTCTGCAAAGGAAAGCTATGCTAAATTGGCCAGGTATTGCTATAACATAGAGAAAACTAATCCTGGCTTGCCATTTTTTATTGAGATAGAGGGTGAAAATTGCTTCAAATTCTTCTTCAGGGCTCTTTGACAATGCACTCAGGGGTTTTGAAATGCTATGCAACCCCTATTTCTAGTTGATGGTACAACACTGAAATCTAAATATCAAGGCAAGTTGATCATTGCTACATGTCAAGATCCCAACATCAAAATTCATCCTATTGCATTTGGCATAGTCGATAGTGACAATGATCTGTCGATGTGGTGATTCTTCATAAATTTGAGTGAAGTAATTGGGAAAGTCAAAGATCTAGCATTTCTAACCGATCGGGGACCATCTTTAATAAATGGTATCGCTGAAGTTTTTTCTAATGCACATCATGGGTATTGCATGTACCATATTCAAGGGAACTTGAAGACCAGGTATTGGGGCAAATGTATCATTTCATTGTTCAAGAGAGCGGTTGAAGCTTATAGTGTTGAAGAGTGTAATAAGTCATGGTTGAAATAGGAAGTAAAGCATTCGAGACATGGGATTATCTAACGAAAATGGGGATTGAACATTGGGGGTGCTCGTATTGTCCAGGACGTCGATACAATATAATGACTTCAAACACCGAGGAGTCTCTCAATGCATTATTCAAAAAAGGATTGAGAATTACCCATCCTTACACAGATTGAGAATACCCTTACCAAGCTGCAGCAGTGGTTTCACGATCGACGTGCAAAATCATAGAATTGCACGAGTGCTAACCCTGGCATAAGAGGAAAGGCTATTCAAGGCTGCAGAACTTGTGAGACAATTGAATGTCGGACCACAGGACGAGTCGCGCTTCTCTGTGGAATGTGCACGTAATACGGCATACATGTTGGACATCACTGATGACACATGTACTTGTAAAAAATTTCAGTTGGAGACTTTTTCATGTCAGCATGCAGTCGCGATGGCTATGTATACAGAATTTACAGCGAGAACATTGTGCTCTCAGTATAACACGACAGATTATTGGAGAGCTGTGTATCCTGAGACAATATTTCCTCTACCGAACGAAGTCGAGTAGGAAGTTCCTGACCATATTCGTCCACTTGATACATTGTTGCCACCTCTCATTGAACCGCGTGGTCCTGGACATCCAAGTACATCTAGAATACCATCTATCGAAGAATTTCTTCGACAAGTAGGTGTAGTATGTGCAAATTAGTAGAGCATACTCCCCAATATTGTACAAGTCAGGTTCTCCTAAATGACAGTTAGATCATTTGTAATGTTGTCAATCTAAAATAAACAGCATTTATATTTATTTTATGGTATTTCAATCTATGATAAAAAAATTCAACGTACAAATAATAATAATTTCTAAGATTGTATTACAAAAAATTTAAATTACAAACAACACGAAAAATATATACAAAATAATTACAAATAATTACAATGAATAATTACAATAAATTTATGGATCACCATTAAAGTCGTATAAGTCGTCTGCCAACTTATTCCGTCAATCCTATATCCAGGATTGGTTGATTCCTTCAACCTTACGTGCTATACTCAAAAATTCAATGTACTTGATTGTAAAAATAGCACAGTCGCCCCTACAAATGAACAATAATGTGTTAATTCAGCTCCAATTACGTAAAAACTAATTTAAAAATTTAAAAATAAATTTACACACACTTACGGTATGGATTGTCTCGCAGTTGTCGTGTTCTGCACGATAGTTAGACTATCCTGCACAATCAAGCTCGCTCGTCTAGCCATCAGAGGAACAATCATAGCCACCGAATTCAAGTTCAACTCTACCTGTCCCTGTGTCAGACATGAGTGATCAGGGTCGTATGCATATATTGTCGAGTTAGCGAATACAATCTTCGGAGCAATGCAGTGATGATTCATGATCACTAGAATGTACATATGCGTACAACCCTCCCATTGCTTTTTTTCGACACTCGGTGACAGCTCGATGACCTATTCAGGCACCGTGTACTCGTTACTCATAAGCTAGAGCGACTGGTACTGATGGTAATGGCACGAAAGAACTCGGTGTTCAATATTATTCGACTAGGAATGTGGAACGATCGTGGATATCTCTCAGCTCGATCGCACAACAAGTCCATGGCCAGGTTGAGGTGCTACATCAAGGAAAATAAAAATAAAAAGAAGTTAATTTCATTTAATAAACTAAACCAAACATAATGTATAGAAAAAATTAACAATATCACTATTTACATGGTCAACGAGCCAAGCCCCCTGAGTGGTAATATCATGGAACCACTTGTACGCGTCAGATATCGTCTTTTGGGCTATCTCGCGGCTTGCTCTGAAAAAAATAGAGAAAATGTTAAACGAAGCATATACGAGTTATCGTATATACTAAAATCATACAGTACTTACTAGGGCTGTAAGCAAAAACCACAAAATCGGAAAATCGTACCGAAACCGCATTTTAGAAACTGTCGGTTTGGTGCCACGTGGACCCGATCAACGAAATGGTTTTGACCCAAACCAAACCGGTCAAAATAGTTTGGTTTAGGTTTGATAATTTAAATTGCAGTTTAAAACCAAATCGGACCGGCGAAAAAATAAATAAAAATAAAAAAAATGAAAAAATGAATTATTTTGAAAATTCATTCAAATATGTAAAATTCAATAGTTTGTCATTTGTGAGTATTTACAGATATATTATTATCTTCATCATCATCATCATCATCATCCAACAATCCTAATATATATTTAATAATTTCAAGACTAACATAATCTATTAAAAGCCTTTTTCCTCTTCAAAATTTAGATGAACTCCAGTCGACACCCAACACAATTTTGAGCCACCGGCACCACACACTTCTTTTTCAGATTTTTCACACCTCTTCAAAGTTGAATTGAAGTCCATTATACCAAATCAGAGACAAAGAGATCCTAAACCTTCGGTGATAATATTTGCTACAAATAAAGTTTCAGATCAATAATTTTTTGGAGGAAACTAAGGTAAGAATATGAAATTAAATGTGTTTCGTAACATCATACAAACGTAAATTTGTGTAATTGTTACGTTTAGATATTATAAACAATTGCTTTATTATTGTGGTTGGTTATTCTCTTTGTTTAATCAGTATTCTTTTTTTCAGATATGATGATCACGAGGTCTTGTTGGACATAATTATGTTTTTTTGCACTTTATATCTAGTTTAGTAGACTTGTATTGTAACGTTATTGTATCATTAGCCTAAAAAAGTTGAACAAAAATGAAAAAAAAAACTATGTTTTAGTTTATTGTGATTTCACTTTGATTTAGTTGATATTTAAATTTATAGTAAATATATTTAGCCCCTGTTTGAGCCATATTTTTCATATCATCATAATGAGAAAATTTACTATTGGAGAGGAGGCTGGGTCCCACACATGAAATAGCAGGTAACAAAGGCGGCTGGATTTGTAAAATAACGGTCCAAATTTTCATTTTTTTGTTCCAAAAATTTGGTTCAAATAGGGGCTTAGTTTGTTTTAGATTTATTACTAGTGAGATATAAATATACATTAAATTCAATGAATTAATATCATAAAAGTAGACGGGCAAAAAAATATATGGCGAAACTAGCGGTTTAAAACCGGACCAAACTGGTAGGTTTATGTTTGAGTTTTTTTCAAACCGTTCAAAATGGTTTGGTTTGGTATGAGTTTTTCTCAAACCGTTCTAAACGGTTTGGTTTGAAAATTTGCCAAAAATCGGTAAAACTGAACTGCTTACACCCCTAGTACTTACCCGGGCAATAGCCACTAAGTCTCGAATGCTTTCCATCTGGCATGATCGACCACCCGGAATAGATTGGGGTACGTCCCGTCAACGAACATCCTCCTTTTTGTTCAGCCGCGAAGGGAGAGACGATCTACTGTAATGGCACTCTCGGCCTCTTGCTTACCACTAGCTCCAGCACGTCAACAGTACAGTTTTCACCTCAGTTACGGCGGTCGTCCTTTCCTCATCCACCTTAAGGATCACCACCTCTTCCGCCTCGGGCAACCCCCACCTCCTCCATCCCCGTTTCCACCCTCTCCTCGACCACCGCTACAGTCTCGACGGGCCACCATTTCTTCACCCCCGTCGCCACACTATCCTCCACCATCGTCCCCATCGCCACTTTTCCATCCATCTCTGCTCCCGTCCCCGACGGGGTCACACGCTCCACTCCATGGACTGAAAAAAGATTCCAATGCATCCTCCGACCACAACTATTGTGACCCCCATCTCTATCCTTCTCTCGATCACTCCTTGGTCACCACCTCCGTCATCCCATTGTCTGCCGGCTATATTACCTCGAAGTGCTACAATCTCATTATGAAGGTCCTATAAATGGCCACACAACACTCTAACATCGTCGAATATATCTTCGACCCTCCCTACCAACTGACGTCCCAGATCGCTGACCTTTTCCACCATCTCTCGACGCAGCATGCCAACCTCCTTCGATATAACTCCTATCAACTCTCGACATAGTACGTCGATCTCCTGTATCATAAATCCAGTCAGGTGAGCATACAGATCATCAAAATAATGACCTTGAGGGGAAGAGATGATGTCCACAGCAGAGGTGATACCCACGGTGGAGATGATGTCCTCGACGGAGATGATGCCCGATCAATCGGATTGCAGTCCTACACAAACAACCTTACAAATTATTAACTTAATCAATAATTGCTAACTCATACATAATAGTAATCAATAATTCACTTACCCAGTCTCGATCGTAGATCAAATCGAACATCTGGTCATTTTAGGTGTACGAAACGACTAATTCACGCACAAGACCCTGGGCCTCCTCCTCCATCGACGGTGTCAAATCAATGATTAGTTCAAGCTGACATATTGACATTTCAAATCATTAACAATCATGTAATGAGATTTTAAACTATGTACAATATAAATTACAAATGTATAATACTCACATAAGGGTCATTGAGGAGAGCTGATAATTGTTTCCTAGTGGGACATCCCTCCGCTCGAGATGCTTGCAAATGGTGCATTCGAGGGCAGCGTGTCTCCCCTCGTCGCACAAAGCGGGTACCCAATAGGAGGACGGTTTCATACGCCCAGATCTGCAACACATAAATTAGTACATACAAATTCAATAGAAAAAATATTTTAATATTGATTTTGTTAATCATTTACCTGCACCATCAAGGCTAATTCATAGTTATTGTACTTACGCACGGGTCCCTTGGGCTACGAGTGCGATCTGGTGAAGACGTGTACGGTGTCCTCGAAACATCTACGCCCCCATGGATAGTGATTGAAGCGATCAGTGTTGTCGGCCATTTTCAGTTGAAGGAGGTCGATCGCAGTCTTCTTGATATGACACTGCACCACACTCTCAAGGATGTAGACCGAACCTAACTTCAGTCTATCTAACATCTTGTCACACTTCCTGATTGCGTCGATCAGCTGAGCTGGAACCACCGCCACCTGTCCGTGGAAGTAAACGTCCTATAGCCTATTTATTCTCCGAGTCTCGTCACTAGCTGTGTCGTATCTCGTAATCTTCAATCCAATGAATAGGTCAAACTCGAACATGGAGAAGCTGGCGACTTTGCCCTTGGGGTAGAAGTGGAGGGCATCACAATCTACTGGACTAAGCAACCGACGTAGAAAAGTACAATGATTTGACCTGAATACTACAAGTCTCTCAACTGGTACAGGGGCCACAAAAAGGACCGATGCAGCATATTTATATGCTGATCATCGAGTAGCTCCAGTACAGTGGTGAAACTGTTAAAGCTACTGTTCCACGTAGCTTTTTCTGATATCCGTCTCAGCTCTACTTCTAGATGATAATCCATCCTGTAAAAATTGAAATAGAATATTAGAACATTGTACAAGAGATAATGGAATGAATAATAATAACCCAAAATTAAGCGAACCGAATCGTAAATACTATATGCAAGATGTAGATTCATTTTAAAATTAAAATTAATAATTATTCAAATTAAATAAAGAATATGAAATTTTAAACCTTTCACCAAAAATTAATAATTAAAATTAGAATTTAAAATTTAAAATTTAAAATTAAAAATTAAAATATAAAATTATTTGAACTAAATAATGAATATGAAATTTTTATCTATTACCAAAAATTAATAATTCGAATTCGAATAAAAAAATTCAAATTAAAATTACTCAAATTAAATAAAGAATATGAAATTTTTACCTATTATCAAAAATTAATAATTAACATTTAAATTAAAATTAAAAGTTAAAATTAGAATAAAAAAATTAAGCGAACCAAATAAAAATTAAAATAAATAATTATTTAAATTAAATATGTAATATGAATTTTTTGCCCTATTTCCAAAAATTAATAATTAAAATTAATATAAAAATTAAAATTAATATAAAAATTAAAATTAATATAAAAATTAAAATTAATATAAAAATTAAAATTAATATAAAAATTAAAATTAATATAAAAATTAAAATTAATATAAAAATTAAAATTAATATAAAAATTAAAATTAATATAAAAATTAAAATTAATATAAAAATTAAAATTAATATAAAAATTAAAATTAATATAAAAATTAAAATTAAAAGTTATTCGAATTAAATAAAGAATATGAAAATTTTATCCTATTGCCAATAATTAAAATTAAAATTAAAATGGAAATAAAAAATTTATTTAAATTTGATAATGAAAAAAATATTGTTTAATTTAAAATTGAAAATATTAAATGATTTAAATTAATTTAAAAAATAACAAAAAAAAGAACAGTCGGCCCAGTTAACAGTCATGGGCTGAACAGTCGCCTACGACTGTTAAACCGGCTGTTAAGAACTGGTTAAACAGTCGATTTTAACCGACTGTTTGTACCCAGTTGTTAACAATCGGTATGAAGAAGGTTGACAGTCGACCAGCTGTTAGAGATCGACTGTCAACAGTCTTCTTCTTCATGTCGTTGAATTTCTCTATTTTCGACAAGATGGAGCTCCGACCTACCAAAACGCATCCCACTATTCACCTATACTTAACATCTACCCTAAATAATACCAACAACATATAGCCCCCACACGCATGGCGCAGTGATAAAGCAGGAGAGTTTTATATGGAGCATCGAATGTTCGAATCCCTACGATAGTTGGAAGGCAACATTTATATTGGACGGCAGTTGTCCAGTAGAGGTAAAGTTATGGTGCACTTTGTCAACACTCCGGAGTTCCTGTCCGCACATCATAAAGGGAGGTCTACAGAGAGGAAACCAAATGTTAGACCCAAGTGTGTATAAGTACCAAGGTGGCAAACCAGGGTGGAAGGCTGCTACTCCTCAAGATTAGTCAGGCGAAGCTTAGACACCTGAGTTATTAAATAAAAAAAATACCAACAACACATTGAAAACTCTTAAATTTAACATTCACACTCACACCATAAATAATATTCCAAACCATAATCTAATTAAAACTCAACCCAAAGCTAATCTTTACAAGAAGAAGTTCGCGGGAACTGTGTAGCATCAGTGAGTTTAACTGTTGATGAAAATCGGCGACTAGATCCTGACTATAAGTTTTGGCACAAGAAAACAAATGGGAAGTGAAAGAGATGGAGGGGTATTTTTAGAAACTATCTTTAAATTCAATTTCTATATATATATATATTTTTATTAAAATCAGTCAAATGCCAAAGTGGAAATAGACACGGGTCAACCGACCATTTCAAATGATTTCCTTTGTAACATGCCAACTGTTAATACCTCTCTTCTATTTGGTCATTCTTAGAAATTTTCCCCTAATTCATTTGGTCCTTAGTACTGCTGATCGGTGGAAGATGCTTTGGGAAGTCCAATTTGAGGAAGGCAATTCTAATTGAATTTTGCATATTCGAAAAGCCACGGACTTTTGAAATTTGAGCAGGAGATTTTTTGTGACAAAATTTCTTAATATTGGTATAGTATTATAGGTTTTAGATGTTAAAAGATTCTTTGGGAACTAATAGAATGACAAAATTATTGTAAATTTCGAAATAACTTAATCATCCCAAAAGATTCACAAGAGATCTTAGAGATTTACATAAAACACCATGGCAAAAGTTTGAGAATATTTTCTTACAAATATTCGTGTGATCAGGAAAACTACATGCCTAATACTTATTACTATAAATATTGAAATAAATAGTTTAAAATTATATGTTTCTAGCATCTTTCTAATCAACGTTTGTTTAGTATAGTTAAATTTTTTCGATCAAAGTTAATGAATTCTGTGATTAAGATTTTTATAAAAGTTGTGTGATATGTGATTAAAGTTAATTCTTAATTTTAATATAGCTTTTTCAACAATAATTTTTAGCTAAACTAAAATTGTCAATTAGGAACTTCAATATTAAAAAATGAATGTTTTAGGACCAAGTTGATACCATTCGAACAGGTTGAGGACCTTATTTGTAATATTTCGGGCTATTCGTTTAGTCGCATAAAAAATAGCCCACCAAAATTTTCAAAATTTGAAAAAATAAATAAACAAGATATGAAAGAGAGAGAGAGAGAGAGAGAGAGAGAGAGAGAGATTTTCGAGAAACTTATCACCTTCGTGAAGCATCAGAGTGGCAAAGAAGGACACGAACTCACTATGCCCCTGTTTGTCCCCCATTATGTGAAAAATTAAAGAGTTTTGATTTTTTTTTTTTTTGAGAATGTATGGTTAAAAAGTAAAGAAACTTTATTGATATACATGTAAAATATTTTATTATGTGAATATGTGATAAAGAATGATACTATAGCAAATAATTTAAAATTTTTAAAGGATACAAACATGCACTATATTTCTCCCTCTATATAAATGGTAATGCTGTTTTTCTTTCTTTTTTCCTTTTCTTTTTCTTCTCTGTTTTGCCGTGTTGTTAGTGGCTTGAAGAATGAGCGGATCTCCAAGATTTTGTAAGAGATGTTACAAGATTTAAAAAAAAAAAAAAAAATTTGCCCCAAGCTCCACCCCTGATTTGAAGTGCAAAAATTGAATTTACTGTAATTTTGAACGTGTTTGGGATATTCTTCGCGTGATTTAAAAGACAATGTATTTGTTTTAGTTTGGTTAGCTTGCTTTAAAAATTTTAATATTGGCGTAATCTTATAGGTTTTAGAGATTAAAATATAATTTACCATATTTTGGGAACATGTATATTCTATGTGTGATTTAACAAAAACAAATTTATTTTCTGGGTTTCATTTTATTTTTTATTCTCAAATTGTTAATGCTAATTGGGGTTTAGGTTTTATTTTCTGGGTTTCTTTTTATTTTTTATTCTCAAATTTTTACTGCTATTTTATCGGAAGTGAGGATCCTTTTTGATCTGTTAGGATTACATGATTATTTTAATGACAATTTCTTTTAACATTCTGTCAATACAAGGTCTTGTTACCATCCTTTGGGACATTGAAAACTGCTTCAGAGGATATTGTTGGTGATCTAATGATGGGTTTACGAGCCCATCCTACAATTCGTGGACCAGTTGCCTGGTTCAGTATACAGAGATTTTAATGCAATTTTGAACTGAATAAGAGGGGTGTCAAATGATCGATATCAAAATTGTAAAAGTTCTCGATGGGCGAAAGGACGCCACGGACAACATAATTTTGGTAGACACGTTCCTTTTTGCTTTGGACAATCGCCAGCCATAATCTATCTTGTTAATCTCGTGAGACATGAGCTGTTTCTGAATCGAGTTTTTTGGGATTGAATACTAAGGAATAAAAAATACTTTATATGCAATTTAGATTTTCCGAATGTTTGTTTATGTTGTATATAATATACAACGTAAACAATTTATGGTGGTCTATTTTTTAAGCGACTAAACGAATAGCCCGAAATATTATAGATAGGGTTCCCAACCTGTTCTAATGGTATCAACTTGGTCCTAAAACATTCCTTTTTAACATTGAAGTTCCTAATTGACAATTTTATTATACCCTTTCTTTTATTAAAAAAAAAAAAACTCAATTTCTAGACCTTCTGAGTTTAGCTAAAAATTATTAATAAAAAAATCTATATTAAAATTAAGAATTAACTTTAATCACATACCACACAACTTTTATAAAAAATTCAATCACAGAAGGAATCCTCATTTCGCCTACGCTCCCTCTAATAAAATTAGGATACAATATATATTTTCTTCCAAACAGATAAACATAAAAGTATTGTACCAAATCAAGAAAAACATGAAAAAATATACAACGTAAACAGACATTCGGAAAATCTATATTGCATACAAAGCATTTTTTATTCCTTAGTATTCACTCGCAAAAAACACTATTCAAACACAGCTCATGTCTCACGAGATTGGAAGATAGATGATGGCTGGCGATTGTACAAACCAAAAAGGAGTATATCTACCAAAATTATATTGTCGATAGCATCCTTTCGCCCGTCATAAACATCTACAATTTTGATATCGATCTTCTAACACCTCTCTTATTCGTCTTGAAATTGCATCTAGGATGATAAATCCATCCTATTATTACCAACAATATCCTCTGGATGCATATCTATTGACAAGAGGCAGTTCTCATTGTCCCAAAGGATGGCAACAGACCCTGTATTGACAGAAATTTAAAAGAAATAGTCATTAAAATAATCTTGCAATTCTAGCATATAAAAAAGAATCCTCACTTCCCCTTCATGTAATCCCAGTAGATAAAAAGGAATCCTCACTTTCCCTACACCCCCTTCATAAAATTCAGATACAATATATATTTTTCGTCAAACATATAAACTTAAAAGTATTGTACCAAATCAAGAAAAACATGAAAAAATATACTACATATATTTTCATGTTTTTCTTGATTTGGTACAATACTTTTATGTTTATACGTTTGACTGGAAAATATATATTGTATCTGAATTTTATGAAAGGGGGTATAGAGTAAGTGAGGATTCCTTTTTATCAGTTGGGATTACACGAAGGGGAAGTGAGGATTCTCTTTTATCTACTAGGACAGCATGATTATTTTAATGGCTGTTTCTTTTAAATTTCTGTCAATACAGGTCATGTTGCCATCCTTTGGGACATCGAGAACTGCCTTGTGCTGAATGATGTACGTCCACAGGATTTTGTTGGTAATATTCGGATGGATTTACGAGCTCATCCTACAATTCATGGACCAGTGACCGTGCTTTCAGCATACAGAGATTTTGGTGTAACTTCGAAGCGAATAAGAGAGGGATGGTAGAAGATCCATATTGGAATTGTAGACGTTTTCGATGGGCGAAAGGCTACTATCGACAAGACAATTTAGGTAGATATGTTCCTTTTTGCTTTGTGCAATCGCCAACCATCATCTATCTTTCTAATATCATGAGATGTGAGTTGTGTCTCAATAGAGTTTTTTACAAGCGAATCCTAAGGAATAAAAAATGCTTCGTATGCACTATAGATTTTTCGAATCTTTGTTTACATTGTATATTTTTTCATGTTTTTCTTGATTTGGTACAATACCTTTATGTTTACCTGTTTGACAAAAAAAATATATTCTATCCGAATTTTATAAGAGGGGGCGTAGGGGAAATGAGGATTCCTTACGTGATTGAAATTTTTATAAAATTCGTGTGGTCTATGATTAAAGTTAATTCTTAATTTTAATATAGATATTTTATCGATAATTTTTCTCTAAACTAAAAAGGTATAGAAATTGAGTTTTATAATAAAAGAAAGCGTATAATAAAATTGTCAATTAGGAACTTCAATGTTAAAAAATGAATGTTTTAGGACCAAGTTGATACCATTCGAACAGGTTGGGGACCCTATCTATAATATTTCAGGCTATTCGTTTAGTCGCATAAAAAATAGCCCACCAAGATTTTCAAAATTTGAAAAAATAAATAAAGAAGCTATGAAAGAGAGAGGGAGAGTTTCAGGAAACTTGTCACCTCCGCGAAGCATCGAATTGGCAAAGAAGAAGGACAGGAACTCACTATGCCCATGTTTGTCCCCCATTATTTGAAAAATTAAACAGTTTTAATTGTTACTTTTCTGAGAATGTGTGGTGAAAAAGTAAAGAAACTTTATTTTTGCGTAAAATATTTTATTTTGTAAATATGTGGTGAAGAATGATACTGTAGCAAATAATTTAAAATTTTAAAGGATGCAAACGTACACTATATTTCTCTCTCTATATAAAAGGAAACACTGTCTCTCTCTCTCTCTCTCTCTTCTTTTTTTTCTTGCCGTGTTGTCAGTAACTGGAAGAATGGGAGGATCTCCAAGATTTTGCAAGAGATATTACAAGATTTTCAAAAATTTTGCCCAAGGCTCTACCTCTGATTTGAAGTGTAAAAATTGTATTTACTGTAATTTTGGACGTGTTTGGGATATTCTTTGTGCGATTGAAAAGGCAGTGTATTTGTTTTAGTTTTGTTAGCTTACTTTAAGAAAATTTAATATTGGTGTAGTTTTATAGATTTTAGAGATTAAAATATAATTTACCATATTTTGGAAACTTGTATATTCTTTGTATGATTTAATGGAAACAAATTTGTTTTTATATGCTGTTTGATAGTTTTCTTTAGAAAATTGTGATTTTAGTTGAGTTTTTTTAGTTTTCAGAGCACACTGAATTTCATTTGTGCTCGAAAATGGTAATAATTGCAGTTCAGGGTTTTATTTTCTGAGTTTCATTTTATTTTTTATTCTTAATTTGTTAATGATAATTGGGGTTTAGGTTTTACTTTTTGGGTTTCTTTTTACTTTTTATTCTTAATTTTTCAATGTTATTTTCGGGAAAGTGGGGATTCTTTTTTATCTGCTAGGATTACATGATTATTCTAATAACTATTTCTTTTAACTTTCTGTCAATACAAGGTCCTGTTGCCATCCTTTATAACATTGAGAACTGCTTCGTGCCAAGAGATGTGTGTCCAGAGGATATTGTCGGTAATAATTGGATGGGTTTACGAGCCCATCCAACAATTCATGGACTAATGGCTGTGCTTTCAGCATACAGAGATTTTGATTTGAACTGAAAAAGAGAGAAGTGTCAGATGATTGATATCAAAATTGTAGAAGTTCTTGATGGGCGAAAGGAAGCTATCGACAAGATAATTTTGGCAGATAGGT
>NC_036244.1:6626597-6632172 GCF_002742605.1 Olea europaea var. sylvestris | reverse complement strand
AACATGTGCTAAATAACATTATTACTTGAAAAATTTTGATTAAAAAGTCAAATGCTAACTAATGCAAATTTAGAAACTACAAATTTTTTGCCATTTGTCAACTAAGCTTTTAAGGCAGGGTAGTGGCATTTAGGGGTCAAGCATATTTTCCATTCACCCAAAACGTTTAAAAAATTCACCACCGTCCACGAGTCTTCAATGTTCTTAAGCCACCACCACCGTCCATTACTCCGCCGTGGCCATGAACCCACCACCGTCCACCCCCACGGCCAATTTAAAAATTTCTCACAAAGTGAACACATCCACAAAGAAGCAAAAAAGTGACTTTGCATCAAGTACAATTTGACTTTAGCCACGTATAAACTTATATAAATTAACCGCAAAATTTCCCCACCTTAAGATTCAAGACGACAGTTTTCTTGTTTACAGAGTATTTGTTTATTCGAAATCCTTGGAATATTACGAAAATTCCTAAACATTTGTCGAAACACCGTAAAGGCCTTTTTGATTTATCCATTTTTAGTTCCCATTTAACTATTTAACTACCAACAAGAGAAGAGAACCAAGGCCAGAACTGTAATTATGCAGCCTTCAACAGTGACGAAAGAACCCACAAATGCTTTTCGCTTTGTATCCGAATTAGGTTCTTTTGTGCTTAATAATTCGAGGCTCAATCGAGATGGGAACTCATCATTTTTAACGAACTACTTGTATTTTGATGCAAGAAGGGAGCCAAAGGCTTTGGCTTCTTTGAGTTTGAGCACCAAAGGTTCTGCCTTTAGGTTCAGAAGAGCGTTGAATCAGTTTAACAGAGCTATTAAGTTCCACAGTGAGAGAATTCCACTTGGTTTTGCTGAGTCCCCGGTTAATTCTGAGGAGAATAATGGGTATAGAAATGATGGGAATGGGGTTTTGGAGAATTCGGAGGAAGTCCCGGTTAGTGGTGATTCTAAATGTCCTAAGAAGGTTTTGATTTTGATGAGCGACACAGGTGGCGGTCACAGGGCTTCAGCCGAGGCCATTAAGGCTGCTTTTCGTGAAGAGTATGGAGATGAGTATCAGGTTAGTCTCTGGTTGATTGATATGAATATTTTTTATTGCTTTGATAAATGATCAATTAGTTTGAATTTGATACGAAAAAGAAGATTTAAGATCTAATCTCTTGTTATGAAACAAAATGAAAATCACAATAAGCAATTCTAAGACACATAATTATAGTTGTTCACCCAAGAGCCGTGGCAGGTTTTCGCTATAATGGAATCAGAGGCAGAGCTAGGCTTGTAGAGTTGTGGGGGTGAATTTCATAAAATTTTAATTGTGGTGGCAAAATTGAAAATTATAAGGAATTTTTTTGAAAATCTTGAATTTCACATTTAGTGTGGAGGCAGCTGACCATCCGCACTGGATGAAGAGGAAAGGTATAAAGTTTTCCTAGCATCTCTCACACCTTCAAAAGGCCACCCTATTTCTTGATCTATGTGGTGGTCTCTTTGTGCAGGGGATTTACTGTTCCAATTTTCTTTTGAAGGTTCAAACACTATAATAATAAGAAAGGAAAGCAGGACAAACATTAAGAAAGGCTAGCGGGAATATTCACCACTATGCTACACCTCACTAAAATCATTTATATAGTATAATAATCGGTGCAAAACCTAATGCATGAAATGAATATCAATTATGATTAGACGTCACACAGTCCAACATTGTATGCAAGAATGAGGAAAAAAACACGTAATATGATTGCCATATCTGTGTGTTGTGCTTTATACATTCACCTTGCTTCAAGTATCAGCAGAACCACACCGTTTTATTTAATTTCCTTGTTCATTTTCTTTTTTGTTGTTAAAATGTGTATGTTGTAGGTGTTCGTTACTGATTTGTGGACGGATCATACGCCATGGCCATTTAACCAACTGCCGAAAAGTTATAACTTCCTTGTGAAACATGGAACTCTGTGGAAGATGACATACTATGCTTCAGCACCACGAGTAATTCATCAATCCAATTTTGCTGCCACATCAACTTTTATTGCTCGGTAAGGCTGTTTCTTATTGTTTGAAAAATGGCTTTGTTGCAGATTTATAGTATTTTCAGTGCTTCATATATTTTTGCAGTTTTCATTCTTTGATTGTTTATGTTCTTACTGTAATAAATAAAATTTATATTATTCTATATTCTTATAACACTTAATCCTATCTAATCGCCTGCACTTATCTGTTGACATAATTGGGTATAGTTGTTCTTTTGGGGCTCCTCGTAGAAATTACAAGTTCGTAAATTCTGAACGAATGTTATTGCTGTTTGGAGAGTTGTAGATCTGTTTTGCCTGTGAATACTCACTTGGAATCTTTTTCTTCATCAGAATGATAATCTTAATGCCTTATATTAAAATTTTAATAATTATGCTGTAGGTATGTCATTTGATGAAGAGGATTGTACAACTTTTGGGTTGGTTGTAATTGAAATAGTCGAATTTATTATTTCATTTTAATTATTATGTTGATTGCAATGAAATCATGGGTCCTGTTTTTTATACCATCGAGGCAAAAATTAATTAGGACCTGTATCTAATTGAGCATAAATTGTAAACTGGTATAATAGCATGTAATTCAGGCACCTTGGAGCCAGAGCCAGTTTTCACTTATTGACATGTATTTTATACGCTAGTATTCTGATAAAAATTATTCTCTACGGCTTGATTTTAAGAGTCGCCGGACTTTTTTTAACCTAAGTGATGAGTATTTAAGGCTATAATTCTGTTTTTTTCTTATTATTTTTTATTTCGAATAAAGTTAGGAACTCTTACAAAAATGATCTTTTATAAAACTCTAGTGTTCAATGGCAATGAGGGTCTTGGTTGTTAGTCGTTGACTTTAGTGGCACTATGCTTGGAATTCTCTTACATTTTTATTTTCTCAAGAATTTGTATCATCTTTTAAAATCCCAATGCAAGTATATGTCATGATCCTCATGGATTTAACAATTTGCAAGATTATGAAACTGACGGATTATAATCTCTCCATCTCGACTCTCTAATTCCTAGTCGATCCACTGTACCATATATTTGTCTGCAGAAGTTTTCTATCTATAAAATTTATTTGTTCTCACTAGTTTTACTTTGTCACTCGACAGAGATGTTGCTAGAGGATTGATGAAATACCGGCCAGACATTATTATCAGTGTCCATCCTTTGATGCAACATGTTCCACTTCGTATCTTGAGGGCTAAGGGTCTCTTGAAGAAGATAGTTTTTACCACAGTTGTAACGGACTTGTCCACTTGTCATCCTACATGGTAAACTCAGCAGCCATTTGCCAATTATGCTATTTTTTTATCTAAATTTGATTTATTTTGTAATCTTATATGTAGGTTTCATAAGCTTGTAACAAGATGCTATAGCCCATCAGAAGAGGTAGCGATACGAGCACTAAAGGCTGGTCTTCAGCCTTCTCAAATTAAAGTTTATGGCCTTCCTGTACGGCCTTCCTTTGTGAAGCCTGTTCGTCCCAAGGTTGGTTTAGTTCCTATTTCATCACATCAATTGCATAATTGGTGTTTCAGTGTGTGGGCAAATAACCTTTGGCATGGTTTCCATCAATCTTTTGTTACTAAGGGTAACCTGTTTTAATAATTCAAAGCTCTTAAGATTGCTTCTTTTTCGGACCCATTGCCAGCAATAAATCAGCTCGATCTTCTGCTTTTGATATCTTTTGCTTTTTCCTTTTGATCCGTCTGTTTTCTCTTTTCTTCTTTCCTAAAAACAAGAAGGGAGGAGACGGGAACGTGGCAGGAACAATTTTGACTTGGGTTGATATGAAAAGTTTATGGAACTTTGCGCTATGGTAATTTAGCAGGTCAAGCTTTTATGTACAATTTGGGAGGCGGACTGGTGAAAGAAGATTAATTTTAGCATTTCTGTGAACTTTATGCATGACTTGATATTATCACATTGTTTGCTGAATCATATCTTAAATTCTTCGAAAACCTTTTATACTCTCTCACGTTCGAAATTTATATTTTGAATATTTAGAATGTATTGAGGAAGGAACTGGGAATGGATGAATACCTTCCTGCTGTTTTACTAATGGGTGGTGGAGAAGGCATGGGTCCCATTGAGGCTACTGCAAGAGCACTCGGTGATGCATTGTACGATGAGGCTAACAAGAAACCAATTGGTCAGGTTCTTGTGATTTGTGGCCACAATAAAAAGCTCGCCAACAAGTTGCAATCTGTCAACTGGAAGATTCCCGTGCAGGTACTCGTCCAAAAAATTCTTTCATTGCCTAAAGGAGCAGTACAATTTCAATCCCACTCGATGAGAATAGTTAATGGCATTGTAAAAATTACGTGTTCTATTGTGATGACTTACGGGAGATTCGCTTTTGCCTTTTTAGGTTAAGGGCTTTGTCGCGAGAATGGAGGAGAGCATGGGTGCTTGCGATTGCATTATAACCAAGGTATGTTAGCTATATAGAAATCTGAAAATATAAAACTTGTTATCATCCATTTGACACTATAGGACATGCTTAGTACATGAACCGGGCTGAACTGTATGCACAAGATTTTAGTTTCTTTTTCCTTAACAGTGTCTAATCCATTTTAACAAACACGCCACACTGGTGATCTACAGGCTGGCCCAGGAACTATTGCGGAAGCAATGATTCGAGGGCTTCCTATAATTCTAAACGGTTACATTGCTGGTCAGGTAAACACAATATTCTCGTCTACAATTTTTATTTTTTTATTTTTTTGGGCAACAGATGAAATTCTTCTCTCGGTTGAAACAGCTACCTCTTTTTTTTTTATTTTATGTTTTTTGATTAAAAAAATGCATGTAAATATGGCAAGTTACGTTTAATCTTTCATGTCGAGGAGTTCATTTGGATATTTTTGCAAAATTGAGACGTCCTTCCTGATTGAAGTGGTCAAGCTTGCTGGTTCTTTTGCCAGACATGATTTCCAAAGTCACCTTTTTACTTATAAAACTTATTTTTTTGGAGAGTCTTAAAAGGAATCTTTATGAACAGCCAAACATGCCCAGGTAAACCGCCTTCATAAGGTTCAGTATACTTCTTTTAGTAATCAGTGCATGCCATATGTTGTCACGCACCTATCTCTCTCTGGCATGTTCTGTATGTAGTACTGGTCTGTAACTTTAGTGCATGTTTGGCAAAGCTTATAAGCAATCATAAGCTGGCCAAACTCTATGTTCATCCACACATTGTAGGACCCATAACTTTTTTCTAATAAAAGCTTTTACTTAGGATTGTCACCGATCTATGTTGACAAGCATACCTTACATTCCATCAGGGTCATTACAATTTCATACTCGAATTTCTTCTTTGTTATAGGAAGCTGGGAACGTGCCATATGTCGTCCAAAATGGATGCGGGAAATTTTCGAAGTCTCCAAAAGAGATAGCTAATATCGTTTTTCAATGGTTCGGTCCAAAACAAGACGAGCTCAAAGCCATATCGCAAAATGCATCGAGGCTTGCAAGGCCAGATGCTGTATTTAGAATTGTACATGATCTTCATGAATTGCTCAGACACAGAAACTTTGTACCCCCACAGTA
>NC_036244.1:6616857-6624627 GCF_002742605.1 Olea europaea var. sylvestris | reverse complement strand
TTTTTTATTGTTTTTGTATGTCGTCTTTTTGTTCATTGAATTTAATCAATTGTGCATATTTTATATGATTTCTGATTATATATTTTCTTTAAGTAGTCTGGACAGTAGAGCCACATGCTTTGTGAATTGTAGCAGAAGCTTTTAGGATTTTGGTTTTACAAATTTCTGGAAATGGAAACATATGGATCTTGGTAGTTGGATTATTTTTTGAAATGTAGGAATGATCAAGAAGAGTAATTTTTAGGATCTGATATCAATGAGGCATAGTCTTTTCCTTGCAAATTTTAGCAAAGTGAAGGTGTACAAGGGATAGTGCTATATTGGCGGTCGAGATTATGGAAGTTATGGTTTTGATTGGATTTTTTGTTAACAATTCAGTCTTTTTTAATGGACGGGAGTCTCTAAAGAAAACATGTGCTTTAGATTAGCTGGAGGCAACATTTCCAAACTGAATATACAAGGGATATCTATAAGTATTCTTATATCTTTTTCTTTCCTAGAAACATGTTGGAGATGTACTTTTTCTTGTTGAATAAATGATATCCAAAAAGAGACTGTCTAAAGTTGTCGAATACCTGGACTGAACTATGTTATCTAGAGAAGGAGGCAAACTAAAACTTAAGAAGTTTGAGGGTTTAAGAGCATCAGATATGAAGTTCGTCATTACCTATATGTTTTAAGTCAGAAAAGATTAATTAACTAATTATGCTTGATGGAAAAAATTGACAGCATCCAGTATTAGACCATATTGTTAAAGCTGCAGGTCTAATTTCAATTTAATGTTTGGTGCCACTATTATTTCGATTATTATAATTTCTTTTGTGATTAAAATTTTGGTCAGCTGCTCCCTTTTGATGCAACCCTTAAATACTTCTGGGCTCCAGAGTTAAATTTGACTTTTTTGAAGCTTTGCAGAAAATTTTCACAGACTACAGACAGCCGTTTGCTCTTACATATCTGTGGATATCTCTAATGGTTGTCTACCTTCCAGTAGCATTCTGCAAAGATTGGATTTCCAATTCACTGAACAGGAATCGGACTACAGAACTTCATGGTGAGGATTATCTCTCTAGTTCATTGGTTGAGCTACACTTTCCTTTCAGAGTCGATGAAGCACAGTACAATTCAGATGGAGCTTTGAAGAACTATCTTGGTACGGACATGAATTTGGGTGACACAGAAGCGGGACAACCATTGTTATTCAAAGATTCAGAAGATGAGGAGTTTAACATGCTTGACAATCCAAACAAAGTCAGCTCATTGGAAGTCATTAAATGTAGCTTATATCTTGCTCCCATATGGTTTGTTACTGAGGTAATCATATGCAAATAATTTGCTTTTTCTAATTAATATCTAATTCAATAACACCAAATACAACTAATTTCGGAAATGTTTCTTTTACTTAGTAATTAGTTCAGAAATATGGCTCAATGAACTGGTTATTGAATTTCTGAGTGCACCATCTGATACGGGACACTCATTACCATGTACCTCCAAGCATTAAAAGGAAAAATGTTGGTGGTTCTTTATAGCTTCGGTTTTCAATAAGATCAACGTTATAGTTTTTCTCCCTGTTATTTGTTTCTGGAGTTCAACTGGTTTTCTTACTCTGATGTATTGCATGCAGTATTTGTCAAATTCCGCCCTGGCAAATACGAGTGTTGCAAGCACAACCATCTTGACCTCAACATCAGGGCTCTTCACACTTGTCTTTGGAGCACTAATTGGGAAGGACTCCGTAAATGTTGTTAAGGTTACTGCTGTTTTGATCAGCATGACTGGTGTTGCAATGACTACCATGGGGAAAACGTGGGCACCTGATGAAATGCTTAGTGTCTCCGAGTAAGTTGAGTCAGTACCTTTCAGCTGCAGTAAACTTTCATTTGTCATTATGCTCGTTCATATGCATTATTTACACTCTCCTTTACGAAAAAATTGCACCTGCATTTATGGAAACAGTATAATATAGCAGTTATGTTTGGCATTCAGACCGTTTATATTCTTTTCCGATTTCAAATTAATATTCGAGTGCAACACAAAATGATTGCATGCCGCCTATGATGCACCGACACGGACACGTGTGTCCGACACGATACGTGTCGGATACGTCGACTCGTGGTTTTTCAAAAAAGTACCGACACGACACGTCGTCGACACGTACATTAAATTTTTAAAATTCTTCAATTTATGTAGTTTAAATTTAGTTTTATACTTATTATTGATTTTTTTTTTGTTGAAATCTTTTAAATATGAGCACTTATTTGTTATTTATTAAAAACTTTGAATTAAAAATATATAATAGTTATAGTAAGAAAGGAAAATGATTATTGTAGAGTATTCGAAGAGTGTCGGTATCGACACGTATCCGACACGTGTCGGACACGGACACGGACACGCTACCCTAGTTAGAGTATCCATGCTACATAGCATGCCGCTAAACATATTCAGATAGGAAGTGCGAAAACCGTGATGACTAAACCGATTCCATCTATCACCAGAGCTAATTATAAGTGTCTTATTGGGGTCATGATCATATCGTTTTAGTTACTCAATGTTTCTATTGGTAATCTTAATGGAGATTAACTTTTGCCTGCAATTGCTTCTCATTTCACGTAGGACTAGAAGGCATTCTATTATTGGAGACATTTTTGGTCTTCTCTCCGCAGTGTTCTATGGCTTGTTTACAGGTAGATCTAAATTTTGGTTGACAAAGAATTATTAATTTTAATCAAATAGTTTGATCCAGTTAAATCGATAATACCGTTTTCTTGTCTCACTTGCCTTATAATTTAACGGTACTTCACAGTGCTGCTCAAGAGATCTGCTGGATCGGGAGAAAGGGTTGATGTTCAGAAGTTCTTTGGATATATTGGACTTTTTACTCTCTTGGGTCTCTGGTGGCTTGGTAAGAGACCATATTTTCTGTGTAGTTCCTTTCCTATTTCTATAGTTCAGGGACGGATGCTTTCCCATGTTGTAACTTGTCAAAACTCTTATTTTTATTTTATTTATTTATTATTATTATTATTATTATTTTTCCGCGTGTTCTATCTTCTTCTTACTGTCATAATAATTTTTTCTGGTGTGGCAGCATGGCCGCTTAATGCCCTTGGAATAGAGCCAAAGTTCAGCTTTCCTAGTTCAGCATCCACCAGCAAAGTTGTGGTGCTCAATGGCTTCGTTGGAAGTGTTCTATCAGATTATCTATGGTATTAACTCATTTCCTTATGTTAAATTTCTACGTTGATCAATTTGGACGTAAAAATCTCTATTGTTTCCGACAAATGGCTCGTCTCATCCACCCATCTTCGAGACACATTCTCTACTCAACAGCACACTGACTTCTCTATGGCGATCCTAATCTAGCCTTTTAAGTATATGAAGATACTGATTTAACTTTCCCTCAGAATTTATGGTTTGTTTGATTGGAAAATTTTTCATGAAAAATGTCCTTTTTCTACTCGAATTCCAACTTTTGGAGTGTTTGATTAGCTTTTTGCATGGAAAATATTTTCTGACCTTTGAAAGTATGCTTAGTTTTCCTTTTTTTGAGGAAGACATTAGGTAGGCTTTTTTCCTCCAAACAATGATAACAAATTTCTTTTTTAGGAAATATTTTTCATTCCAAGCAAACACACCCTTAAAGTATTTCAAAATTTTCCTTTGTCGTTTTATTAGTAAAACANTTTTTAGGAAATATTTTTCATTCCAAGCAAACACACCCTTAAAGTATTTCAAAATTTTCCTTTGTCGTTTTATTAGTAAAACAAGGGAGTTGTACACATATAGTTACATATTTATGTTCGACCAGCACGGGTAACATGTCTGAACCGGACTATGAAACAGGGCGCTCTCTGTTGTTTGGACGACCCCATTAGTTGCAACTTTGGGCATGTCCTTAACAATACCATTAGCGATGTTAGCAGATATGTTCGTCCATGGACGACATTACTCTGCCATATACATCTTTGGATGCATACAGGTATACTTCTCTTCTTGGTGCATATCATTCTTAGAACTTTGAACAGAGTTCGACTGATTAGTGTGTTTTATTCAGGTATTTGCAGGGTTTATTATCGCAAATCTCTCGGATTTGTTTTCTTGTAAAAGGAGATGAATGTTAATCCAATAAATTTAACTTAAAATGTATATAATGCCACAGGCACATAGAAAAAAATAATGTGACGGGATGTCTTTCTTATGCAAACTGCAATGAAATATACTGCTGACGCTTTAAGGTGAATTCCGATATGAATCTTTCTCACATCTTAAGTTGATATGTTTGTATCAAGAAATTTTTTTAATTTTTTAAATTTGTAATAGTAACTAGAGTTGTTGTAATTTTTAGACATCGGGAATTGAATTTTTACAAATGATAATACATAAAGCCCTTATTTGATCCCCATTTTTTGGGAAAAAATGAATTTGTTTACAGTGTTTTGACATCATTTTAATCACATTCTTCAATAAAATAATATTACACGTAAATATAAAATTTTTCTTTAATTTTTACACACATTTTTCATCAATGTACTATTCAAAAATTTATTTTTTCCCCAAAAATGGGGCTCAGACGAACAAATGCTTTATAAAAGTTTAGGCAAATTAACTTTCATCACATTGTCATGTGTATGGCCAATATTAAATGTCAACAAAGTGATCATTATAAAATCACAAAGTTTAAGCAAAATGAATGTTCATATAGTAGGTAACAAGCAGCTGACAAATAATCAGTGTGATTTAATAAATTAAATAAGTGGTGAAACTCAAAAAAATAAATTGAACTGCCAAGTCAGAGGGAAAAGGCAAAACGAGATTCAAAAATAAATAACACTACTAAGCCCTTGTTTGGCACCATTATAATGAAAATTTGGAAAAAAATATATTTTAGAATAATAATTTTTTGAAAAATGTGTGGTTATAAAAAAAGAAAAAGTTTTGTGGTTATGAGTAGTATTATTTTATTGAAGAATATGTGATTTATAAGAAAATGAGAAATAAATTATAATTCTAATAGGGTCAAATAGGGTCTAAAAAGTAACTGACTTATAATTTAGATCTAATTTAGTGTCAACAAAACCTCGTAGATTGGTATGATTGACTATCTAGCTTTTCTTCTTGTGTTTAGGGGGCAGGGGTGTATCCTAGCCATGCTTGTACAATTGAAAACCTAGATTGCATCGACTAGTGGGTCAATTAAGATTATGAAGTTGCCTAAATCTCTTCCTTATTCGTTGGTGTCCCATGGTCTACAACATATGACATGGGTTATCGTCCATTTTTTTTTTCATAGCAAAGCTTGTCTTTCTTAATTTAGTCAAAAATGAGACTTTCACAGTCCGATAAATCTTTCTACTATATACTAATCAACCATATTACATAACTAGAGTTAGTAATAGAAATTCATTTTCAGGTAACACTTGGCATATTCTCATTGGAAATTGGAAAACAACATAAAAACACTCAATCATAGGATGTCACATCAGTCTATTTTTTCCCTGTTTGTTCAGCATTATTCATATACTAATAGGTGATTACCTACAAATGCATTAATTTGCATGTTACTGTTGATTGATTTCCCATAGTTGCAAGTTCATGATTAATTAAGAACTCAACATACATTATCAAGAATACTTTGCAATCATACTAAACAGAAACATACATGTATAGAGAAATAATTTTCAACCTGACTATTGTGTGTGTGAATATTTTCTTTCTTCTGTTTATATGAATTGTCTATGGAAATGGGGTGTGGGGCTGTGACAAAAATTCGTATTAGAAAATATGAATGAATTCAGAGCTCAGTGATAAATTTAAGGTTTCGTTGAATTGATGTATTAAGGATGATCGAGAAGATTTAAATGACGAAGGTTTTCAATTGAGGGTCTTTCTTGATATGGATAGATGTGTGAATAATGAGTTATTGATATGAAATCGTTTTATTCCTAGTAATTTCTTTTTAAAAATACTTTACGAAATGAAATAAATATCGAAAACGTCAAGATGAAAAAATCGAAAGAATCAAGAAAAACGATTTGGGACCGATATTTTAGTTCTAATGCGTTTAAGGCGGCCTTGGCCTTGTTTTTTCTTATAATTAAGACAGCACGTTTGTGTGAATTTTGGACTTATAAGCTAGTTCGACGGTTTATAAATTGTATCCAAACATGCTTAAAATCTATTTTAGTGATTAACACGGTAAATAGTCTACGTTTGTCCTATCAAACAGTTGTCCTTTTTTATTTGGACCTACATTAAACTTTATATAATGTGTTACATAATGATAAATATGTCACTATATTAATCATCAGTTTAAAACACAGTCAACTTTTTCATCCAATATTTTCACTTCATATTATTTATATAATTCTTTATATATCATTTTTTATGTACAAGTAGCAAAATCCTTTTATTTTTGGGTCAATCAAACTAAATACATAGGCTAGCTTATGGCCAAAATAATTTTTGCCAAATTTGAATCGTCAATATTTTCAATTTCAACAACAAAGAAACCCAAAAAAAGCCAAATCCAAAAAAAGCAGTTATATCCACAACCAAACAGACCCTATTATCAACTCTGAACCCCAAGTACAGTGGAATTAGATCTTCTGTACAGAGCCGTCAAATACACACATACAGAAACCTCGGATTACTCACTGCCGGATCGTAAATTCACCCATCATATATTCCGACACACTCACAAACACGCTGGGTGTGTGAAACTCTGCGTAATTACATCTATGGACAAGGGAAAAGCAGTAATGGGCTCGGGCCGCAGATGGGCTGTGGAATTTACGGACAATTCGACCTCCAATTCCTCCCGCGACATTCCGGACCCCCCAGGCTTCACTCGCGCTTCCTACGACCCGGTAATTTTGTGTATTTTTCTGGGTTTTGTTTTTTTTAATACACAGAATTTTGGATTGAGGTTTTGTTTCGACTTGTTTTTGTTTTATATGCAGGATGATTCGGCTGTGAGTAAACAGAAGAAGGATGCTGAAGCCAATTGGAAAGCTCAGGTAATTGTTCCCTTTGTAATTTATTAGATTGTGAATTAATTGTCATGAAAAATTATTTCTTGATTTATTAAGGGGCTGAGGTGTTGTGCTGATTGAGCTTTACATTTCTCACCTTTGGTAATTGAGGATATTCATTGGGGTTGTGGTGGAAATAAATTAAAATTCTCAACTTTTAAATTGTTAATGGTTCATAGGGCGGATTTTAATGTGAATATTTGGCTGGTACTCGTAATCTTTCATCGTCTGCCGGTCACACTCTTTTATGTGCTTTCAGTGAGTTAATTTGTACCTGGTAAAAGAATTAAAATATTTTTTACTACATTTGTTATGCTTTTATACTTTCTGTCGAATTATTAGCCTTCTTATAAATTTACTCATCATTCAACTTTCTCTTTTCAATATCACTCTAAATGACAACCTCATGACAAGATGACCTGCATTCAACCTGTGCTGATGAGTTCAATAGAAAGAACAATTGCTAATGAATACTTTATAATCTGAAGAATTCTATAGAAAACTATTCCCCCCTACTTTTTGCGAATTTTCGGATGCAGTGAGGTATCATTTGTCTGAGCTCAACTGTTGTAAGAAGAGTTCAAATAATAGCGAGCAATTTCAGTTGTTTCATTAGTGAATTTGAAGAAGATAGTTTTTATTTTCTTGATAGTTTTTTTTTGTGTTTTTCTAAGATTGAGAAGCCAATTCTATTTGCTATTGTACGGTTTTCTTTTAATTTTTCTTCATGGAGTGA
>NC_036244.1:6615027-6616757 GCF_002742605.1 Olea europaea var. sylvestris | reverse complement strand
TGTTGAAGTCTCTTTCTGGATATCCATGTATCATCAGAATCCAGTCAATCCACCCAACGATCAAGAAAGCACTGGATATCTCTATCATTGGTCAATACAATTCAATCTTATCTTTGTGTGCTGAGATAGGTGGTATTGGAATAGACATAGCAAAAGATTCATTGTAGGAATTCCCATGTAAAGGTAGAAAATGATCATTAGAGGGGTTAAAGTAGCCTTCGTAGGCAACGAAGTCCTTAACAGTTAAAATAGAGTGGTGGCCAAAATGTGATAAAAGATCAATGATACATGTATTTAAACCAACATGCTTTAAAATTTCATTAGGACAACTCTACAAGCTTACAATATAACATAATCCCTAATATTAAATTCAAAATTTTGCTTATGCAAAACAGCTTGAAGTTTATATAATGCATTATTTACTTCAAATTGTTTATTAATCTCAATATACAAGTCATGAAGATGATGTACGCATGTCTCAACTGACGTAGACACACTAGCATGTGGGGACATTGGAACAAGGTCTAAAGGCTTCCTAGACTTATAACCATGAATAACTTCGACGGAACTCATATTTATAAACTGATTCACAAAATTGTTATGTCCAATTTAAATTGTTGGGAGGATTAAATTCCAATTCCTAATATTTTCCTTGAAAATGGTATGATTACGCAAATCATCAGGAAGGTTGGATAAGGGTACAACATACAACATTTGACTAGAGGTATCGAGAGCAAGGGTAAACCCCTGAATTCATAGGAAAAGTCCAGATACTACATAAGGAAGTATCCTCAATATCATTCAAATCATCAAATTCTTCAAGTTTAGGTTCATAGACTTGATCTTCTAACTGATCATCCATTACATCATTTCGTTCCTCAATGATTAGCGTTCGACTAGGACATTTGGGAGAAATGTGACCAAAGTCCTTACATTTGAAGCATTGCAAGTGAGGAGAATTTACTGGAGTTTCAAAATCTTGACCCTTATTTTCCAATAGAGGAGGAGCATTAGATGGGGAGGTCCTAGAAGGGACTTAATAGGAGATGGCGTCGATGAGAGGAAAAGGGCGAATGTCACTACGCCTTCGATACGAAGAAGGTCTTGGGATATCATGACCTTTACACTTATTTTCCCCGATGGTAGGAACATTAGACGGGGAAGGTTCTATGATAAACTTATACGAGGTGATGCTGAGGAGATGGGTGAATGATGGTGACCACGCTTTTCATTTGGAGTACAATAAGTAATTCGTAGTCCCGAGCCAACGAGTAAGCGTGATCAAAAGTAATGATACCCCGAAGGAAGAGCTCATGCCTTAGATCTTCTCTTAGGCCTTGTCTAAACCTACTCAAAATGAAGGCCTCATCCTTAACGACAAGACATTTCATTCAAAATTTCTCAAATTAAGCAATGTACTCAGTTACTAGTTGATTCCCTTGTGTTTGGGTGTTCTATTGGGTAAAAATTTCATGATCTAAGCAACTATCGAAAGTAGGAGTATCTAATTTAATGTCTCTAAGGAAACGCTCCTTATGACGAAGAGAAGAGTACCTTGACGACCATGATCTTGTTCTCACTCACAAATCTGATCCCTATCCCTACGTTGAAAATATTTTTGATCATCTTGTCAATGACGATATTGTCTACTGTGGGACACTTAATAATTATTCACATTAGTCGAATGAGGGATTTACTTAAAATTGTTCAGACTAGCAGCTAGATCTCTG
>NC_036244.1:6571574-6609227 GCF_002742605.1 Olea europaea var. sylvestris | reverse complement strand
AAAAGAACAAACAGAAACAAAACAATGCCAACCAAAGCCAATTTGAAATAGAGAAAATACAAAAAATTATCAATTTCTTGCAAAGTATGATTAATAGGACATTCATTTGAACTAAGTCTCCAAGCTAAACTATTGAGTTATTTTTGTAGCATGAATAGGGGCTTTGTTGTAATTGTAGTTCAAAATGCTTTGTCCCATATGAATTTTTGATTTGCAAAGTGCAAACAATCTAGCCTCGAATTACATTTTGCCGAACACTACAATATAATACTTTCGACTGAAACCTCAAAATACTGAAATTATAAGTGATCTGAGATTATATCAATTATTTTCCACAATTAGACTCCAACTTGAAGTTAAATCAACAGTTAGGAGAAGTTACAGAATATTCGACTGTGGAAGAAAAAAATATTTCTCTGAATAATTATACAAAGGAATGAACTATAGAAAAATTAATCATGACAAAGAATCGCAACCTTGGCAGAATAAAAAAGTAAATATATACAAAGTAGATATATCTACTCATATATATTGAGATGAATATGATAGATCCCCTAGACGATTTATTTATTCTAGGACCCAGAAGAAGGCATGAAGAGCTGGCAGGAAATAGAATCTGGTGGAGAAATGGTTAGTTAATTATAGGACATTTATAAATAAGTAGTGGAGGGAATTAGTAAGGCAGTTAATTAAAGACTGAAAGGGAGTTCGTTCATTCGAGAGTCATTACATATCTTCAGTATCTGCTATCTTTCTGTAATCATTTTTCTTCAGATTCAATCAAAGTTTGGTTCACTCATACCCTGTTCTTTATTTTTCCAGCAGAGTCCTATCAGAATATAGTGAAAGGTTAGATGACAATAACCTTCATAAAAGTTCGATTTTATTCCTTGAAAATAAATACACACATATATATCTAGTGGATAAAACAAAACAATCATACCAACAAAATAAACATTATAGTAATTTCTCAAAGTTACATTTAAAATACTAATGTAGTATAAAATGTATTGGGCACATAAAATAATTTAAGAACAATATTTGTTATCTATCCATTCATGAAGTAGGTCAGTTGCTATTCTGCTGATACGAAAATAATTATGCATCATTTGCATACTGGTGTCACCTTCGAATAGGTCATATATCAATTCTTGCTCTCAAAAAATATAGAAGAAATGGGTTATATATACCCAAGGAAAAATGGAACAAAAAGGAATTTATTTATCAAATAATACCCTGCAGCATCATTCACAGGAAAATTCAATATACGTTATAACATTTGGACACACTACAAATATACACATGACTTTTTATATAGGTACAAAATGATAAACAAATAATAAGATCGAATATGGAGAGAGAATGAGAGAATTTAACTTATTGTTTGTGTATGTTCATTGAAAGAGAGTGCATTGGAAGTAACGAAAATGGGAGCAATGCTCTGCATTCATTTGAGTAATAAGAGAGTTGTGACTTTTTGTATGGCATTATGCATAATGGATTTTTTAAAATGGAGAAATTTTTAAAATGCTCGTATAACTAATAAATTAGTACTTGATAAAAAATTAAGGAATTAATAATGACCATTTATTATTTGATTAATAATGTTTTTAAAATAAAATCAATGTAAATTGAGTAGGTGGACTACACGTTTCGTTGACAAGAGAAAAAAATGTGAGGACAAACTAGAAAACCGAATGTTTCCCACTTATCCACATTTTTTATGTATTTTTTTATGTATATTGCAGATTACATCAAGCTGCCACGACGCTTTCTTTAAGAATTACTCTTTAATAGGGTGATAGTTTTTTACTTTTACATGTTCTAATGTGATATACAAAGTGGCAATATGTTAATTCTAGTACTTATCCCTACTTTCTGTACTATTGTTGCTTCTTGCATACTTGAATAATTCGGAGTTCCATCAATATATCTCAAAAGAACAGGTAGCATAGCAGACAGTTACAGCAAAGATGAATTTGCCCATAAAGAGATCCTCATCTTTAGCGTTTTAGGGCCATAGGTCTATTGAAATGGTCCAGTGAAACTCACAAGCTGAGCTACAATCAAAATACTCACATAACCTCTAGGTATTGTCATCTGAAAATTAGAGTAAATCAAGGGTGAGTTTACCAACAAATCAATGAGTGAAATATGGTGCAAGTGTGAGATTGATTCATGAAATGAAATGAACAGTTTTTATCTTCCTTCCAATAGTTGGACAAATTCTGGAAAACTAAAATAACAACTTATCATTATCGAGATTCCATTTTCTCCTAGCTTTTTCGAATCCTCACCAATTAAGCAAAAAATTAAGGACCTGAAGAAAAACAAAAATGACAAAGATGGATCTTTACGTAAAAACTTGAGAAATTAAACTAATTCACTAGGGATGGCAATGGGCGAGTACGGTACGGGTCGGCTATTCCCTCCATCCCGTCGGTTATTTTTGTCACCTTGTCCCGTCCCCATACCTGGTTAAAATGTGACGGGGTGGGTTCAGGGTAAGATCGATACGGTGTGGGGCAGGTCCGTACCTTATTTATTGTCTCGTTTATTTATTTATTTTTTGTTTTTTATTTATTTTCTTTTTTTCTCTTTAATTAGTAAATATTATTATTTTTTTTCAATTTGTTAAGAAACCCATGTCTCTTTAAAAATGATGATAAATCTTTTATTTTTGTTTGATTAAAAATTTAAATTTGAAGTTAGCTTCAAATGGGGTGGATAGCTGGGCGGGGACTATGTTTTCTGTATCCGTCCCGCACCTACTTGGGGGCAAATACCTTGCCCTGTTTACGAGTAATCCTCGCCCTATTAGAGGCGGGTCCCCACGGGTATCAGGTTGAATTCCTTTTTTTGCCATCCTTAATTTAATTTACAATTATGTTTAGCATGCGAATAGTATAAGAATGATTCATTTCCTATATCCAGAAAATTGAAAAACCAATCATTTTTCAACTATAAACACTAGGTTTTAATTTGAAATAAATATTGGACTCTTACATACAATTATATGAAAAGTGCACTTTCAAGTGGTGAGATGAGGGAGTTGATTTACTTACGAAGCAGATTTGAGCTTCTTCTTTTCCCCTTTTTTGCTTAAATGAACAAGAATTTGGACAAGGATTTGGGACATCGGTGCCAACAAAGGGACAGGGTTGAATAAGGAACTTAAGGCTTCAAATTCTCAATTCGAATTTTGGGCAAAGTGAATTTGAACTTTAAAGAGAGAGAGATTGGAGACGGGAGAATAATGGTAATGGCCAAATGTGAATTCTAAATTGCCAATTGGATTTCAAAATTTCAAGTAATCTAGACTATGGATTTGGGGAATTGGAGGATATAGATTATGTGGATTTGGGTTTGGGTTTGCCTGCGACTTGTGCTAATGAACATAGGCTGCACTCTAAAATTAAAATAATATAGTTTCAAAATGGATAAGGCTGGGGTTGCCTTGGTCTAGACCCCCTTGGATTCGTCCCTAAGTTTTTCATAAGCATGCATATGTGTGGAAAATGGTCTTAGGTTGTAAATTGAGGTCTTTGAATAGGGCTAGCCCTAAGAATTTATAGGTCCTAGGTGACTAGTTATTATGAAGCCCTCCAGCATAATTTTTTTTACAAGTGTAAAAATATTTAAATATTTAGCCCCCTCTTGGCCCCTTTCTTCTTGCAATTTTTTATTCTCACTCTTATTTTAAACCACACAATCTTCCATAAAATAATATTACACATAAATTGAAAACTTTTCCTACTTTTCAACTGCACATTCTCAAAAAACACTATTTCATACAATAAAAATTGAAAGAAAGTGAGCCAAATGGAGTCTTAAATACGTGACACTTTTATATTGAAAAGAAGACTTTTTACAATCTAAAAGATAGTGTAGCAAAATAAAACTTTTCTCACAACCCGAGAGATTAGGCTAGCATGAGATTTAATTTCTCACATTTTGAGAAGTAAACTTAGTAATCAAACTACTAAAATCAAGTTTTTTCCAACATATTTTTTTCAATAGAAATGCTAATCCATTCAATCTCTTTTATGACATGGTTGATCGAAGATAAGATTTAATCAACTTCAACTTTGAAAAACTTCTTTCACCGGAGGCAACTGTGATAGGAATAGTCAATAATACTTTATAAGCAATCCAAGCATTTGCAAAACAATAGTTCATTCTCTTAATGTAATCCAACACATCAATTGCTCCAATTGTTTTTGCAGGTTTCGCTTCCCTTAAAACTTTCAACTCAGAAAATAATTCTACCTAGAAATCATATTATGCTTCAATTAATTTCCGAGGTTAATGCAAGAGTACTTCAACCTATCATCATCAATAGATTGAAGTCTTTTCAAATTAAATAAAAATGCAAAAATATCTTCATATTTTCAAATCTATTCTGAAGTGATTATAGAACTTGATCTACTGTATATATGAAATAACTGATCTTAAAAGATTCTTTAGTTGTTTGTGTTATCTCTTCAGAAGAAGTTTTATCAATCTGCTTCTTTTGATGTCTAACCCATTTTTCACGAAATATATGTTCAATTTCTAATTCATAATTCACTTGCAATCTCTTTAGCATCAACCATGGCCTATTCAAACCCAGATTCCTCTATAACTTTTGAAAAATGAAATAAACCCTTTTAAATGGTTTATAGCAACATCAATATGTAGGTCTTCTGCTTGCAAATGTTTTCTTACTTTGTTAACCTCATATCTAATAATCATACCAAGTGAGAATTCAAAAATCTCAATTTCATATGTTGACACCCGTAAGAACTGTAAAATGCTCTAGAATTTATTTTGAACTCCTTTACGTTTTCCTTTCATGTTATTACCGTTATCATAGTCTTAACCCTTTACATTATTAATATCAAATTTTAGATTGTTTAAAGCACCCAGAAGTTCATCATAAAGTCCCTTATCAGATGTATCATCCACCAATAAAAATCTTAAAAGAATTCTTCAACCTTTACTAGACTAATTGAAATATCTACACACCTTAATACTACAGACATTTGCTCTTCATGACTCGTATCTGGAGAAAAATATCAAGTATAACGGAAAAATACTTAGATTTTGTGAGTTTCTTAATGATTATTATTTTTTATCTCACCTGCTAGTATAAGTATCAACTCAATCTGAATTTTGTATCCTAGATAAAGATAATAAATCTCTTTATTTTGGATTCGACGAACTCGGTCTTACATTACGTAATCAAACTTAGCAATTATTTGAATTATGTTTAAAAAGATACCATTATTTTTGTGGTATATCTTTCCATTATCTCCACGAAATGCTAAATTATTATCATCAAAAGTTCTCACCAAATATATTATTTTCAGTAATACTTGCCTCCAGTGTTCTCTATCTCTATTGGTATGTTTCTGCACATTTTTATCAATTGTTTTACTCTTTTCAAATCTAAATTCCATTTCAATCCATCTACTGATATTATTGATGTGTTCACAACTTACCTCACGTGTTTTAAGTTTTTCATCAATATTTTTCCAATCCTTTACATCATAGCGTGCCAATTGAGTTCTGATCACATCATTCTTAAATAGCTTACAACAAAAGCAAAATACTTTATCCCAACTTTTTGAATATATCAACCACTTTCTATCATGCTTCTCTAATGTAATGTATAGATGGGAAGTGTTGATTTGCTACATCTTTTAGAAAAATCACATCATTTTCTCTTACAGGACCTTTCATTACAATTAAATCTCTTAAATTCGTATCCATATATCCTCAATTTGCTAGATTAATAAGGTCAAGGGAAAATGGTGTATTATCTTTGTCGGTAGATATATCTTTCATTCACCAAACAATGTTGTTCTTCAATTGTATTATTTCTGTTATCATTATCTTTAAACTCTTCTTCAATAACTACGTCTTCGTCATATGTTCATTTACTATTACTAAAAAAGTTATCAAGTGCTCTTGCTTGAGATTTAATTAACAGTTTGACCTTCTCTTTCCTTTTCTTCTTTGGCATATCCAGATTCAAATTTTCTTGTAGACATAATTATAAGCAACGAGCAGTGGAACACGATTGATGAGTCTGAATTAAAAATTCCCAAACTTCTCCAAAAAGAAAGGATTCAACAATAAAAAATGACTTGCAAATATATAGTTATAGAGGATAAGAAAAAAGCCTGCACTGAGCAAATATTAAATAACTTAAAGGATTAAAAAAAACCCATTACAGTGCATTCATCCACTTAAAGAAGCGAAAACCCCCCATTAGATAACTCTTTTTATATGGATCTAATATTCCAATTAAAAACTACCAAAAACCAATGGGTTCCCAATCGTATCATATTTGCCTTGATTCAAGTAATTAAGTAGGCCCGCATCAAATCACAAAAATAATTCAATATAATGTACTTTAAAATAAAATTAATGGAGACATATAACAGTACACAAATCTAATAGAATCATATCAAGAATTTCTTACTGGTTTTGACCAATTCTTGAATTTGCAAATTGCAGAACGATGATGAATATCATGAATTGAATCAGAAAATTCCATATACAAATACCACCCTCGAGCTTGGCTGCTTGAGAAATTAGAAGCAGAAACAACGAGGAAATGGAAAAGAATAAGGAATATGTGGAGGTAGTGAAGCTTATAATTCAACTTCTAAATATTATCCAAGAAAGAGATGTAGCCAGAATAATTAATTTGCAGAATTACATCAACTGGTCTTTGCCTTTAACTTCTCCGGGGGAAAAGCCCCTGTCAATTCCTTTGAATTTTATTCTTGTGAACGTACTCCCTAGGAGCGATACTTAACGCGTTAGCTGCAGCACTGCACGGGTCGATACGCACAGCGTCTAGTATCCATCGTCTACGACTAGAATTACCGGGGTATCTAATCTCATTCGCTCCTCTAGTTTTCGTCTCTCAGTGTCAGTGTCGGCCTCAATCCTCATTCTTCACGTTCAATCAGACAGTCCCCCTTTTAAAACCTTGCAAAGCGAAATTCAAATCACAAAAAGAGATTGAAAAAAAGAAATTGATGAAAAGATAATGGGGTGCTTCAGGTTTTCAACGAGGATTTAATTGAAAATATGAATCATCGTTCGTCAATCATCGCATACTAGGGAATAGGGAGAATTTTTTGTTGAAGATGATTGGAAAAAATGATGGTCTGTTTCTTTCTTCTCTCATACTTCACTTTTTATTTATTTTTTGGCCTTTTTTTTTAGAGGCCCCTTGAAATCGGAGACCCAAGGCAATGACCTAGCTTGCCTTAGGCCAGGGCCGACCTTGTCTTTGAACCTCGCATTTGAAGACATATCTAAAAATACCATGTTATTCAATGAATGGATGAGTGCTTGACCTTTATGTGAATATCAATTGTGATGATATGACGGTGATCAACGGCTCAAATGATCAACATTTTAGTACAATTTTATGTTGAAATTTATGTAAATGAAAGCCGAGAAAAGGCAATAATTGTTCATGTTATTTACCACTTCCATCTATTGATTGAGCTCAAGTATGTAACCAATGACCCCGTACGGGCCCAAAGAAGATGAAGAAGTAATTTGGTGGCAGTACATAGAATATTCTTGCAACGGGTTTTAATTATAGTCATCTTGTATCTCTGTATTATGCAGAGCCGAGAATTTTGCATGCATTAAACACTTCTTTAAAATTAATTGCATAGGACTTGTAAACCTAGAAGAGGTAAGATTGGACATCACAAGTTCCTGTTCTGGGTCTTACATATCACTTCTTTATTCTTAGTTGATTGTCTTGGTCCTTTTGACATTTTTGAATTTTCAGGTAATACACTAATGCATGTGAATTTATTGAATTTGCACTATTGTGAATGAAAGATATGGATGAGCAATTAATAATTTTGATTATGCTGTTTGACAAATGCACTTGTGGCTTTTTTCCCCAGAAACTTCTTTGCCGGCATTTTGAGCTCGATAAACTTCTCCTCGATTATGTAAAAGCTAAGTAAGAAAGTATGGGAATTTGGAGCACATCCTAATACACAAGAAATTTAGAGCTTCGATTCCTTTTGATTTGATTTGATTTAATTCTGTTTGTTATCAAAGCAAGGGTTGAGTTCTTTTCCTGTACTAATGCTCTTTTAGTAACAAAGCAGGACTTGACAATTCAGTATGCATTTTCTGAATATCAATTGATTTCATATTTTGTGTTCTTACATCTAGTAACTTATTCTTTGGGTGATTCATTCGTTTCATTTTGAATATGGTACAGAAATTTATATTCATTGACAAATTGTCCCAACGCCATGTTTAAAGCATGCACATCATGGGAGCTTATCTAGCCATTATTCTGTTCCATTCAGTGGAAAGTCTTTCACTAGTTTTGGCCTTCCTATGCATCTGATCAAGGAAAAAAGGATACTCGTGTTGTTACTGTGTTACATACTAAGCTCTTGTTTGACAACCATTAATTTCAAATTTTTTTTTTTACGTACTCATTTTCAACCATACAATCACACGACAAAGTATTCTGCACGTAAATCCAAAACTTTTATTTACTTTTTAACTACACATTTTCTTGAACATCACTATTCAAAACTTTAGGGGGCGTTCGTTTTTCGTTTCTATTTTCAATTTTCTGTTTTCAATATCATTTTGAGTTTTGTGTTTTGAGTGTTTGTTTTCAAATTGTTGAAAATACGTTTGGTTTGCCATTTTGAAAAACTATTTCTCAAAACAAAAAATAAGAAAATGTGTTTGGTTTACAAAATTTAGAAAACATTTTCACACATACTTTCTCAATACCACCACCTATGGAGCATCATCTCTCACTTTCCGGCCACCATGGTCACTGGATCATAGTACCACCTTAAAGCGTGCAATGTCGTCTATAAATCCCACCCAACAGTTGGCCCTAACTTCGGCCGAACAGGTCGGAATTTCTGCTCAAAATCAACAAGTCGCGAGGTCGGAAACTCCATTTAGGTGATGACTTCTGCATGAATTGATGAAATTGAAGTGTTACCCATGGTTGTAGGGACATGATTCACCCTCGACTGATTCAAATTGGCCAGAAACATGAATCGATACCGTTGCTTTGTTCTCGCTACTACTGTATTTGAGGAGATTCACATCTCAACGAATTGGTGTATTATTGGTTGATGTTAGGAGATGATATTGTTCGCCTGGATGAGGGCTATCGATTGTTGATGGTGCACGACCGTGGGCGTCACCGGAATGGGAGTTTTCCAACAGAAAAGTGTGTGCGACATTTGTGTTTTTGGCTGGATTTTCTACTGCCTCCGATTGATTTTGTGGCTGATGGTTGGTTGGATATTATAGAGGGGAATGAGGCGAGGCTTCTGGTGGTTGAAGCAGGTGGTTTCGTCGCCGGAAGGTGGTGATTCCGACAGTTGAGGCTTAGGAGAGAGGAAGTCGGGAAATGTGTTTAGCTAGAAAGAGTGTCCATTTTTCGCGTTTTCCACAATTTCCGCCTTTTGTGAAGAAAACGTCCAAAACGTGATTTTCATATTTTCCGTTTTCTTTAGTAATTTTTTTTTATTTTTGGTTTTCGAAAACGCGTTTTTGAAAATGGGAAACCAAACGCATTTTCGACGTTTTTGAAAACTAAAAATGGAAAACGGCTCCAAAACGGCAAAGGGAACGCACCCTTAGTTTCTCCAAATAATGGTTATCGAATGGGGGCTGAAACATGTCTAATCTAGCCAAATTTCTCTTCCCCATTTTGGTTGAAATGATTGAAAACATCATATGAAATGAACTCTCCAAATATTGGGCGATCAAAAAAAATTATGAATATGAGATTCTTGTTACACGAAGATATTGCAAGTAAATGGAAACTTTTGTGGTTTAGATAAAGATTACCGGGGTACTAATAAATGCATCGTTATGAGACATATTGAAACTAAAAACAAATTAGAAAAAGAAAAAAAGTTACAGATAGGAAAATAATTATTATCGAATGCTAAACCAAAGTAATATACAGATATATTTTCCTGCAGAACCCTTCAATATAATTAGAAGAAAAGGTTAAAAAAGGTCTAATCCTACCAAATTCTTCAGCACTGTCCATGGAGAATCTTTTTATAGCAGTGGGGTTTCTTTCATTTAAGCCTGCGAAATTGCTAATATTCCCAATCAGTGCTAATTCTTGACTGATTTGATGGTGCAATCAGAAAGAAAACAAACAAGACACCTGCAATCAATTCTCTTCAGCTAAATAAGAACAAAAAATATACCCAAAATGGTAAATTCTTCATCAAATATTAAATCCCAGTCCCAAGATTGATGTTAAAATCTAATTTTGGCTAAACTTATGGTTGATGCTTTCATCACTTTGTTTTAAGCCTTCTTTATATTGCATGAATTCCCGAAAGGGCCCCTCCATGATCTTAGAGTCACTTATTTCTCTTTTTAACTTTTTTCCTGGTATGGAAGAAACAATTTGTGATGGAACTAGAAGAGTGTTATTATTCTTCACTCCTTTCTGTGTCCTTTCACCTGTAGAGTGGACCATTCTCTGAAATGGGCTAACCCTTTTTCCCTAAGTGTAGATTTTTTGTCCAGAAAACAGTCCCACATACTTCCAATTATTGTTTCATCCAAATGAATTCCCCCCCCCCCCCCAAGAACTTTTTTTTTTTTTTTTTTAACGAGGTGTCCCAACTTACGTCAGACTATATCCTCGTCCCTGAACTTCCGGCCTCTCAGCAGCTCAGGGAGGTAAATCGCGAGATGTGCCCAAGTTGACCAGGGTTCGAACAGCCTTTATACTCTTGGCCCCAAGGGAGCCTCCTCCATGGTTATTACATCACCAAACTGCTCCAACCCTTCCTCTGATTATTACAACACTCAGCTGCTCCAATCAGGAATCGAACTCCCCACGCTGGGGTTGTGAGCCCCGCACTGTCCTTCCTTTGCCAACTTGGATATGCCCCGGGGGGCCAAGAACTTTTTGTTGCTTGGTTATAAAGTGGGATGACTGAAATTGGAGATTGAAATAGATTAGTTGCCAAATCCTTCAAACGACGTGCGGTAGATTGAACACGCTGGGCCATGAAGAAATGAATGATTGTGTACATAAAAACCACGTTTATGGGATATTTGATGTGATGGATTGAATTGCGTTATATTTTCGTATGTTTTATTGTACACTATTGTCCAATGGTGTGTATGGAATGTGCTTGTCAAAAATGTCCATAATTATATGGTTCATGCATATGATATCTACAGACAAATTTTATCGTCACTCATGACTCACACTAGCACTATGTAGGTGCAAATTTTTTATTTTTATTTTTGTTTTGTTTTGTTTTGTTTTTTTTTTTTTTTGTTTTCCAGGGTGCATGGGAATTTCTTTCAATTTTCATTAGTCTTGAGCAAACTTTACTATAGGAAATAAATGAGATAATAACCCAAATGATCACTGAACTTTGCAAAAAGTTTTTATTGGGCAATTGAACTTTGCAAAATGTTTTCATAGGGTCATTGAACTTTACAAAAGATTTCTACGGGGTCACTGAACTTTAAAAATTATCTCATTCATCATTGAACTTTGCAAAAACTTTTTCTGGGAAAGTTTTTACAAAAGTTAGTGACCCCGTCGAAATGTTTTGACAAGTTTAGTGATGAATAGAGTGATTTTTGAAGTTTAATGACTTCGTGTAAACTTTTGCAAAGTTCAGTGATGATTTGGATGATTTTTAAAATTTAGTGATTCGGTGATAACTTTATGCAAAGTTCAGTGATCATTTGGATTACAGTTGTGCTGTTTGTACAGACCCATTTGCACAAAATTTGTACAAATACACACATATGGGGGTGGACCCCACACATTGGGTCCACCCCCATGTGAGAGGCCTTGTATAAACCCTGTGGAAATGAGTCTGTGCAAGGAGCTTTATTGTTTGGATTATTAACCCGAAATAAATTGACAGGGAGGTTTCAACTTGTACTCACACTTCAGTTTTACCTTCTCTTCCCCTTAGATCAGATCTTCAACTCTCCTAGCAAACTTTGTTTCATTATGAATATCAGTAATTTCAAGCCGAAACTGAATCTTCCATTTCATATCGTTTTTCACCAATTTCAAGTAATCAAGAATGATTATGTTTCTTTCGGTTTTGTACTTTTGAATGGTCAAAAGTTATTTACATCATAAGCCCTTTGTATTAGAAAGTGTATTAGTCTCAGTCTTTGATATTGAAATGTATTGATTAATATCCCATTTAGCCCCACAAAACATGAAATGCCCATAATTTAAATTTTCAAAACTGACCATTGCTTAAAGCTGTGGTGAGTAATTGGATCAAGAAAAGCCATGGTTGCATAAAGAGTAGTACATTTCACAAAAATGCTGCCAATTTGAAGTTGATTGATGCGTATATGTACAAAGCACAAAAAATATATTTAACCTACAAATACAAGAAAAAATAAGAGACTATTAACCTTGAAAAATGTTAAAAGATATGATTATTAACTTGAATCTCACACAATAAGACCTACAAAAACCCAAGAATTTCTTTAGACCAAAATGCATTTTATTGTGGGAAAACATGCTTAGCATCTGTTTGATATGAATTAAAATCAGATTTTTAGTAGATTTTAAGAAAAAGTTGATGAAATGTATGGTTGAGGAGTTGTAAATCCCATAAAATATATAGTTAATATTAATTGTTGACTTTGACTCATAATAAAATTTGAATTTTAATTTCTACAGAAAATGACGAGCAAATCCATAGTATATGGAGTCAAATTTTTCGACAAGAAACAATTTTGCATCGTAATTCTGCATAGCATCCATGTTCCTAAATCTCTTGGTAATTAAGTGGTCAAGTCAATCTCTCGTCTTGAGTCAACTCGTTCAATACCGTGAGAGGGTAGACTTTTGTCGGCCGCAGATACGATAGAATCAAAAGAAGGTTGTCAATCTATCTTCATTTACATGTTTTATCTATTTGACTTAAGGAGGAGAAGATGCAAATATTCTTCAATGTACCTGTTATAGGGATTACTTTAAAAATAGAACAGTACTTAAAGACTATTCGTGCCCCTTTTGACGACCAAGTCGCAAATGGTAACAATACATCTCTTATGTTTGACTATACTAAAAAAATTACTTTTCGTAGAAGTATGTAGAACCAAACATCCATTATGCCCTTATTTGGTATCAATTAAAATCTAAATTAAAATCAACAATTTATTTCAATCATATATATTATGAGTTTCACAACTTTTCAACAATATATTACATAATTTCTATCAAAATCTGCTACCCACCAACCAGGGGTATATATATAACATGAAATCGTTCTATGAGAGTCAACCTTTCCTCAGTATAATAAGATCCAGAAAAATCACTTATTTTGACACCTTATGGGCTTCAATTACATTAAACATTTCCTTTTTCTAAATCCTCCCATAAGTCAAAATTAACACAAGTGCACTGATCAAATTATCTACTAAAGTCGGTTGGTGTCAAGTACTCAAATGGAACTGTTAGCACGTGTCTCCAATGATCATCATGATTACAGAAAATCTTAAACAAAATTAGTTGGCTCAAATGAAAGAATCAATCATGAAAAAACGTATGTTAACATGCATGATCTACACAAATTGCACCAAAAGTAGGGGAAAAACAGGAGACAAGACATTATTTTTATTTTTATTACCCCCCCCCCCCCCCCCCCCTCCTTCTTTTTTTTTTCTTTTTTTTCCCCCCCCCCCCCCCCTCTTTTTTTCCTGCTACTCTTGATTGTAAGAACTACTTTTCTGAATATTGAGAGGAAAAATAAACTTTTTGAACAGAAAGAAGAACCCTTTTGCATGGTCTCCAAGAAAACTATAATTAAAATAATCTTGAATCTTTAGAGATCGAAAACTTGAAAATAAAAACAAATCCATGACAGCAAATCTTTGTTGTTTGATTTTCTTTTTATTTTTTTATTTCTATTATTATTATTATTATTTTTTTTTTCAGTATATATCTTTTCTGGTTTATACTCATTTTGTTTAGACTCGTCTTTATGAATGGAATCTTCCATATGTACGAGTGTGTTCTCATTGAGAAAAAGTGAATTTGATTACTGTCACAATTATCATTTTATCAGTAGGAAGAGAAGAAAAATAATGGGTCTGGGAGGAAAAATGTGAAGCACCATCATTAAAATGCAGAAAGAGAAGTTGGGCTTGTGGGAAAGCTCTGGTTGGAAACTGTCCCTTTGCAGGATTTTGCATTTTCAATTTTGACCTAATTTGAAATTTATTATTTGTTGCACAATGATGAAACTTACATTATATGTACACAACTCAGCAGTATAATTTGAATTTCATTTTTTGTTTAGTAATTTCAATTACTATCCAATTATTCCTACTTAACAGGTTAAATTGATATATTTTGTTCGTAAGAATAGACACTATGATAGACAAGATTTTGACTTTATTTTCTATTCTATTCTCATGAGTTATTTTGGCCTCACACACAATAGTGCAAATTAAAAAAAATAAAATTGTTGGGCCCTTTTCATTTATGAATTGTCCCAATTTTTTTTTTTCTGATCCTTACATCTATACTCAACGATAACGGGCAAAGATTGATTGAAAAGGCAACCCTTAATTAATCATCTGCATAATGATCAAAGATAGCTTACAAGTATAATGAGAAAGAATCTTGAAGTTGTCGAACCAATTCTTTCATTCCAGAGAAAGAAGAAATACATTCTATACTTCGAGGCACTCAACACTTAAAATATATTGCTTGGATAATGAATATTTTTACTTGTCATATTTGTGGTCCAATACTTTATAACATGGGATTAAACTATTAGCAAATTAATTCATAAGAAATAGGAAAAAAGTAACGAGTAACATTTTGTATCTTAATGCTACACTGAAATGAGTCCAAACAACTTGCTTATGCCTCATCGATGTGGTCTCCTTTTATGCAATTCTGCCGCTTTTCCTAATAATAGCTTGTCAATTTTAAAGTTCAACCCTGCTCTCTCTCCCGGCTTGAGGACGGGGGCGCCCTTTCAATAGGAGGGCGCCACCTGTTTTCAACCCTGTCCCCAAGCCGGTACAAGGGGCTTTATTCATTAAAGTTATCATAACCACATGCCATTGATTTTCTCTCATAATATTCAAATAAATCATGATTGGAAATGATTGATTGTACGATCAAAGCAAGCAGCAGCTTCAATCTAACAAAATTTCTGCCCTTACTCTTGTTAATTCGTAGTAAACATATCATCAAAAATAATATATTGCATTAGTCAAAGATACCCGATGAAAGAAGCGTTTCTGTCCTTGGTTAACCCTCATTTTCTTGGGAAAATATATTTTGGAAGTGTAGTTAAAAAATAGGAAAAAATTTTAAATTTATCCGTGAAATTATTTAAGAGGAGAATGTGTGGTTGAAAATAAATTTCGAAAAAATGAATTTTTCCAAAAAAAAATGAAAAAAAAAAAAAAGAAATGGAACTCAAACAAACAAAGATTTAATTTAGAAACCCCTGAAAACTATGTGAAAATGGCAATTGCCATTGTAATGTACTAACCTCAAGTCCCCTTCCCCAATAGAACAAATAAATAAAGTTGAACGCCCCGAGCATTATCTAGTGGTGCAAAGGATAGGAGTGAAATTATCTCACGCCTTGCTGACAATCATAGTGTGGGGGTTCGATTCCTGAAATATGGAATTAGACTCATTGTAGGCGCAGTGTACATACAACTCTTGTTCCTTGGTCTGTTGGGGCACATTCCACGATTTACCTCCCACACAAAACTCCAGGAGCGGGGCGATGGGAATCCTTAAGGTTGGGGTTCAACCTTTTTTTTTTTTTCAATAAATAAAGTTGAACATAAAGTAAGAACTTACACAAGTCAGAGAGCTTTACCAAATGAAAATTCGTGTCGGGAATGGATAATGTCATTGGTACAATGTATTTTGACAATATTGTTTGTGCAAAAAAGTATTTGTTGAAAAGATAAACTATTTTTTACACTGTCCAACGACAATATATCATGTGATATGTTGTCATCAATGTTGTAAAATAAATTGTACACAAAGCATTATTGGAAATGGCTGTTGAAGGAATGGACAAAGAGTATGTTCAAACCCATCAGAAATAGTACACAATTACTGGTCCCCTTCCAGCTATAATTTCTTTTTGGGTTTAGCTGTTGACTTTGAGTACTACCTGTTCTTGATTTGGGACCATTTAATTGGTTGTATTATTTGTTCCCATAAAGCATTACTGTGTGAACAAGCAGCTACTGCTGGAATTTGAAGGCTTTTATAGCAGAGAGAATTGGACAAAACTCTAGTATCAAGAAATTAACCCAAAAAAAAAAACTCTAGTATCAAGAATTTGAAGGCTTTTGCATATGGCATGTTTGATATATAAATATAAAAACAAACATATTTAGCTTGTCTTTGATATTAACTATTCAATTTGGTATTGGAGTAGATAAAGGCCTTTAAATCCATTTTATTAGTTATAAAATGTCTAATGATTCGAATGTATCGACTTAATCATTTTATATGGGAAACTAGAATAAGAACTTGTTAGAAAATAATTTCCTTTTTTAATTCAATCAATTAGGATCTTTACTAAATATTTGTGTATATGCTATAATCACGAACATTTAGCTTTTGATTCATGAACTTTGCACTTCTAATATTTAAGAATTCGATGGTATTCTTCGAAATATAGACTATATCGATGTGTGGATACATTTTCAATTAAATAAAAAACTTAATAATTCTAGATTAAATAGACCAAGAAAATAAAAATTTCCCCACCCCCTCTCCCCCGCCCACCCGGCCAAAATCGACACCATGGATCTATGTGTTCTCCCATGCCCCATCTTGATCTGTATATATAGAGGAAAGAGTTTCAATTCATCTTCAAGTTTAATTAGGTCACTATTAATTTAATTGTGAGTGCAGTCCCTAAACTTTACTCGCAATTACAGTTGAATCTAACTTTCACGGTAATTGCAATTGAGTCCAATATTTTATAGAACTATCACAAGGACCTATTCAGACATATTTTTCAAGCTTCACTAATTAGACCTTGTCTAACGATCCTAGACTGTACAATCTATTTAATATTATTTGCACTTTTTATTAAGGGTCCGTTTGATTGCAAGAATAAAATTTATATGACAAGAAAAAGAATTTCAAGAAATTGAATTGTCTATAACGTGTTTTACTGAGATCTTTCAATTAAATGTATTTGATTGGTATAATTTTCAAATAAAAAAGTTGAAATTTTGGATTTTTTGGAATTCGTTTGGCTTTGTTTTCCATGAAAATTTTCAATTATAGAAATATAATTTGTTACAATTGTGGATGTGATTTGTTTTCATTGCCAAAAATTTTAAAAAAAAAATTGAAAAAAAGGTGGAAAACTGATTTCTTACCAAACCCATGGGAATTGGTTTATTAACAAAACCAAGGAAAATGGGTCACGTGAGGGGAGGGAACGAATTGCCGGGAAAATCTTTGCAATCAAATGATGAAGAAGGTGAAAAATTGACCGAATCAAACAGGCCCTAAATGTAAAAGACTACAATCTAGAATTATATAAAATCAAAGAAACTAAAATATATCTATAATATATTTTTCAGACCTACCGTATATATTTTTTTCATTCAAGATTAGATAATTAGGTATGAGCATAAACTCATAATTTTTGAGTTATTTAATCAACCAAATTGATCTCGCCCATTAGTAAATTAAAGAGCCATTAAACTCATGAAAGTATATACACAATCTTATCAATTGATTTAGATGACATACTCAATGATTAAGTGAAATTTAATTCTTTGCATGATCCTACAGAATTACATTCGACACTTGGTCAGCTTATTACAATCCAAATACACTAGTATAATCATTTTATTATTTTTGAGATATGGAAAAATGCAAACTCAAATGGTAAAACAATCAACACTAAAACTTTTCGATACAAGGTGTCAATCCTGATTTTGAAATTTTATTCATTATCAAAATATAAGTTGTTTTATAATATGCTTCTCAACGCAAGCATCCGACCTATATTATGACAAGTAATCATTGTCAATTTTATTCACAATCTCAATATTAATCTAATAACATAAAATGAATGAAAAAAATTATTTATTATAAAATTATTATTTTATTATTACAAAACTATATTATATGGGCACACGACCAAACTAATTTCAAACTTTTCCTAGACTATATGTGTCATTTCTTGCAACTCGTAAATTGTAAATGGCCTTCAAAACTCTTAGCTGGCCAAATTTTAGTAAACCTATAAATGGGCTACGAAGTTATCCCGAGAAGCAATTTTTATTGACAACATGACAAACAATCTTTCTTAAGAGATGATATTTATATTCTACGTGTTTACCCTTTTAAGACTCTTTGATTTTTAGCATTTGTCACTATCGCATTGTTATCACAATACACTATCATGGGCTTGCTGGCAATACCTTAACGTCCATTAGGAATTTCTTGAGCCACACTTCTTTAGACACTTCATATGTTGATACATACTCGACCTCCATGATAAAATTAGAAATGCATGATTGCTTGATATTTCTCCATATTATTGCCCCATCACTTTGAGTAAATAACGATCTTGCTGTACACTTGCGAGAGTCTTTTTTCAGCCGAATAGTTGAAATCTGTATATCCCGCTAGAAATAGATCTGGTAGAGATTAAACATGCATTTAGTTCTTTGTTCTTTGTTTTACGACAACCTAATATTCTAATCTAGGGTTAGATTGACAATAACTTACCTTACCAACAACATAAAATATGTAAGGTCAAGAGTACAACTTAATATATGTGAGACTATCTACTGCAGACATATAAGGTATTTTACTCATATACGATATCTTTAGGAGTTTTAGGAAATTGCTCCTTAGAGGGTTGAATTTCATGTCTCAAGGGTAAATTATACTTCTTGGAAATTTGCATGATAAATTTGACAAATATCTTGTCAACATATGAAATTTGGAACAGAGCTAACAACTTGTCCTACTAAACAAGAAATGAAAATTAAATTCCACTTCATATGCGGATATAATAATAGTATTTAAGAATTAAATACCTAAAACTGGTGAAATAAAAATGAACCACTCACATGGCTCTTGTTGAAATGACTGCTCTTGTGCTAGCGGTGATAGTAAACAGACCTTCATTGAATTTTTTGCCCCAAAAAAGTACTCGCATAAACATAAAAATATGATAGTGGCTCTAGAAATTGCAACCCTAGAATTTGAAGGATGAACCACTAATTTCTTTTAGCTAGTGTATTAAGGTAGTCTAGGTAGTCTTTCTTCAAGTCCTTTTTACCACAGTTGAAACACTTGCCTTACAACTTTTCATCTTCGATCCTTTTTTGCTCCCCTTCCTGCTAAGTATCTTCCTCTTATTTTCAAATTTGCCTTTTCGGCTTAGACCTAGAAGAGCTAGCAATCGCTATAAGAGCATTACTACTCCTAGCCTTAGGAACACTTTCTCATATTTTTCTACTTATTCATCAACTCTGTCAATGGCGTTTTCATCTTGTTTAAGTGATTGTCCAAAGTAAGTGGTAAGAATATATCAGATAAAGAGTTCAACTCTATCAATTTGAGTATTTGAATTAATAGTTGTACCTAGATTTTCCTCCATACTAAAGCGTACAATCATAGTCAACATATGATTCTTCATAGGTATTCTAGAATTTCGTGCGAATGTTTTGTAAGATACAAGTTTCAAAATGAGCTCTCTACTTTGATGTTCAAATATATTCTGAAAACTTTGCATTATGAAACAAGAGGAGCAGACTTTCATGCTTTTATTGCAACACATTTGATATGGATGATAAAATATAATAGCAAGACATCTTGTCTATAGCCACGCCTTTACTATATATAGCCTTCTTGGTCTTACATATAGTCTTAGTAAGTTCCTTAGGACATTCTCCGTCAAGCATACAAAATCAAGTATTTTAGCAATAAGCACAAACTTGAGTTACGTTCTCAATCCACATAAGTTTTCTAGTAAGTCGGTTTTGTTTCAAAATATCATAAAATGAATTGAGAGAGGGTTTGATGAAAAATAACAAAATATTGCATATTAAAATTGAGCATTGAATAATAAATTAGTATATGATGTATGACTGCAAAAGTTAATCTATAAAATTACAATAATGGAATGGCTACTTGATCCTTGTGATTGACCATGCTTCTTTATAGATTATTATGCTTACTAATCAAGTACAGACAATTCAGCTAGAGAAACCATATCTGAAACAACTGTCTAGATATGCCTAGTATTGTTTCATTTGATGACCAAAATCGTAAACAGGATTCTCTACAGGAGGTTTATAGTGATCTCCTTTTGAATATATAAATTTTGTCAATTTCTCTAGATACTTAAAAAATAATTTCATCTTCTTTAGGATGATCTCAAATCATGTTCTATCTAGACGATCTTACAAAAAATGAAATCCAATCAAGTAATTCGCGGACTTAGTGCTCCCTTTAAGTTTTCTATTGTAATTTTTGGAGTATAGACCATACCGATATGTAGATATTTTTCAATTAAATTAAAAACTTAATTCTAGTCTAGATAGATCAAGAAAACCAAAAACATAATTTTTTTCGCGCGCTTTTAATCAAAATCAGCACAAAGAGATCTGTATGTTCTATTAGGCGCCATCTTCATTCGTATAACTATATTAAAGATTTTCAATCCATGTCCAAGTCTAATTAGGCTAAAATAGGTTTAATATCAAGTGTAGCCTTGAATTTTAATTACAATTTACTACAAAACTTTCACAGCTATTGCAATTGAGTCCACAACATTATATAGCTACAACGGGACGTATTCGGATATATATATTTTTCAAGGTTCAATAATTAGACCATGTCTAGTCAAGCCTAGACTACCTAATCTAATTAGTAGTTTTTTGTTTTTTCCACTAAATGGAAGAGACCGCACTCTCGAAATATATAAAATCATAAAAACTAAAATTTATTAGTAATATTTTCCTTTGACCTATCATATAAATGTTTCATTCTCATTGAGATTCGATAATTAGGTATGAGCTTAAATGACCAATTCGCTCCTTTAATTATTCTTACTAACTTTTTCTTCAATGGTCCTTTGAATCAATATACATTGATTGTGAACAATTTTATTAATGATCAAAATATAAATTGTATCAAATTGTACTTTTCAAACAAATATCCTACTTATATTAATTACCATAAGTGATCATTGAAACTTTTATACGCATGCTTAATATTAAATAAATGCTACAATAGAAAATAAATAAATTTACAAACAAATTTTATATTTTCAAAATTATCATTTTATTTAATTAAAATTATACTATGTGGGCACACAATCCAATAAAGAGACCCAAGCAAGAGAGCCACTTTTGCTAACCAAAACAAAACGAAATTGAATCCCTTTTAGTTTCGGGAAAAGGGTGGCAATGGGTCGAGCCGAGCGGACTAATACTAAGGACGAGCCAAGCTTGGCTAGTGTTCCAAAACAAAGGCTCCGCTCTGCCATTTGGCTCGTGTTGACATGAGTCGAGCTCTATCCGACCCATGAATTGGCTGGTGTTTTTTGTTTTGGTTTTTTGAAAAATTAATAAATAAAATAGTCAAAAACTAGCCGAGCTCGCTTGGCTTGTGAAAAGTTAAAGTTCGACTTGTTCTTCCAATTCAATCACACCGACAGTCGACAGAAAGAAATTGAAGTAACAGAATGGTTGGTTTAAGTCCATAATAGAGGTTGTACTTCATATATTAAAATCCCATTTTGTCTACAATATTTATATTAATAAAGAGATTCATAGACACAACACCAATGGAGAATTTAGGCCACTGTTGCTGAGACTCTGATTAAAACAACATTCAACTTGACCCTTATACAGAAAAAGATCAAAGAAAAAAGGTTAATAATAAAAGGCTAAAAAAAAAAAAAAATGCCCACAAAACTACACATTGGTAGAAATAAGTTCAAATCCACAAAAACTCGATTTCAAAGAAGATTCTAGGGTTTTGACTATATGAATTGCACGGGGCCTGGCTGCAGGATCAGTCGCAGTGCATTGAAGGGCAAGATTCATTATCTCAACAATTTGATTTTGATTATTCATCACTGCATGATTCTTGATGGTTGGATCAACCCACATTTCAAGATGGCAATCTGAGTAGCAATATCTAGCCCATTCAACAATGCTTTTGTGGATTCCGAACCCCGAGTCATCGGCCGGAGATTTTCCAGTCAGAAGTTCTATCAGAACAAGGCCGTATCCATAGATGTCACTCTTCTCTGTCATGCCCTTGGATGCTAGAGTTTCTGCAGATCATTATAAGACATAATTTATTATAACGTGCATGGACATGATTATTATATGGAAAAAGAAAAAAGATGGTTTTTCAAGAATTAATCAACAATGATTTATCAAACTTTTTGATACACACGAAAAGCAAAATGATAACATTATTTTTCTTAAATTTTTAAATGCAGATCACTGTATCTATATCAGTACTTGTAAAGTAAAAAGTGAGAATTTTTCATGATACCCTTGATGAAACTTGTCTGCTTAAGGGACCTTCACCATCAAAGGTTGAGCCCATAAAGAACCAATGGCAACATTGGATTCATTCTAAAAAGAACTAGTACATAATATGGTGTCCAACTATCCATAACAGTGTCTACCTCTCTCATATGGAGGGGGACCCACTTCGAATAAATTGGAGCCTGTTTGGTGTTGATTTTGAAAATCAATTTTTCGACCTTTAACTTGAAAGATGAGTTCCACATGTGAGTGAAGAAGTTAAAAAAGACGGTTGACTATATTAAGTAACAGTCAAAAAATTGATTTTTTGACTCGAAAAAACAGCACCAAACAGAAGCTACATTTTATTCGAAATGGATCTCCCTTTATGTGAGGGGGATGGACACCATTATGGATACCCTTATGTACGTGTAGCATCACCCAAAAGAAATAATCATGCTCTAGTCCTGTTATTCCACAATTTACACTCCTTTAATTTATTATCAGAACTTGAAATCTCAAAATATTTACATAATAATTTAGGATACATGATAAAATTTTCGTCTTATTCTATAGTAATTAATTCTTCTAAGAATTGTAACATTTAAGTGTATATGTTAATAGCACCCTCACACTCTTGTGAAAGAAAAAGAAGCTTACTCATTATAATGTCTAGTATTACGTACCCGGAGCAAGGTAGGCCGAAGAAATGAAACACGTGTTATCGGCATAAACTGGTCCCAGAATACACAATCTCAGGTGGGCTTCGTCATTTTCATCGACGATAATTTTTTGAGGCGAAAGATCACCTGCCAGGATGCCTGTTGAACAATAACAGTGCAAATATCGAAGAGCTTTAGCGATTCCAATGGCAACTTTATGTCTTCTTTCCCAACTCAGGCCTGGAAGGGCTTCATGCAAATCCTTGCCTTCAATGTATTCATAAATTAAAATTCCAACCTTTTCTGACCGACATATCCCATGTAGTTTCACGATGTTTAGATGTTTAAGGTTACATAATTCTGTTATATCTGTCGAAGACTTGGATGAAAATGAAGTGATTTCCTTGGCCAAGAAATGCATGTTGTTTGTAGTTGATTTTCCTTTGTATGAAGCTCCATTCTTTTCCCTGGAAATGAGATTTTCTTCCTTCATAGATGAAACAATAGCCTCGATAGTTATTGATTTCGAAATCCTGGAATTCAAAAACTGTAATTCCCAAGTTCCATCTTCACTTTCAATTCTCTTCAACTCGACTTTCTTTTTTTGACGAATGAAAACAGCAATGGAAATGGCAAGAACAACCAACACAGAGGAAACAAGAAGACAGACCAACAATAACCAGGGAACCCGACTTTTAACATTGGAACATGGTGGCAAACCACTTGTTTCTCCACCACAGAGGCTGTTTCCAGCCACCGCGGAAGAACTGATGGCAATAAACGCCCCGGTGGAGGGTAGACTTCCGTAAAAATTGTTGTGGGAAATATTTACTTGAACAAGTGATTGTACCTTGCCTAGATTCGAGGGGATTTCGCCTGATAGCTGGTTTACAGACAGATCAAGCTGGCTAAGAACTGGCATTTCAGAAAGACTAATAGGAATTCCCCCTGTAAGCAGATTATGGCTGAGGTCTAAATTCACAAGCTTTTTGCATAGAGATAAATCATCAGGAATGTTACCTGAGAGCTTGTTTTCACTTAATTTCAGTTCCATAACTTCCAAAAATTTCCCAAAACCATGAGGAATGCTTCCTGAAAGATTATTTCCTGATAAATCCAGGTTCTCAATCTTCTTGCTGCCGAAGGAATCTGGCAAGTGCCCCGAAAATCTATTTCTTGCCAGGCTTAGCATTTGAAGTTCTGGCATATCCCATTTCCTTTCACCAATTGAGCCAAAGAGATTGTTCCCGGAAATATCAAGAAAGTAAACAAGAGGGAGGCTGGTAAATTCAGGGAACAATTCACTGGAGAGCCGGTTGTTCTGAAGGCGGATGCGTTGTAAAGTTCTGCAATTGCTTAAACTCTTAGGGATTTCACCTTCCAGGGAATTCGAAAAGAGGATTAGCTTAAAAAGGTGTCCGGAAGAGCAAAGATTTTCTGGGATTTTTCCTGTTAGGTTATTCGATGAAAGGTCTAATACAGTGAGGTTATTATACTTCCCAAGGTCTTTAGGTATTTCCCCGGAAAGTTTATTTGACCACAACTGCAGAACTTGGAGGTGAGGTAAAGAAGTTAAAGCATTTGGAATTTTACCGGTAAAATTGTTCGAAAACAATTGGAGAACTTCAAGATTTTGCAACTGAATAACCACTTCAGGAATTTCACTTGACAAGAAATTGTCACTTAAATCAAGTGAAGTTAATTTCTTGAGATTGAAAATGGATCTTGGAATTGGACCTATGAATTTATTGAAGTAGAGGAAAAGATACTGAAGATTGGTTAGATTACCTAAAGATGAAGGGATTTCACCTGTCAGATTGTTGTAAACAAGATCAAGATGATTCAAGGAAGTTAAATCACCAATTTCCTTGGGAATTCCACCAGAGAAATTGTTATATCCCAAATAAATCCATCTCAAACTCTTCATGAACCCTAATTCTCCTGGAATTTCCCCAATCAATTGATTTGATGCCAAAGTCAAGACCTTCAAGTTTGTCATATTTATAATGGAGTTTGGAATTTTTCCCGTCAAAATGTTCCCACCAAAATCAAGAACTTCAAGGCCTGAAAAAAGTCCAATTTCTTCTGGGATTCTTCCTGAAAGCATATTGTTGGAGAGATCCATTGTTTTAAGAAGTGGAAGAGATATGCCTCCTGGAATTGGACCAGTCAAATTATTATTGCTTAGATTGAGACTCTTGAGCGAAAAACACGACAACAAATTCCCTGGAATTTCCCCAAAGAACTGGTTGCTGGAAAGATCAATATTCCGAATATATGGCAACTGGAAAATCCTCTCTGAAATTTTTCCAGACAAATTCTTCCCTGGAAGCTCGATTTTCACTAAATGAGACGAATCATAACAGGTAATTCCATTCCATTTGCAGAAAGAGAGAGAGGAATTCCAGCTGCTCAGAGACTCCATCGGATCGTTAATTGAAGCTTTAAAAGACAAAAGTAGCTCAACTTCAAATCCTTTGCATGCATACAGATTCAAGAACACAAACATGAACTCCAACACGAAGAACAATTTGTATCTTTTCAGCCCTTTTTTGGCCATTTTCAACTGATCACTCTCCAGGTATAAATTTTTTTATCAGATGGAGCTTAAAGAAAACCCTGAGAACTGAGTAAACTTCAGCAAATGGAGAATAATTCCTTTATTTTCTGCCACAAAACATGACAAGTAATATAAGATTTTCACCATTTATCTTGGATCTGACAAGTTACGGAAAATCCAGAGAACGAAAGGAATAACACAGCTTTTCATGAATTAGAATAATCTTTTATTCATTGATAGAATAAAAATGACATTTTCTATCATCATGAGGACAACAAAAGTAACAACAAGAACAAGCACGAGCATCATTAAGAAAATTAAGTATCCTAAGAAAATTCAAATTGTTGCACGAACAAAATCCCACTGTCAAATAATTAAAACTCTTGCTGTCCTAGAAATCTTGTCTATACTGTTTATAAAATATACTGAAAATTTACAGAACTTTAAAGATTTTAACATTTAGAGCATTGTTCGGCCAAAAACAGAACACGAGAGTGTGATGATATATATCAGTTACAACATAGATAGATAAAGTTAAGGTTCAATGACGTACCGAAAATATTCGGATAAGCTTCTATTGTAAAAGGCTAGAGATTTTGGAAGAGAAGAAACTAATTGGAGTGATGACAAAGTTAAGAGAGTAGGGTTTGAGCGTAAGAATTCTGAGAGCCTAAGTGTGTGTCGTTATAACTATACATTACATATATATATACACACACACACATATAGAGAGTAACAAATTTGTTGTACCTCCTCTTTTGGAAGATTAAGCTATTAGAAAGGTAATATATTTACATATCTGAATTTAGTCTTCAAATCTTCACACGCGTTACTCTCATGTCACGTAAAAATTTAAACGGTTAGAAAGAGATCACGTTTATTATCGAACTATCATATTTTCAACGCACCCCATCACATGAACGCCATCATTTTTTTTTATCAAATATCTTTTATCTAACACTTGACAATACATTAATTACCATTATATAATAATAATCTAAAACCCTGTTTGATTTCGATAAAAATTAATTTTTTAGTAAATTTTAATAAAAGTTGATGGAATGTATAATCGAAAATTGTGAATTCCTTCATGTAGTCAAAATTTTTATCTGAATCAAACATGGACTAAATCTTGTTTTCAACGAAAGTACAAGATGAATTTAGTCTTAATCAAAAGTCTTCTCTGTAAATAAATTTTAATGAATAATTTCAACGAGATTTGAACCAAGAACTTTTGCCGACTCGAATTATGTTCCTCGACTCAAGAGTTTGAATACACGAACGTTAGAGAGGTAGGGACCGACGTTGAGGAAAACGCTTTAGCTTTTGTATGATACTACTAAAATTATCTTTTGACTGAGTTTGGAAAGCGACAGAGAAAAAGCATGCGGAATTTAACCCTTTGCGTGTGGATTCGACTCATTTACGACAACTATCAAAAATGGCGTTAACTTTTCTAATTTCTATCCCCATTACTATAAAGTGAACAGCTTTTCTAATAAAACATTTCATTTTAATAACTTATTTTTCTTTCTCATAAGTAAAAAAATTTACTTAACTTAACGTTGAGATAAATTGTTTAATTAAAATTTATATATCAAAACATTATTTTAAAACTTATAAGTAATTAATTTTTTCAATTAGACAAAGATGCACATCATAATATCTGATCTCATGTTATATATTTTTGTATAAGTGACAAGTGCATATTTATACACTTATTTGGGGCTTCTTTAATTGCTTAGGTGTAAATATGTTAATGGCTGGTAAATCTCCAACTTGAATGCATTTGGATGCAATTGGCTGAAAAAGGCATTTTCGAAGCTAAAATGGAGTTGATTCATAGCAATTGATGATTAATCGGATTGCAATTGACGAATTGAAAGTATTAAGAGGGCAATTGAACGCAATTCACAATTTTTGCAAGCTAAATCTAATGTTTGGAGAGTTTAGGGACTTAACTCTAAATTTTTCAAACTTACATCAGATTGATTACGAATGATTACAGAATACTAAGGACTAAAATATGAAGATTTAAAAATGAAAGACTAAAGGTGCAAAGGAGAAGTGTCTCAAAAGAAACGAAATATGAAAATAGGGGCTTGTGATTGAAAGCCATTAGGAGGAGAAAGCTAAGAGTCTCTTGTAAACATATTCCATAGATTAAAAGAGAAAACTTCATATTAAATTTCATATTCTTTGTAAAGCTTTGAAGAAACTTTCGTTACAAGACATATATTCCTACTTAATTTTTACACAGTTACTTGAAGATGAAGAAGAAAAGAAGATTACAGAGAAATCAAGAATCATTGAAAAAATTCAAGATTCAAAATTATTTTCCATCTTTGTTTCCGATCTTCAGTTCTTGGTAGTTGTATAAATACTAAGATAACATTGAACCCTATATTTTGAAATATTTATATTAGATTCTATATTTTGACACTATTGTTGGTTTAATGCTTTCAATTGATTGGTCACTAATTCAATTGATGTGTGATTTCTATTGTATTTTGGAAGAAAGAACACAAATATAGCATATGATAACAATCATTGTAAGAACATATAGACGTTGTAGACTTTGCATGATCCAAATAAATATTCTTGTAATTTAATGCATCTTTGCATTTTTCCATACGGGATATGAATATTACGGGTCATATATGATGATAAATCTAATTCTACTCGCAGAGATTATTAGATATAACAGGAACATTGATATTCAACTCCAAATAAATATTGTCAACTAATAAAATTGATGTTAAGATGTATAAATATTAGGGAATATGGGGTCTAGTGCTTCATCAATTAATCGAGAAAATGCAAAGGCTTCCTACCACAGTTAGATTAGTTAATTAGGTTAGTTAATTTAGGGTTGTCTCCTATCTATTGTGCGTTAGTATTTGATTGGAGTTAAAATAGTTGAAAACTGGGCTAAATACTTATTATTCGTGAGATCGATACTTGAACTTAAGTCCACTTTATAACTTGCGGGATGATAAAATCAACAATAACTCGTACGTATATGTAGTAGTTGTTGTCCCTAGACCTTGATAAAAGTGCATTTGAGTTTCAAACATTGGTTTTTTTGGATGGATTGTCTTAACTAATTGGCCTTGCACTTGTCTGATTTTTTAGAGGACAAATAAGTAAATACAACACATTTTTTATTTTTATTTTTAAAGTAAACAGCATAAATTCCATTAAGAAAAATTATCTTGAATAGCAAATAAAATATAAAAAATAACACAATCTATCCAATTATTTGAAGCCGAACTAGACATAGTAATTGACGCTCGTGTATAGATCACCATATTCTCATATCTAATTCAATTTATCAGGATCTTCTCTAAATATTCACGTGTATGTCGTAATCAAGAAAACTAGAGTTAGAAATATACTTAAATCGATATTCAATTTCTTAATTGAATCCAATTCACGAACTTCTATCATTTAATCCACAATTTTTTAGCTTTTAATTCACGAACTTGTATGAGTATCTTTTCAATTAAGCCCCTGTTTGATTCTCATTTTTGGGATAAAATGAATTATGGAATAGTAATTTTTTGGAGAATGTGTGGTTAAAAAGTAAGAATTTTTTTTTTTGAAATTCGTGTATAATTATTTTATAAAAAAATATGTGGTTGAAAATAAATTTTAAAAAAATGCATTCATAAAAAAATGGGGATCAAACAAGGGTTAAATCAAAAATCTAATTCTAATCTGGACATACCAAGAAAACAACAAAATACGTTTTCTTTATTTTTCTTAAGCCTAATGCATAGGGATCTGTGTTATGTCCTAGGCGCCACTTTCATCTATATTTATAGATGAAATGTTTCATTCTATCTCCGATTATACTTAGACCATAATTAATTTAATTACAGACTTTAATTACAATTATAACTAAGTTCAACACTATAAAATTTCATAGAACTATCAAAGTGACCTGTTTGGGTATATATATTTTTCGAGCTTAGATTATGTGTATTCGACCATTGACCACACAATTTAATTATTAGTCTTTTCTTTTCTCTAAAGACAAAAACACTCTCGGTGTATGTAAAATTATTAAAGCTAAAATATGTATTTCATCTTCATCCAATATTTGATTAGGTTAGGGCATAAATGATCGTTTTGCTCTTGTAATTATTTTCACTAACTTAAATAACATTTTCTTCTACGATCACGCAAACCATATCGCCTTATGTCAAAATTTAGCAATCGTTAAATATTGAGCTCAGATTTATAAACATTCAATAAAAAATACTTAAATAGTAATTTGGTCCATTTTTTAGGATAACAATTCTTGATGTGAATTCGTGTTCTCGATCTCCCAACTTATCAAGATCTATGATCAATCAAATTGATCTCAACCATTGGTAAATCAAAGAACCATTAAATTCACTAAAAAATATACGTAACTCTTTCAAGGAATTTAAATGAAATACTTGGTGATCGACCTTAATTTTTCGTAAGTCATGCTATAGAATTAAATTCGATACGTGGTTTGTACATTACACTCCAAACATACTAGTGTCCCTATTAAATCATATGCATAATGACAAATCCCAAACACAAATTGTGAAATAATCAAAACTAAAACTTTCTAGTACAAAGTGCCAACTCTTATACATTGATCGTGAATAATTTCATTCATGATCCATTACTCTTCTCAATACAAGCATCAAAATTATGTTATCATAATTGATCATTGACACTTTTATTCGCACATTCAATATCAAATAAACGCAATAACAGAAAATAAATAAAAATGGAACTTATTTATTATAAAGTTGTCATCTTATTACAACAAAAAATCATGCTATATAGGCACAGAACCCAACAATCTACACAAACTAACCTTCACAAGTTGAGGGTTGGTAGTCCTAAAAATAATGGTCCAGGACCTATTTGCACATTTTTGTAGAAGTTAGGTACTCCATCAACAAATTTCCCCAAAATTTATAGGATGGGCCAAATCTTGATCTTGAATTTTTTACTATAATTTTTATTGTACTAAATTATTTTAGTCATTTTGTCTTGATATGATAAAGCTACACGTTGTTATGTCTTCCCCATAATTTTATATCGTTTAACAACTTTTTAATTAAAATAAAAGTTTTAAATATTTGGAGATTGTTGTATTATATTTTTCTATGAGCATTTTTATCTTCAACAATTTATCAATTACAACATCGTGCCATTATGACAATTTTCGGCTGGTTAGAAGGTTGTGTAAAGACTTTTTTAGCCTCTCATATTTTTATAAAAGTACAAAAATAATAAATAAAAAAGTTAGACAAAATATGTCTCTAATTTCAAATGTCGCTAATATCATATTGGCAAAATGTATTACCATGGACAAGATTTGTTAATGAATGAAAGCTAGAAGATAAAAACGTGAGAAAAAGTGAAAACATAATTCAGGCGATAAACAAAGATTAAAAACATTTAATGCGGTTAAATATGATGCAATAAAATGAACTTATTAATGTTTTAATATAGCCACTGGTGGAGGACATAATGGGTATATTAAAAAAAGAGTACTAGTAGAAATAGAATATTTTAATTCCGGATCGGGCCCATAAGATCATTTTGGAAAGAGAATAACGAGGGGAACAATATTCACCGCTATGCTGTAACGTACGATGAATTTCGACCATTCAAATTCATTTAAGACTCGAAAACTGATTTTTAAAAGTTTGGCGCTATTTTTGTCAATTCGTTTATTTTGAGTTTTTTGCAATTCTAGTTTGTTTAGACTTTGTTTTCATTACTTTTAGTTGTTTTAAACTACGTTTCCATATAAACCCTTATAAATAAGGGGTTAGTTCATTTTTTTATTATTATTCATTAATAAAATTCGTGAAGCTTATTTTTCTTCTAAATTTGGTGGATTCCAAATTTCGTGATCTCAAAATTTTCGTTTGAATTCTTTTCTTTCACTGTGTAAACCACCCCAAAGGTAGAATTATTGTAACAAAGTTATTGCAATATTTATGAAAATGAAGATATTGTTTTATTAAGCTCCAGTTTGACAAATTTATAAATGATTTATAATGTGAAATAGTCAAAGGAATAGTAGTGAGTCTTACGAAATATCCAGATAGATAAATAGTATTGTTTTATTAAGCCACAATTTGACAAATTTATAAATGATTTATAATGTGAAATAGTAAGAGGAATAGTAGTGAGTCTTACGAAATATACAGATAAACAAATTTATATTACGAACTAAGGCTAAAATAAACCATCCCATTTATAATTTTGGACCCCTTCTGTTTGTACACTTCCCATTATCATCTTGGATCCAAGTACGTGGCTGCAGATAGAGACTGAGGCTAAAAGAAGTTGGAAGAAAGAGTGTGGGATTTAAAAAGTAAGCCCTGTAATCTGTATGTAGATACTGAGTGAGTAGGAAAGAACACAAAAAGTAATTCTAATCTCTTTTCTCGAAGGAATATACAGCTTGTGTGGTCTTTGTCGATCCGTCATGCTTCCTCTCTTTTTGTGTATGCCCATAAATTAGTTTTGCTTTATAGTACATAGTGGGATCGACCAAACTAATATTCTTATATATAATGTTGTGTTCATATCTACTGGTTAGTGACTGACAGTTTGATCGCTATTGAACTAATATATTATTTTAATATATTATATATATCCCTAAGTTTTATGACATTATCAAAATACTTGTTAACGTTTAAAAATCACATTAAACTCACATATTCCTAGCTTTGAATATTACATGCACACTCGATCATTTTTTTGAACCATTTATTGGGGAATTATATTCACACATCTTTTTAACTACGCCATTATTTAATTCCAATGATCACAACCTTTGCTCATTTTTCCACTTATGTCCTTAACTTAAAAAAAAAATAAAAAATAAAAAATAAAAAATTCTTATCTTCAACCTTCTATTAATTTGCACAACTTGTCTTTTACGATGGTTTCGAAGGGTAAAAAGACTTATTTACCTATCTTATTTTAAATAAGAAAAATAATAACAAATACAAAAGTTTGATAAAATATTTTACCCTCATTTCAATGCGCATTAGTATAATATTTGAACAGAAATTATTATTAGAGACAATATGTCTTAATTTACTTTATAGTTAAAGAAAGAATGTAACGAAAAAAAGTAGGAAATACATGGGTAAAAATAAGCAAAGTTTGAGAACCTTCATTTCAACTAAAATATGGCGTAGATAATAAATACTATAATGTGATTATAATTACCCCATATGTTATCTAAAATGAGGTTTACCTAAAATGCCTTTGAGAATAAAGATAAATAATTTTTTCTTCAGTTAATCATAATTGATTTCCTCAAACTAAATTTTATTAATATAAACTGACATGTTATATATTCCATATTATAAATTTTAATTTTAAAAATTTACTTATTTTGTCTATAAGTGATGATTTTTCCTCTTAAAATTAAGTATCAAATGACTAAAATAGTATGTCCCGGGCTCCATTGAAATGCGTTTTGGGGGATACTATTTGAAATGGTAATTTTTTGAAGAATGTATGTTAAAAAAGAAGGAACAATTTTTGGGTTTCGTGTAGTATTATTTTACTAAAATTTGTGTTGTTAGAAAGAAAAGAGAGAAAACTGCATTTTGAATAAATTGGAGCCCAAACAGTAACATTATTTTGTCATATTGTAATGATCAATATTTGAGATAAACATAACGTTCTATTATACACCATTTTCGTTGTTTAATAATATATATATTTTTTTGAAGGTTTATAATGTTTTGAACTAATTCATGCTATTTTTACATGTTTATATTTAGCATTTTTTTAGTGTATAAATTTATAAATGCGAATTTTTATTAATAAGTTTGTGTTTGTTAATATTTAAATTAGATATACATAATTAATTTTTTAAATATCTATTACAAATTCTTCAACAAATTTTAGATTTAAAATTTCACTAGCAAGCATGCTTTATAAGTTTTAGTTTATTATTAAAGGACACAAATTAAATCGTAAATAGTTGAAGTAAAATTCATTTTTTCTTCACAAATGCATATCAACCTCATTTTAGATGATACATGGCTCAAAAGATGGCCAGGTTATATGTGTACTCATTAGAAATATGAGAATTTGGTTTGAATTTTTTTTATTTTTTATTTTTTAAACTTGAGGGAGTGTCTATGATGTTGTAATAAAGCAAACGTGAGGGAGTGTGTGTGAAGTTGTAATAAAGCTCATAAGGTGTATAAGATGTTGTCTTAATTTTTTTATGGTTGCTTTCTCTAGCAATTAATTTCTACTTCTAAAAATATAGTGTTTTCTGTGGTTCTATGTCGTATAGTATTTTTCGTTATTGTTTCAACAAACTCTGTACTCTGAATGATTAATCATTTTTAATCTTACGTCCTCTTCCTCCTCGTCCTACAAAAGTTCTAATCTTAGGATCCGTTTGATTGTAAAGATGGAATTTGGGCCGAATTACAGGGAATTAAATTGCCTAATATGTTTTCCTGAAAATTGTAAATTATTGTGTTTGATTGTTATAATTTTTCACATGAAAATATTGAAATAGAAGTGTTTTTTAGTGTTCGTTTAGCTTTGTTTTAGCTAAAAATTATCAATTAAAGAAATGGATTTGACTAGTATTGGGTATGAAATTTGTTTTCATTGCAAAAATAATAATAATAATAAATAAATAAAAATCAAGAAAATCATCTATCTTTTGGAATTCGTTTTGCTTTGTTTTACATAACAAACACCAACAAAATGGAAAATGAAAACATTTTCCATGGAATTGGAAGTGAATCAAACATACCCTTAGGGTCTGTTTGATTATAAAGATGAAATTTGGATGAAAAGAAAATGAATTTCAAGCAATTAGATTGCTTAGAAATTGTTTTCCTGAGAATTATTAATTTTTTTGTTTGATTGGTATAATTTTTCACGTGGAAAATGTTGAAATAAAAGTATTTTTTGGGGTTCATTTGACTTTATTTTACATGAAAATTGTCAATTAAAGGGATCAAATTTACTGGTATTAGGGATAGAATTTTTTTCTATTACAAAAAAAAAATCATCTATCTTTTTATATTCGTTTGACTTTATTTTATATGAAAATTATCAATTAAACGGAGATTTTTTTTGTTAAATAATTCTTAGAATTTGTTTCTATTTAAAAAAAAAATGAACAGTGAGTTGGAAAACCAATTCCCACCACTTGAAAACCAAGAAAATACCAATTCTCAATACAACAAAAAAAATAGAATTCCATGGAAAATAAAACATATTAAACAAACAAAATTGAAAAAAAGTGGAATTCGAATTTCATTTTCCATAAAACTCTAACCAATCAAAGAGGCCCTTAGTGTTTCATGTCTACCTTAAAGGGTATTGGAAATTGAGAGTATCCACACATTAGACAATAGTATTACTTATTTGATAATTTAGAAGAAAAGAGTATCTGTTTACGAGCTTAAGCCCCTATTTCTCACTCTTTAAAATTTTAAATTATTTGCTACAGAAACATTTTCTATCACACATTCATACAATAAAATATTTTACGTACCCACAAATCAATAAAGTTTCTTTACTTTTTAACCATATATTCTCCAGAAAATATTATTCAGGACTTTAATTTCTAAATAATGGGTGGCAAACAAGCTTAAATGATAAACACTTGGTAAGGCTGATCAAAAAAATTTACAAATACGAGAATTCTTTTCCAAAATCTAGCTAGCAACTACTGCAGTAACACCAAAACCCTCTATGTACTCCTACTCACTTCCAAACTGGATGAAGCTAACGGTTTGGTTTACACCAAATTATGTACCCCTAGCAAAACTACATCCAAACTAGCACCATCCATGGACGGACCCACATGGGGTGATGTGGGGTCAAATGACCCCCACAGTTTTTTTTTTCCATTTTTTTTTTAAATTTTCTGCTGCTGAAACGGTTATTTGGGTTTGGGGTTCCAAATTCCAATTAATTATCCACTCCAATCCATTAATCATATGAATTTATTTTCGTTAATGATACATTGTTCGAAAAAAATTTCATTTTTGATCCCACAGTCCGAAGTCTCTGGGTCCGCCCCTGGCACCATCCAAAGAAATATTGGGCTCAGGCATTAATATGCTAGTGAACCACATATTCCACAGGAAAATTAAGTAAAATTGTGCTCACGAGCTTAAATTTTTTTAGTACGTCGGTTTAAACTCAACTAGACAAGTCAATAACTTCAGGGAAAGAAAACCCGGTTCAATCCGAGACAAAATAACATAGTTCAAATACTTTTTGGCTGGGATTAGTTGGCTTGGATTGCTACAAATTCTAACTGGTTCCTTAACCAAATGGAACAAGTGTCGGCTCCAAGTGACTGGCTTATAGACCAAATTATTCGGTTTAAATAACTACTCTCCCGCATCAATATAGTTAGTTGCATATATCGACCGGTAATAGTCAAGAGAATTGTACCCCTTTCTGATGAAAATTAAAATCTAAATTTTAATATAAGTCAAACTCAACAATTAATTTCAACTGCGTATTTCATGAAGTCCATAACTTTTGAATCACACATTTCATCAACTTTTATCAAAATCCACTAAAAAAATTTAATTTTATTACGTTTGTCGTTTCTACACCAAACGGGAGCAAAATTAAATTGCAGACCATATACACATATTTTACATGCCCTTTAGGTCCGCTATATTCATTGTGAGTTACAATTATAATATGACTAATCATATTCACACTACTGTTTTTATTAATTACAATATATTTTGTTTGCACTTATGTTTCCAAAATATCGATTGCTTGTTGACCCCTGTGAATTGCGTGAAAGTAGGATACTCCAAATTCGGGGGTCAAAGAGTTTTATTTTTTCTTCTCATTTTTATTCTCAACATTCTATTAAATTTCACGTCTTGTATTTGATAATGGTTTTCATCCAAAAAATTGTTAAGAGCGTAAAAAAAAATTATTTGCCTCTCATATTTTTAAATAAGCACAGTTTGATAAAATACTTTCTCCTCATTCCAATGCACGTTAGCATAATATTTAGACATAAATGATTATTAAAGGCAAGATGTGCTAATTAATTGAAATTTAATGATAAGAATCTACAAAATAATAATAATAATAATAATAATAATAATAATAATAATAATAATAATAATAATAATAATAATAAAGAACACTAGTACAAAAATTCATTATTATTAAAATATAATGTTGATAACAAAAAGTGAATATAATTTTCCCTTTTTAATATACAACACTATCAAATTATAGATACATTTATTCCCATCTGTAGACAATATTTTAAAGCCCTATATATGCCATTATGCTGTAAAGTGCACAAGGATCCAAAACTAAGTGCATCTAATAAATATAAACAATTTATATTTAAATACTTTTCTAAAATTTGTTGTGAAAAATCAATACCTAATCTTAGTGATAATTCAAATTTCAGCACATCTTTTTTTCCAATATTAAATTCCAATCACATTTTGCTTTCTAATCAAAATTTGTTTATGAAATGATCGTGGCACTACTAAACTTTGAAGTCACTTTCCATATGGGTGCTTACTTCGAATCTAGCCCCGTCTTCATTGATATATTGGAATTGGAATTGAAATTGGAACCTGAAGTCGAAACTTATGCTTTCTTGACATTTCTCTAACACAAAATCTATAGATTCTTCGCTTATTTATGTACTTTTCAACGATTTTAATGCCTACGTTGTAAATTTGTCAATGATTTTGAGTTCATGACAGATAAGCTCAGAGCCGATTCTGTGGCCAGGCAAATGAGGCTTGTGCCTCAGGCCCAAAACCATAAGGGGCCAATTTTGACCCAATTTATTTATTTTTATTA
>NC_036244.1:6495650-6566992 GCF_002742605.1 Olea europaea var. sylvestris | reverse complement strand
TTCCCCCGGTTTGACAACCATTATTTGAAAACTCTTTTTTTTTAACTTACTTATTTTTAACCACATTTATATAATAAAATATTCTACATGTAAATTCGAAATTTTTTTACTTTTTAACTACACATTCTCTTAAAAATACTATTTAAAATATTGTTTTTTTGAAAATAATGGAAGGGACTTTATTCATGTTTATTTCATTATATCAAACATTATTAAGTTTTTAGTTTATATACCGAAGAAGATTACTAAAGTGAAATTTCTAGAAATTACAACTTCAAACGTAAGAATAAGAGTATGCAATCAAATTTATTTTTATTTTTGTTTTTTGAACAAGTGATATGTTTGATCTAATTTTATATATTTTATTTTACATTTTTATTTTATTTTTTCATATCTGCAAAGGAAGAAACCTGTAGCATCAACCAAACAGTATTCTGAAAAGGCATCGGCAAGGGTGTCGCCTACTAAAGCTTTGGTTCATCCCCAAGTTCAAGCTCATATTTATTTTCTCAAGTAAACCCACTCTCGAAGTGCAATTCCAGAGCCTACGGATCTTATATCTGTAAATCCAAAGCTAAATACGGTTATGTTAAGATCTCAAAAATATAAGTAATATGCAAAAGATAATAGTGATAACGATTATAAAAAGTCAATTAAGTATTAAATTCAATAAATGACAAAATTCGTGACAAGCACACACAAGATATTGTGTAGTTTAAGTTATCTTTAATTTCACCATGCTAAATTTGTTAATTTTTCTAATTTACATTTTCATAAGCAGGACAAGTTATATATTTTTTCTCATGTTTGTATTTGTTTTTATGCTTCAATAAAATAAATAATTCACCTCTAGGGTGGTTTAATTTAAAAATTAAAAAAAAATTAAAAAAAATAAATTGGTATCGTCCTTATGTACACTTCATTTAGAACTACTTTTCTATGAATTCATTTGGACAAAATGCACTCACCGTTGAGCCCTCAAAACAATATTTCACACACAAGGACATTCCTGCTAGGTACAGTTACATTTCGTTCGTGGTGACTCAACTTACAACAAATTTCAATTGGTCATTAAACGTTAATTTATCTCAATTCGATCACTAAATATTAATTAAATTTATAGTTTCATGAATCATAAGTGTGTTTTTCGTGCTTATAAACTTGATACATATTTAAAATTGATCGAATTTCTAATTAATTTATCGTAAATGTTATCATAGGTAAAGTCCAAAATTAGAGGTATTTGGAGGAAAAAATGATTTTGAGTTTAATTGGAGTTGGTTCGAATCAACTGAAAACTAATCGGATTGCAAGGGCCTGATAAGAAGCACTAAGAGAGCAATTGGAGGAAAGTCACACGTTTCAGGAGTGAAATTCAATTTGTAAAAGTTTGGGAACTGATTTGCGCACTTTCAATACTTGAGAAGAACCAATTTTTTTATGATTATGGAGGTTCAGGATCAACATAGGCACATTTGGAAGTTACGGGATCAATATTGATGATTTAGACCCGAAGGACCAAAAGTGTACAAAAATTATTTCAGGAACCAAAATGCAAAAAAAATTAAAAGTTATCGGAATGATAGCGGTTTGCAAACCGCGACCCCCTTGCGGCACAAGGAAGACATCTTTTCCGCAGTTAAACCACAATCAATAAATAAGATTTTTCAGTTTCCTATAAACATGGTGATGTACTCCAAAATCCTCTTATGATTTTCTTCCATGAAAATATATAATTAAATCAATAGTCGGGATGAACGATATACCAAAATTTGAACCTTTAACTTAAATTCTCAAGATTGTCGGAGTTAATTCATTAATGCATTGATTTTACTACTTTTCTTAATCCTTAAAATGATTGGCACTACTCCATTGATTTGCGAATTAGTAATAAATCGAAAAGTAAGTTAAACAATAGTAAAAGTCAACAAACAGGTAAAGTTAATTAGAGACACATTTATTATTGTTGCGTTCTTTAATGTGATTAACTTAGATTTATCCAGATTTACATAAAGATATAATGAATTGTCTCTATAAATATAATTGATTGGATCTTGAGAGAGCTAATTTGATTTAATTAGTGAACTCGATCTATTTACTTCTATCTTTAAAGTTGGAGTCAGACCATCCCTCCTATATCCTTAAGGGACACTATGTTTATTGGAAACGTAGGGTGGTGAGGAATTTTAAATAATCAAGGGATTCTTACTTTTGAGCGTGGTTATGAGAGGAAAGTTTGAAAAATTAAATAATAACATTGAAATCCATTAGATTAAAATTACGAAAATTCTACTTGTACATAATTATTGCACATAATGGTGTCCATAATGTGATGTATCAATCATCTAGTAGTTGATGTGCAAGTGTGATATTTAAACTAAAGGTTGGATCAAGTGCCATGTGTAATTATGGACGTCATTATGTCGACAATTATGTACATATAACACTTCCCTTAAAATTAACAATGCAAAAGTAGACTAATCCAACCCCTTGACATTCTGTAAATCAACGCTACGTTCAAAATTATTTCTAGAATCAGTAGAGTGTCTGCGTTTACTATTGTCCATGTCTTTTATCTATTAGAATCATTCGAAATATAGACTTCCCATTTGATTGTAAATTTTACGATTTAGATGTATCGCTTACAATGATACTGTGATTAAGCCTAGTATGTTAAGTGATCAATTTGGCTGTTTTACACCTTACGGATTATATTTTATATAATGTGGTAATTTTAAGTTTGTGGGTCGGAAATATATGTAAACCCTAATTAGGTTGGAATCGTTAATGAAACGGCTCAAAAAATTTCTATAGAAATGTTAGGTCCCCTCTCTTTTCTATATTGTTTTATTGGCTTGCCTCCTTTGACGACTATTACTTTGTAAGGAAGGAGGAGGGGAAGATCTAGCTGCTAATATTTATATCCACGATTAGTGGTGAATTTAGAATTTGAGTCAGCACGGGTGATCGTTGACCGCCAATCGTCGGCCCAATAAAATATAACGAGCTCGTTTGATGTCTTTCTTTTTTTTTATTTTTTTTATTTTTACAAAAAATGCATTTTGGAATAGTGATTTGATGGGAAAATATGTGATTAAAAATAAAGAAAAGTTTTGAATTTGCATGTAATATTATTTTATTGAAGAATATATAGTTGAAATAAAATAGAGAAAAATATATTCAGAAATAAATGGGAATCAAACAAGACTTAAAATTTAAATTTAACAATTATTTTGTTAAAATTGAACATATATAATTTTGTTATAAGAATAAACTATAATCATCAAATGACATTGTTGCCAAATTTTATATAATTCAAAGGAAGAACATGAGTTCAAATCTTTACTATTGCATTAAAACATGCTACGATCTAATATATATAAAGTTGTTAAAACCATTGTCACAATTCAACAAGTGGCACAGTGGTCAAACTTTTAATAATTCTAAAAAGAGATCCAGGCTCGAATCCCCTCTTCCTCATTCCATTACTTTTTTGTAAAAATTGAAGAACTATAAAAATTGTACAATAAAAATTGGTTGATAAAGGATTCGAACCTAGGACCTAGCACTAACAACTTGGCCAAAAGCAACATTTGAATGGAAAATGAATTATCAGAAATATAACCTAAAAAATTTATCTGTTGTCAACCAAAAAAAAATGGTTGCCAGCAGATCCAGCACACGCGGCCGTGGGTGTTCACCAAGTGCTGAATTTGCCACTGTGCAAGATATCTTTCGCAGGTATGAATTTGAATTACCAATTTATTATTTTGTGATATTTGTTTCTTAGTATGATTATCATTAATTTAAACATTATCTTCGTGGCCCCAAAACATTGTCACGAAGCTATTAACAATCAAGAGGTCGAGTTAGAACATCTTTCCAATATGGCGATAAGAAATGTTGGGAGATATGGGATTTTAAAATCGACGAATTCTTACATTTGAATGATGGTGTGAATGGTAAGTTAGAAAAACTGAAATAGTAACATTGAAATCCATAGGACTCTAATTAATGATGGGAAAGTAGACTAATCTCACACCCCATTGCCACTCTTCATATTATCACAAGTTCAAAATTATTCCCAGAGTCTAAAGCAGCATAATCGTGGGCTATTGGGTTTCTCAAGCCAAATTCCTTTTTCTTTGGGTTTTGCTAGATAGACAGGGCCACATGGACAACAGGCGCCCCGCCTATAGGATGGCACCACATCGCCCCCTGTTCGATCAGAGCCCATGTGGTCTTTTTCGAACAACTTTATCCTTTTTCTTTACTAGAAAGACCAGACCAGACACAAATTTGATTTCGTCACATGTTTTATTAGACCAGGCCTTCTTGACCTATCTCGTACGGAGTATTTTACTGACAAATTCAGTTTTGTCATCCCGTCTTACGCAGTATCTGTATTGCATGCCACCAAAAACCAAAGGGCTATCATCATCTTCGTCAAGTTTGAGATTATCACATGTTACTCTATCTCCTTCGGATTCAACAGGAATTTTAGGGGAAACAGAAAGAAAATTGCTGAATGTTAGCTAAAACCAACGAGCTAACTAGGACCGAGGAGGATATTTGACAAAATAAGTATAGTAGTATATAAATTAATAACCTTTGAACCATATAATTTTTTGTTGGGTTTTTTGATACCCAATAATTCGGGCGATGATTTAAAACAGTTGTCAGATTATTTATCGACACCATAGACTTGGCTGGATTCGGGAACGAACTACACTTTTGGACGGCCCAAGTCTTGGTTAGTGTTGGGCTTTGGGGTATTTGTTGAATTAGTAGATTGTGACTTGGATTAATTGGTAGCCCATTAGTTTAGGTTTTAAGAAGCCATTTTACACAAGTCTTTGGCCCAAGTTGTCTGTCTAACCTATGCTCTATATATCCATATATATTCCGAGCCGTTTTCTCTATGGTGGTGAGTGGGTGGGTGTGGAAGGAGGGTTTGTTGGAGTGATTCCCACCATTGTTGTCTCTTCTTCTCCTTCTTATTACAACCACCATCTCTTATCCTTTTGTGGGTTTTGAGAGAGTTTGGGCAGTTCAAAGTGAAGTCGAAAGTCTTGGGTCGAGTCGAGGTAAACCGATGTTTATTTGATTGTTTTCTGAGCCCGAAATCAAGATTTATCGAGAGATTTCACGACATTTTTATTAATAAAAGAGGTATTGATTAATTGGTAAAATACAATGAATTTATTCGTTTATAGAGTAAATTTAAAATTCAACTAACCTACTGTTAAACAACTAAAATAAAAAGTTATTGTATTTTACCTATCTAATCAATTGAATATGAATCAATCCTCTAAAGATAAATTAAATTAACCAAAAATAAATAAATTCATCGTATTTATGTACTTAATTATATAATATTTATTGTAATTTTATCAATTTAGTTAAATGTATTCGATGAATTAGATTAAAATTAATGTTTATATAAACAAACACAAAGTCTTCTTATATTTCATAGTTATAATGGCTTCCCATTTGAAAGATGTTCAAAAATCAACCCTGACTAGGATGGGGAAAAAAATCGAAAAATCGACCAAATCCAACCAAGCCAAACCGAGTTTGGATTCATATGGATTGGTATGAACCAAAAAATCAATTTGGTTCAGCTAATTTAAACAAGTAAAATGTTGAGTCAATTAACCGATCCAACCCACTAATACAATTTTTTTTAACTCATATTTTTAAACATAAAAAAAAATAATTAAAAAAACGTAAATATAATTATTTCTGAAATAATTTATTTACCGGCTACGTTTCTTTTACCAAAACTTCAAATTCCAAAAGAAAAAAAAAAGTAAGGAGAAGAATTATTTGTTATAAACTCTAATTTCAGATCGTAGCCTTGACTTTTATTTTGATGCAACTATCGAGTATATAGGATGATTTTTGTAAAATCGACCCTTTACTATTTACATTATATATATTATTAATACATGGCAAGCCAAAAAAAATGGAAATATAAATATAATTTTTATTTGGAGACAAATTTATGACCAAAATATTGACTACTGTGCAGAGGAAAAAGATTCGCGTACGAATGCAATTTTCCTTATTCGATTGGAACTATTTTAGAAATCAATTTGGACTTAGTTTTCGACCAATTTTCGACCCCTACAAATACCTAACAGCAGAATACATTAAAAGGCATCTCTTACACCTCTCATAGACATATTATACTCCATTGTTCATCAATTATTATCATAAAAGGAAGAAAAGTCATAATTTTTGTGAGAGAATTGAAGGGGACTTGCAAGACTTCAATTAAGTGAAGATTCAAACTTAGTTTTTGGGCAAAGAAGAGAAGGCGCAAGTGGAAATTCATTAAAAAACCACTGAAGAGACTCAAGATTTCAAAATTCATTTTCATTTGCTTAATTTATCAAAAATTCAGGTTGTCCTTTCACTTAAATATGATGTTTTATAATTTTGATATGTTAGGCTAATTTCATACAATGTTAGGATGAGATGAACTCTTTTAATGATATTTTTAGATTTTAATTAATTATTTTAACTTTATTTTGGTTTGATTTGTGGATGTTTATTATCGTTTTTATCGTTCCTTTCAATTGTTTGATTACCAATTAAATTGTTTGTGAATTTTACTGTTATCGAGAGAAACAATACGATTTAAACACAATATAATAAAAATTGTGAAATTCGAAAGAGGATAAAGATATACCTCTATACTTTATATAGTCTCAATGGGTGTTCTAACACTTGTTAAAACATTTATAGAATTTGAAACTTTCATCGAGAAATAGACAAGTCACATGAGGGAAATAAATTGATCGCTATCTAAAGAGGCTTTCAATTAAATTACGAACATTGACCAACACAAATAATTTCAAATTGTTACTTTAATTGTTACACTAAAAATGGAACAACAAGAGAGATTCGACATCTTAGCAATGCACCTCACATATTTGAAAAACACATTTACTTGCTTTCATTAGTTTAATTGAAAAACTACAAAACCTATTTGCTATTCGATTAAAATTGCAATTAATTTTAATTTGTTCAAACACATTGCTCTTTGAGTTCGACACTTTATTTACCACTTTATTACTTGACCACGATCTCGTGCAATTACGAATTTTCAAAGGATCAATTATCAAAGCCAAGGCTTACTCAAATCCATCTGCATCTTCGCTTGCCATAGAGTAAATCTCGTATTTCGATCCAATAATGGAATATCGTATTTCTTCGTCGCCATACTGAATAATCAACCTTACTTTAATACCACTTGTTATGAATTGATCGTAAGATAATGACATTAATGAAATAAACAAAGGCACAATAAAAATCAAGATTTATGTGGAAACCCAAGATAGGAAGAAACCATAGGCAGAGGAGGCGAATTTCAATATAATCAATAACAATTGTATTTATAACTAGATCTAAATACTCCCAATTAAGATCTAAAGCTCTTAAAATATTGTATTAATGCTTTCTCAACAATACAAATCGTGAATTAATATATAAAAGTCCTAGAAACCAAGTTGTAGGTGAATCAGAGTCCAGAAAACACTTCAAAATTCGAAAAGGGCCTGGGCCAGATAACCTGTCGCTTGAGTGACAAGCAATAGCTCCATCGCTTGAGAGCTAGGCCAAGTCTTGGAAGAAAATGCAAAGGCGCAGTTCGAGCGGCAGGCTAGCAAAAATGCGACGACTTTTCTTCCTCATTTTATAACTTTGATCTCTTCAAGACCATTTCAACCAAAACTTCAATACCACAAGAGTTTTGGCCAAACTACAACACGATAGATAATTGTCCAGCCTATCCATAAAAACATTGAAAGATTACAAAATATATAGCTTTTTTTTTCCCACCCAACAGGACATCCCAAACCCAACCATGTGATGCACAAAAATAAGAGCTTTCAAAATGCATTATCATAGATGATTTTATCATAGAATTTTGGAGGGCAATGAATTGGGCATACCAATCCCAAAATAATAATAATAATAATAATAATAATAATAATAATAATAATAATAATAATAATAATAATAATAATAATAATAATAATAATAATAATAATAATAATTTGATGCAGTTAATCTTGCAGTCCAAGCTTGAACAATAAATTTTCAAGCAAAGACAATAACAAATTATTTTCGACATTGCAAAATTCGTTTTGTAGAAGAGATGGCCTCAAAGAACCTAAATGGAGCATTAGATGAAGACATTCATGAGTTTGAGACACTAATCAAAGATTTGGGTTATCGTGATAGAGTGGATGTAAATTTCCTCTTGAATTATCTTGGTGAGAATGATCCAAGTTCAGATTTTTCAAGTTTAAAAGCAATGGTTGCAAATATCATTGAACATCATGTTGGTGACGAAGCTAAGGATGATACAATAGCTTTAGAGCATGTCGCGCGCAAGGAAGCACTCAAAACATCAATAAAACTTCATAATTTTATTGCTATTCGAGAATTCAACCCCCGAACTTTTAGGTGCAATAAAAATAATTAGTGATGAGATTCAACTAGATTAAATTTCAAAAAAGAAAAAAGTAACTATAAAGTCATATTTTAATAAAATATCATAGTCAATTATATTTGTTACTTTAGGAAATTAAATATGGATGGACTACGGAGTTATGTAAGAAATTTCAAAGAAGTATCATCTTATTAATTTATGGAAATTATTATTTTAGTCTATTAACCCAAGTTGAAATCATAAAAAAAAATAAAAATAAAATTATATATATACACATAGAGAGAGAGAGAGAGAGAGAGAGAGAGAGAGAGAGAGAGAGAGAGAGAGAGAGAGATATATCTTTTTTTTTTTGTTTAAATTTTAAATTGAAATTAATCATTCGAAGCATTAAATATTGCTGTTTCATCTCTCCAAACCATGACTAAAAGTCAAATTAAGTGGAGCCTCGTTGATTGTGTATGTTAGCTGTTAATGGTTATTCACTAGACCACCTTGTGACGAAAGAGTTTGAGACGTGGAAGAATTGTAGTGACAAAATTACAAGGCAATGGCATAATTAGTTATTAGATTGATATCGATTTGACCTTAGAATAAGTGGATGTCAATGCATGGAAAATTTTATTAAAGACTTGACAAGAGCAAAATCCACAAGAAGGAAACAATTATACTAGTCTTAGAAGATTTGTACTATATCGTGGAAGGTCAAGCCTCTTTACCATTTTGATGTCAAATAAAATAAAATAAAGGACTTGTTCGATAGTGATTATGAGAATTAATTTTTTAATCGTTAGAGAGAAAGTGAGTTCCACCTGTGAACGAAGAAGTTAAAAATGATGGCTGAAAAAGTGAAATAACGATAAAAAAAATCAATTTTTGTGGGGGTGACCAAACGGGAGCAAAATAAGTACATGGGCGTCAAAGTAATAAGCTTAATAAAAACTAACACAAGCACGAAAGATTATCTCCACCACATTTTTAGCCTTCACTCAAGTGGCGAACTTCAATACTCTTAAGATGCTCCAAGAGGCACTCGACAAGTGGACTTGAATTTGAGAATCTCTATTTGCTATTATATTGTGTTAAAGTCTATAGATGGGATGTTTTGATATGGTATCATAGCTCGAAAGGGGGAAAAATTTCCAAACTTCATAATCGTTCATTTATATAAGTTGTGCGTGTATCATAGATTAAACGAAAAATAAATTTATCCTGAATGTGATGGAGTGTTGAAAATAAATTTTAAAAAAGGTAAATAATTAGTCTTTCTCTAAAATATTAAACTTATAAAGGTTGGCCCCTATCGCAAAATATTAAACTTATAAATAGTACATATAGTGGAGCATCTTTATTTGTCAATAAATCCATTCAAATATGGCATAGTTACAAGAGTTTCGATGTTTCCTAGGGAATTTAATTTTATCATAACAAACCTCATCCACATGCACTCTTCGTTCAAATTAAGCCCTTGTTTAATGGGATTCAAATTAAATTTTTAGTAAATTTTAATAAAAAATGATAATGTGTTATTGAAAAAATTTTGAATCTTGAAAAATATGTAATTGAAATCTTTTGTTAACTTTACTTAAATTAAATCTAAAATTCCCCATTACCAAACGGGGGCTAGACATAGTATGTTAGATTTCTCCAAGAATCTTGTCCTCAATGTGATAACCATTAATCCTCAACATTAACTATATTATTTCTCTTTCTTTTTAGCGTTTTTGAAAAGAGCTATATTCTTATCAACGTTAGAGTATCTCTAACAGATTTTCTATTTTTAAAAAGCATATTTAATTTAGAAAGTATCTACAAATTTAGACAGTAAAAATTTATAATTAATATAATAGACTCTTTATCTTTAATACTTAATTTTATACTCCCAAAAATATTTATTATTTTTCCTTATCTTTTATTTTCATTAGCTTCCCTTAGAATTATTATATTATTTTCATTCGTTGAAAATTAAAATACTTTGAATGCATTTAATTATAGAGAATGAATTTGATTCTTCAAATTTGGATGGTTAAACCCGCTCCCTATTTTAAAATGTTAATTTAAAGTGACTTTTAGAACATAATTTTAAACTTTTTAAAAATAGAAAGAATCTTATATTTAAAGAGTTTTTTGAAAATGCTTTTATGTATTCATAAAGTTTTACAACCACACGGAAGGAAATAAACTTCGTCTCGATATGATCGAATAATAAGTGGAGAACCAATTATGCAAGTTCCTAGTAATAACCTTAAAAGGAAAAATTAATAAAAAAAACAATTTAGAAATTTAGGGAAAAAAAAAATATATATATATAGACACATTTTACAACATTGATCACTAAGTTTGACTTTGACATTTTCCAAACAACAAGAAACCTAGACTGCGATCTTCTACATCCGAGCGCTCAAACATCCCTAAACAGCAGCCACAAATTCTGTTCCAATCGTTCTCTAACCAATTAAAATCATCCACGTATCAGTGTCTGGCCGACGTGTATAACAGATAATTGCGACGTGTGTTAAATGGCATATCCCCTCACGTTCTATTCTCAAGCAACCCCAACCTCTCCTGTTACATTCGCTGTGATTTTCTCCAATTTGAACTAATGCTCGGCTTATGCGTATAAATGATTTATTACCACTCAAGTCATTTTTTATTTATTCATTTCAAAATATTCCAAGTACTACTTATTTATTCAAAATTCATAGTTGAACTTGCGTTACACATTATTCTGAAATATTTTATAAGTGATATAAAAGTAATAACTGAAGATGTGAATATAAAAAATAATTAATACAAGTTGTTTATGTGGAATGAACTTTTTAGTCATCGAGTAATATTATATCGTGAAAAAGCTCGAGCATATCATGCAATTATCGTGGAATTTTGAATCTCATAGATTGCACCAACTTTTACAACAACAACAACAACAACAACAATAATAATAATAATAATAATAATAATAATAATAATAATAATAAAAGCTTCTAATAAATGATGATGATAATTGTATTAATATCTCTATCAATTTCCCCCATGTTCAAGAACATCGCGCGATAAGCCCCCCAGGATACATCTAAGTTGGCGGAACAATCACATTGGGGGACTCTGAAACCAAGCGTGGAGAGTTCGATTTCTGGTGGGAACCTTTGATCCAATAAAGGAGGAATTATTGGTGGATTAATCACCATGGAGGAGGCTCCCTTTGGGGAAGAAGTAAAAGTCATGTGGGAATCTGGGAACCAACAAGGGCACATCCTGCGATTTACCTCCCTGAGCAGCTGAGGGGCCGGAGGTTCAGGAACGAGAATATAGTCTGGCGCAAGCTGGGACACCTCGTTAAAAAAAAAAAAAAAAAAAGAACATCGCGCGATAATTTTTCTGATTCTTATTTAGTACTCTGTGCATAGGAGGATCCTTTTCAAGTCCTTGAGATCTTTCAAAATCTGTTATATCTGTGGTTTATACAACCAAATTATTGCCCACCTAAAAAATATATATATTATGACCATTCGAAGAAAATTTTCAAAAGAAAAGGCCCGTCAAATAAATTCCAAAAAAGTTGATGAGTAAGATGTCTAAATTATTCGTGAAAATAGTTTAAATAGTTGAGAGATCAATTCATTTACGTTGAATACTCATGTGAACTATCAAATACATTCATGAACATGGAATCTAATTATTTTAAATTAATGAATTTAGAAAAAATAATAATTACATACTTGTGATCTTGAAAATTAATTTAAACAAAATGGTGTGTACGTCAACTTGGAGAATAATATGTATCGAAAATAAAACGAGTAATTTTGAAAATGAATGAGTGTACGTGAATTTTAATAATTTATTTACTCCTAAATTAATTGAATAGTCTCGAAAATATATAAATTGTATATGAACTTGAGAGAGTTAATCTCTTTGGAGAATCTTATTCATCAAACCCGCCAATTACATACGTACATATTCGCTAGTGCAAGACAAAGGCTTTGAAAAGGGGTAGGAGGTTTTAATTGGAAAAATAATTGTTAATTATTGGGTATATAAACGATTTATGGAATGTGAGAGGATTTTTAATTGGAAATTAATACATATTGAAAAACGAAAAGTAAAGTAAAAAGGAAAATTATAATATTTTTAGAATAATTGAATTATAGTAAGGATAAAATCGCTCCAAGAATTATTCTCACTTGATGTGATATTTAATAACTTATTATTATAGATTATTCATTTTATCTATTTACAATTTTATCAATTTATAAAGACTTCCAAAATATATGCTTCTTCCATCCCAATTATATAGACTTGTGTCATTTTTCGTACAGATTAAAAAAATTTCTTTAATGTCATTGAAAAATTAATTTTTGCTAAAATCTTTCATAATTTACCCCTATTTAATTTTTAGTATGTAGTAATAAATTATTGTTGAAATTAATAAAGAATTTGAATGATTTAATTTGAAGAATAAGAAATGATAGTTGTTTAATGTTTCCAAGAAGTGGAAAATGTATGTATCTGAATGATTTCAAGAAGTTAGCATTTCAAGTGGAGAAAATTGAATAAGGGTATATTGATAAAGAAATAAAATGAAATATTCTAAATTAAGAAACAAATAATATATATATATATATACAAGAGAAAAATGAAACCCAGCCTATATAATTTGGATGAAATGAGTAATATATTATCACATCAAATGAAAATCATTTTTTGGACGATTTTAACCATAATACAATTCAATTATTTCAATAATATCTTATTTTTCATTTCTCAATATATATATATATATATATATATATATATATATGTCGGACAAGAGAAAAAGGAAACTCAACCTATATAATTTGGATGGAAGGAGTAATATATTATCACATTAAGTGAAAATCGTTTTTGGACGATTTTAACCATAATGCAATTCAATTATTTCAATAATATCTTATTTTTCATTTTTCAATATGTAGTAAATAATACAATTTCTTGTCATGTATGAATTTCGGGTTATTAATTCTTAATCAATTGATATTCACATTAATCTAGACTGGATGAATCTTAATCTACCTCTACATGTATTTGGAGTTATTATAGATGAATTTATTTCTATTCATGTTATCTAGAAAATTTAACGAATATTTGAATTCATATATTAGCAATTAATTCTTACATAACAAATTTACCACTCTCTCTATCTCATTTATATAGGCTGATTTTGTTTTTCACACAAATTAAGAAATCGTATTTAATGTTATTAAAAAATCAATTTTTGCCAAAAATTTCCTAATTGTCCCTTAATTATATTTGCACAATTTTCATGATTAAGTGGAAAAAATTAGTTATAAATAGCTAAACTAAATAGGGGTATATTAGTAAATAAAACAAAACATTTTCAATAAATAAATAAAACTATATAATTGAGACAATAAAATAAGGAAAGACAACATATATGAATGAGACAGAGGAAGCATAAATAAGTTATTCATTTGTAATATTTAATCATCATAAAAATTTTGAATTATATAAGTTGAGTTTTAAGAGCATAATGTTTTTCTTAAATTTCTCTTGTAAATTTTTTCTTTAAAGCGTTTGAGATTCATCAATTTTTCCCAACAAATTGACATTAAATATTAGTTTTACAATACTTATAAAATATTTTGAAATAAAATGCAATGCACATTTAATTCTGACTAATATGTTCTAAATGGTAATATGAAGATGCTACGACTAAAAAAATTAGTTGTAGATCAATGAACTTACACAAGTCTATGATTTTAGGTTGCTAGCCTAACTTCTACTTATTTTAATTTGATCATTTAGTTTATATTTTTTTTTTCAATTTGATCATTAAAACCTAAATTTGATTATTGTGTCTCTAATTGTTACCAAAATATGTCCAAATTTTAGTATTGTCCAAATTAAACCGAATAAATTGATTGAATCGAATTAATAGGTCCAAAAATAAATCAGGATATAATGAAATTAAAAAAAGATTAAAACTGTTAAAATAAGAAACAAATCGATCGATTCACTCATTAATATATATTTATTTTTTAAAATTTTTATTTATCTATTTAGCTTTTTATTATCGATTCAACTTCAATCCAACCCCATGGCCCTTAACATTCTTCCATTTATGCTTTAGGTCAATATTCCGAACGATTTTGAAAACATTAACTTGTATAAATGGTATTTGCCACCATGGAAAATTCACTTCATGGTAAAAAAAAAACACGTGGTATTTTAGCATATTAAGAATTGTGTTGCCGAATATATATGATGAGTCATTACGAGAATTAGGTTAAGAATTTACCCGTTTTAACCGTTATGAACAAAATTATTAAATTAAAAAAATAATAATAATAAAAGTTGAGATCAACAAAAAATAAACATGTAAATTATGTGAATTCAAGTGAAATTTTCTTATTTTGTAACTTACGATTTATTCTCACCGTAGATAACTGTATAGAAAAGCACAGGAGTCACTCGTCCCTACCATTTTCATCTATAAAAACCCAATTAACGCGTTGATTCTTTCCCCTTCGCTCTCTCCCCCAAAACATTTCGTCTTTGTGTGTCTCTCTCTATACGTATATTCACAGACGCGCAAAATATATACTCGTATACTCATTTTCTATCTCTAATGGAGACGGCCGTGCAGATGGAGGAGCTGACGTCGGGTGCGAGCGGCCGGATAATTCCGCTATTCAGAAACCTTCGGCAGTCAATTCTATCATACGATGCCTTAAGAAAATCATTTCTATTAATTTACTCGTACTTCGTCTGGATCCTTCTCCTCCTACCTCGACGCCACCGCCTGGCCACATCGCCTCCATCATCCCCCACGGTGGTGGCGGCGACGGTGAAGCGGAGGAAGTTTGGACTAAGGAGAGATGAGGAGGATACGTTGAGGCGCAGGGCCCTTGCTGAGGCTATAGAAATGGTGGTGGAGGATTCCGGTGACAGTAACAGTCTGTGCCAGTGGAGTACCTCGTTGTTTTTTGGTACTCGACACAATGCTCTGTTCTGCAGGTCTTGGTTCCCGGCTTCCGGTGACTTAAAGTACGTTTTTCTTATTAAGAATTTTGATTATCGAGATTCGCCATTTGATTGTTAAAGTTTTGTTTAATAGTGTATCAATTCTCTTGTTGTTAATCCGTAGTTTAATTGGTCAGTATTGTATTCGAATTAGAAGCACGGTCTTTTTAAATACTTTTTTTTTTTTTTAAATTATGTGTACATTCATATACACGTTTTGGAAAATTATTAGTGAGTTGGGTTTCTGATGGAAGAAAGAGAGAATTTTGTGTAATTGATGACTCCGAATGTATAATTTGCTTGCTTTTTCTTCCTTCTTTGATTTTCTGTTGATCCCTGGTGGAATAGTTTTGGTTGTGCTTCATTAATTTTGTTGACATTGGAAATACCGGGACTTCCATGTTGACTGTTTTATTAAACTTTTTCCCCAAACTGTGCAAAAAAGAACAGTGCTTTCTGTGAAAGGGGAAGATGGCTAACCATACTCCGATGTCAAAGTTAAGTTTTTAGTGAATTTTGTTCGGGTAAGAAAATTAGCAGAATTCTGGCTTGGGCCTTGGGAAGATACGTATGTGTAACTGAAGGGTGATGTCCCTGTTATAGTTCAAAGGAATACTGCCTACAGCTTCATCTTTGCAAAGAAAATATGCGAATTCTATGTGCATTTGTTTGTAATCCACTGCATCGAATTCTTAATTTTCTAATAAAATACTGGAAAGCTGGGATTTACTGTACAAGAAACGGATGAGGGCTTCTGCAGTTGATGTCTTATTATTATTTTATTTTATTTTTATTTTATTATTATTATTATTATTATTATTTTTTTTTTTTTTGGTGTGGTTTTCATCCCTTCCCTCTACAAAATGTACAGTTACCATGTTATTTGCTGCCTTTAGTTTGCTTTCTGGACTTCTCTCTTAAAGACCATTTTTCATTTTCAGGGGTATTCTGATCATCGTACATGGACTTAACGAACACAGGTCTGGCCTAATCCGTTAGGACTCTGTTTTACTTGTTCTCTTTTCATATTATTCTTCTTGTGTAACATACACTGTTCTTGTGTTCTATTTTCAGCGGACGATATGCTTATTTTGCTAAACAATTAATCTCCTCCAACTTTGGGGTCTATGCGGTGGACTGGACAGGTAAGTATTTGGAAGATTTTTTCCAACTCTTTAGATTATCTCTGGAACTCCTCTCTTAATCTGTTTCTAAGAAGCCATGAACTTGAATTGATTTTTATTCAATATCAGAACATTATCTGAATATGTTGCAAGGCATTTGCAAAGTTCTGTTCATGGTCTTACCATAAGTGGCCCTTTTTTTTTTAAGAATAAAAAATTGTGAATAATGAAATGAACAAGCATCGTTGTTAATTCACACCAATTTCTGTCTGATTAGTTGACTAAATTATTAATCCCTAAGTGATATATAGTTGATGCTCTGATTCTATTTCACATTTACTCGTGTTGAATAGCCCTTTATTGATCTTTATTTTTCCATGCTCTGCTTTATCAGAGACTTCAAAAGGATTTATCATTTTGGCTTTAAGATTGGTAAACTGAGTATCTGTGGCATTATAATTTGTTTTGATGAGTTGGGATGTTTGTTTGTATCTCTCCCTAAAAGAGTTAATTTCTTTCATAGGTCATGGGGGAAGTGATGGATTGCATGGATATGTACCTTCATTGGATCACGTTGTTGCAGATACTGTAAGTGCAACTTTATGTATCATTCCATACTCATCTTGGCCTCTTGGCAGTGACTTCTGTTATCCCACCCTACGTAAAGGTCCTCCCTCAGACCAACATAATCTTTGGCTGTCATTCATTGGAGTGATTATATGTTGTTTCGTAATAATATGAAATAAATAAAGCTGGATATAATGATAATGCATTTTGCTATTTTAACAGGGGGCTTTCCTGGAAAAGATCAGATTGGAGAACCCTGGAGTACCATGCTTCCTATTTGGTCATTCAACTGGAGGGGCAGTGGTTTTGAAGGTAAGGCTTGTTGGAGAATTACGCAATAGACTAGATACTTTCTTCTTCTTCGATTTTCTTCATTTCGTTTTTTTGGTAAGTTCTTTGAACTTCCATGATCTAGGGTCTTACTATCGAATGCTGGATTTCTGCTCGTATTATATAGGCTGCTTCATATTCACATATAGAAGAAATGTTGGAGGGAATCATATTGACCTCACCAGCTTTGCGTGTCAAGCCAGCTCATCCTATTGTTGGGGTAAGTCTTTACGTTCCTTCTCGTCTTGATTTTTGAAGGATTTGTCACTGATTAGAGACGGTCTATTTGATTAAGCCTATGTTTGGCAATCATTAGTTCAAAACTCTTTTTTCTACATAATCATATTCAAGCATACATTCACACACAATAAAATATTATACACGTAAACCCAAAACTTTGCTCTACTTTTTAACCACACCTCCTAAAGATTACTATTCAAAACATTGTTTTTCCCAGATAATAATAGTTGTCAAACAGAGGCTAATTCTGCTGAACTCCCTAACCTTTTTTTCTCTTGCCTTGAAAATGTATTCCCTTTTTTCTCTTTACAAAGAAGGAAAAGCACCACAACTTCAGTTATATGCTTTCGTTAGCATATCTTGCTGATTATAAAGCTATAATTACCATGTGGAATCTCAGTTTTGGCACAATAAAGATTTTTTTGGTATACTTTTGTGCAGGCCTTGGCACCAATCTTTTCACTGGTGGCTCCTAGGTTCCAGTTCAAAGGTGCTAACAAAAAGGGCATCCCGGTTTCCAGGGATCCTGCAGCACTCTTGGCAAAGTACTCGGATCCATTGGTCTATACTGGACCCATAAGGGTCCGAACAGGCCATGAGATCTTGCGCATCTCTTCTTACTTGACCCGCAACTTCAAGTCCATAACAGTTCCATTCTTTGTCCTTCATGGAACTGCAGATAGAGTTACTGATCCGTTTGCCTCTCAGGATTTGTACGATGAGGCAGCATCCAAGTTTAAAGACATTAAGCTTTACGAGGGCTTCTTGCACGACCTCCTCTTCGAGCCTGAGCGTGAAGAAATTGCTCAGGATATCATCTATTGGATGGAGAAGCGATTAAGTGCATGCAACCCTGAAAATGTCAGTGGTTGCTGGTAAAGTTGTCAATCTATAGATGAATTGTTGAAATGGTGCCTGTATTTGAATTAGGAATGTTGCCTTTGATATTCTAATGTAATTAATTAATAATCACCATGAAGACTCGAGACTCTATTTCTATAGCATATGTGATGCATTCTTAAATGGACGATTCAATATCAGTATTAGGTATCTCCATTTATCATCTTTTATTGTCCAAATTGTTACGAGGAAAGAGAGAGAGTGTGTGTGTGTGTGTGTATATATATATTTGGGCAATAAAAGATGATAAATGGAGATACCTAATACTGATATTGAATCGTCCATTTAAGAATGCATCACATATGCTATAGAAATAGAGTCTCGAGTCTTCATGGTGATTATTAATTAATTACATTAGAATATCAAAGGCAACATTCCTAATTCAAATACAGGCACCATTTCAACAATTCATCTATCGTGTCTCTCATTCTTCTAAAACTCCTTTTTTCTAATTTTCAATTATTCACAACATAAAATATTTCACATGCAAACTCAAAAATTTTCCCACTTTATTTACACCTCCATCTGATTGACACGAGATTCCACGTCCCACTTTATTTATTTATTTATTTTGAAACATTTCCAGTCATTTTGGTCTTTTAACTATTTCTTTAATTTGTTTTTGTAAACTGACTCCATTGAGTTCACCACCAAAACAATATTCTTACAAAAAAATGCCCACCAAACGGGGCTAAATTGTTTTACATGATACCATGAATTAAAGCTACCAAAGGTACCTCCCCAGTCTTCAATGCTCAATGCCATCAGAAAATTTGGTAGTTTTCTAGTTAAACGAACAATAATTTTGTATTTCACATCTTTGGATTAGAAGAAAAATAGACAACTCCATATGTAGTCTAACAAAACTGGAAAACTTCCTTGCATGTAAAAATGGAGCTGCTTAGTGTTTAAATATTACTTCTCCATCTATCTCCATAATTTGGGTTTTTCTCCTCTAATCCACACATATAACTAGCAGCCCTTGACTTGTAGCTGCCCATCAGTATCAGCAGCCAACTTGACATTTGCAAAGCAATAATTTCACCAAGTTTCTGAAGGCCGCAGGGTTACCATCATGCAACCAGAAAAAGCTGGAACTTGAAAAGTGTCATTCGGATTTCCTGCGAATTCTCTTCTTTTGTTTCTCCTGCTCTCTGTACCTTCCACGACGTTCCTCTCTCTGGCGTTTCTTTGAAAGCTGCTCTTCCTTTAAGCGCTCCACTTCTTGTGCTTTCCTCTTCACCTCTTCCTTGAGCTTGCGCTTTTTCATCTATGAAAAGATTATTACGAATGTCAAAATACTTCTGAATCTGACAAAACATGTTTGCCTAAACGTCAAAAGAAAATTATAGCAATTACTAAAAGTAACTTTTTGTTTTCAAACATGATTGGAAATGTTACTTTTCACTAACTTCAAAGTACAAAAAACATTGCTAGCAAGTTAAGTAACTTATTTCCAAATTCAAAGTAAAATTCTTGCTTATTTACCGATAATTAAACTTTTTAAGCTTAGCCAAAACATGCTTGTCACTAAAGAAGAGTAAGTTAAGCACAATGTTTCTTTCAATTGCAATAATCTCATTCTAGGTTGCCAAATGAACACTAATGACAATTACCAGAAACCACCAGACTTCACATGAGAGATTCCACTTCAGCAATAAAAAAACTAAGACTAGAAAGGCTGGGTAGCATCATAGAATGGTATAATTCCAAATAACAAAAGGTCCAAACAAGCCATTTTCTCTTCTACATTTTAGTTTTCCAATAAATACCTTTTCATTTCTAATGAGCTGAAGGTGTTGAACAAGGGTGTGCACTTTTCGTTCATGAGGTTCCATAACAACAGCTCGCTTAGTTTCAAGGAGTGGTTGCTTTGGAGCAGGAATGTTCTTGGGCTTTGAGGCAAATGGCAGAGCTTCCTGTAGCGATGGGGGAATAACCAGTGGATTGAACTTCTTTGGCTTCCTTTCAATTGGCTGTTAAAGTAAAACAATACAAAAAATAAAAGGTAAGAATGCTGTACGCAGAAAGGAATGTATTTTGTTATTCCATGTCTTTCTTTTTTCTTTTTTCCTTTTTCTATTTTTTGGGGTAGGCTGGAGTACAAGAGGGAAATGAGTTTAAGACAGCAGCAAGTGCTCACCCGATACAGTGAATCCTTGTTGACAGGTACAGGAAGATTGTGTTCTCTCCTCAATTCAGCAACTGTTTTCATTCCTTGCCATGTCTTATCACGTGGCTGCAAGGCTGTTGTTAATGGATTGTAAAAGCAAGGTACTTCAACTTGAGTCCAAGCACGCAGAAACACAATGTCGCCCATTTTGATTTTATCCTCAAATGTGCATCTAGCAATGCCTTCTTTAGCATGACCGCCCTTCTTATATGACTTGTTACCAATCTCTTCTTTTGCAGCCTAAATCAAAACAACAGAAAAATAACAATGTCATATAAGTTCCTACTTCCAAAGCAATGCAAGTTTTCTAGCCGTCACAATCCCTATTAAGTATGTATAGTACAACAGTTGAACAAAGTTTGATGAAAAGGAACAAGAACAAGCACAAAGGAACATATATAGCACAACAATATTCAACTAAGCCTTATTCTCAATAAAAATGGGGTCAGATCACTACTATTACTTCATTGCTATTGCTCCATCTACTAAAAGATCTCGTGCAACTAAATTCTCGGCACCACATTAGAGCATGTTAGTAAGGTCTACACCTTTTCTAGCTTGCTCTACTAAGATCTCATCACTCTAAATAATGAAAGGCACTAGAGGTCTACACAAGACCTGTCCCCCACCACAACCAAGCCACAATTTACTTGTTTCTCCACAATTACTGCCACCTCTGCTTGTTGGGATGTGACAAATGAACTCATCCTGTATTAATTGAATTTTTAACTCGAACATTAACTTGTAAGTATTTGTTCTGTTGGCTGCACATGAGAATGTATCATTTCTACCATATACACAACAAAATTTTGGTACTTTATTTTATGCATTTTTCTTTTTCGCCCAACAAACTCTCATTGTTGACCTCCTGTAGAAAATGCTCGACAATTCCAATTATACGGAAACTTTTCCCAGCACCCTGTTCAGTGGATCCCCACCCCGAAAAAGATCAGAGATAAAAGAAAAGTTTCTTATAACTGTTTTCCTCTAATTGCCACTTCTTCCTAATGAATTAGACTTCCAGATTTTCATAGAATGTGGATAGTCCTGATTGATTCTATGATGATGGAAAGAGATTGAAGTAACAACGGAAACTAAACTTAACCATTGACAATTATGTGGGGTTTCAGGCTCAGGCGGTTAGTAAGATAGATACCTTTTTCACTTGCCCACGTATTTTACTAACAGTTCGCACAGCAGCACCTTCAAACCTGGCTACTTCAAGATCTGAAGTAAACATGCCCTCAATGAGAGCAGTCTTCTTGAAGACCTTAGTGGGATAACCAACAAGCTTGATCTTCTTCATTATCTTTGCAGCATGGTTAAATTCCAGCACTGTTGCAGTTGCTGTGATCCTAAATGTTGCCTGCAACAAAAACCAAGTCAAGAGGGAAAAGAAAACAAAAATTTATGTTTTTTTCTTTAAGGAAAATAAACAGTGAATTGCTACATTGAATAGTTATCAGCGGGTATAGAACCTCTAATTTGAAAAGGCAAATGTTTTGTTGGGCTTTGTTAAACATAACACCAGAATCTATAGCATCTCTAATTTGAACAAGCAAATGCTTTGTTGTGCTCTGTTAACATGAAACCAAATTCCATATGCTCCCCTTTGGAATCAATACAGTTGAATATCCATGCAATCTAACAAACTAAAACTATAAACATGCAGTACCAAAATGCTGGGAAAACCAGTGTTTCAAAAGCACCTGAGAAGCACGCTTGGGTTTCGCCTTATGGGAGGCATTCATTAGTAGCCTAAATGTGCTTACACTTTGAGTGGCATGTGTCAAGACTTGTGCCTCAAGCCACAAGCCTCAAGCAAGCGGGAGTGTGAGCCAATCGGCCCTCCACTTTTGAGATAACTGTGGGACCAATATCGGCCTTTTGGGCTGTTCATTTCGTCCCAGAAAATTTAAAGGTTTTTTGTGTTAAAGTAAACCCTCCATAAAAGGTAAAAAGAAAAGAATTTGATATTAGGGAAGTGATCCCACATGTGCTGTGCCCTAGCCTTCGAATTCAAAAACTGAAGTATGACCTCCGAAGTACTCGCAGTTTTTTTGAGGTAGATGACAAGTTATAAATACCTTACACTTTTCTTATCCTTCTTTTATATTTGACTAGGTGTTGTCTCCTCATTTTTCTCTTTCCTAGTTTAATTTTTCTTTAAAGTCAAAGCAAATAAATTCTTGCAAACAGCTGGCCGTCAGCCAATTGTTTCAGTTGTTTTAGACTTTCAGTTATGATTGTGGATTAGTCATCTCATTATGTGATCACTACCGTAGTAATTTATTATACTATGTTTTGTTGAGATCCGTTTTATGTTTGTAGTTGAATATTAGGCATTTAAGAAATGTTTTATTATAGATATTTTAGACAGTTTATGATTCATTATGAGCATAATTTGTATCTTTATAAAATTTTTGAATTTTATTAATCATTTAAGCGATTTTTATGACTCAAAGCACCATAGTTTTAAGACTCACATAACGAAAGCAAAATGCTTCAATATTCACTTTAGCCTTTCGAACACTAGTACAAATACACATTATGCACCGTGTACAAGGAAAAAGTAATAAATTCGATAATGGAAGTCATGCTTTGGAATCGAAAATTTCATGAACAATGTTAAGATAAGAAATGAGCAACGTAAAGAATTTAGTAGATGAAGCTATAAAAATATGAAATCATCAACATAAAGAATTTAGTAAATGAAGCTATAAAAATATGAAATGAGCAATATACAGATTATCTGTACTAATTTTGCAGACTTGACCCCTTAAAAGTCATTTTCCCTAGCTTAGCTTTCTGGTGCAATTTGGAAAATACTGTAATAGATTTCTTTAAAGAAAAAGGTCTCTCAGGTTGGTTAAAAGTCCTACGTTAAACAGGAAAAATCCCATTTCATTCAGGTTTTCAATTCTGAAATTCACATAGATCACCAGCCATGGTTATTATGCATTTAATTATTCAGTGCTCAAATTTGACAAAATAATCCCATAAACCCAGAGCATATTTGGCTATGCTTAAAAGTTACTTTTTAGAAAGGAAAAAGGTCTTGCTTTCTTTTAAAATGAGTTTTGTTAGTAAATAAATTAACTTAAAGTCAAACTTGCTTCATGCATAACCAAACATGCTCCTGTTCTTGCCTTTACTTTAAAACAAATATACATCCAAATCATAATTACTTTGCGCATAACATAACCAAAACCTAGTAAAAAACAGAAATTATACCTGGTTATTAGATAAGTTCTGAACAGCAACCACTCCAGTATGGGGAGGCGCAAGTGGACCCCAGAACATGGCAACACAATGCATGTGTTCAGGAGTGTATTTGAGCATGCGATATCGACCATTGCGATCCTCAATGGCATATATGGGAATGGTCTGATAGCGTCTCCATCCCATAGAAACAATTATTGGGTCTCTAGTCTTCAATACTTTCTTGTGCCATCTATGCCGCTTCAGCCGTACCTTTAGAAGGGAACAAAATAAATAAATAAATAAACAAGCATGCACTTGATATGTGATAAACAATGAGTAAAAAAGTACGTATATGCAATTAATAATTCATTCAGGGCTGTTTGGTACAAGGTAGTAAATAGAACTGACTGGACACTACGATGGCAAAAGTTTAACTTATTTTTCTTTTATAATATGGCTGTATAATCATCCGACTTATCAAACAAGCACTCTGTATATGAACAGAACAAGTATAGTGTTACAACTTTCAACCTCATCTGTCCCAAAAGCAGAAATATAACACCGAAAAGGAAAAACACGCCACTTTCTAGGTTGCAGGAAGCAAATCAAAATATTTACGTAGTACTAGAAAACATTGTGACTTCAAAAACTGGACACATTTGGAACAAAAAAATTATAACAACAATTTTCAAGCAATGAACAAGCTCAATCAACATATCTGTGATATAGGACTTTTGCATTTTAGCTAGTAGACAATATGATTAGGCGTAGATTTGCTATAAAACAAAATTCATTCGAAGGCAATCAGTTACTCGAATCATATAGCAACAAGTGTGAATTTCGTTATTTTATATTTCTTGCCTTTCGACCCCCAACAGAATATAAAATGATGCGATATTTCACTCAGCATCTAATTATTAGCAAACCAAATAAAGCAATATATCTTCCTCCATCTTTCTATGTTTCCTCTGATAAAAGAGGTGGAACCCGATATACAAGATCCATACTCGAACAAAAATATGGCAAGTTTAGGAAGCGTATTCCCAAACTAATGAACGTTGCTCCAAAAGCATAACTAATGTCAAATTATTCCTTTGACAGGAGAGAAGAACAAAGGGTAATCAATCACCGTTAGTAATAGGGGAGATAATTCTTTAATAAGATTCAGCAATACTAGTATAAGAGGAAATAAAGAATAACCTAGCACAACAGTCAGCATTAGATAATAAATAAATGATAAAAGAAATGTGTTTCTAACCTGCATATATCCAACATTCTCCTCTCCAAGTGCAAGTCCTCCAACAAGAATAGCGTGAGCAGGATCAAAATTTTCTACCATTTCATAAGGAACACTAGAAACTTCAAGTCTAAGATAAGTCCCTGCTCTGTAACCTTCTATCTCAATACGAGTAGTGTCGTCTAGTTCATTGAGTTCAGCCATATTTACTTGTTTCCGAAGTTCAATTTCCTCCTTCAACTGCAGAAATACTGAATAAGTAACTTTCTTGATTTTTGCATATTAGCTCGTATCAGTACTAGAGATATTACCTTATCAACATACCCACTTCCACCAGTTTGTCCACGGCTAAAGTTGGTGTCACTTTTGCCATCATTGTCTTCATCAGGCGATTCAGAACTGTCATATGTGTATTAGAATTAAGGGCACAAAGTTCAATTATAACATGGATGCCATATAAATTAGCAACATAAGGCCTAACAACCGCGGTATTGTAGCTAGTCATAAATCTAAAGAGATTTCAAGACCAGAATCCTCTCTCCACTGACATCAAGAGCAATCACTAAATCAAGTCAACCAACAAAAGTTGCAGGAATGGTTCATAGTTAAGTAATTCTTAAAAAGAAAAATCAAGCATTTCAATGCAGATCTAAATACAAATTTTGCCAGCAATATATCCTTATTAGCCAACACAGAACAACGATATAGAAAAAGAGATGTGCAAGTATAATATATCTAAGAGAAGGATATTGGGAATCAAATTTTGCACGAAGAGCCAGTTTTTTCAGTCTTCTCTCCTCAGCAGTTAACTCATCATCCTTATCGACATTACCAAGACCATCTGTCTGAGTACTCTCATACTTTTGACCTGTTTCCAAGTCTTCAAATTCACCAAATACATCATTATTGTCTTCATCATTATCACCAGAGGTGGCTTCTGAAACTTGACCTCTCATTGCAGCCTTAGACCAATCTCCAGTAACAAAACGATCACGGATGCTTTCAATTAAATCTTCATTCTTCCAATCCTTTTCACTTGCATAGTGAATGAATTTGGAGCAGTCTTCAATGTCCACATTATCATCATCAATTCTGTCCTTTGACTTCTGCAATTAATCAATTAAAGAAGCAACAAGCATTATGCACTGTGCCAAGATTGACTTTGAAAATAACCAAGATCATTACATTGCAAAAACAAGCAGTGCATGTGCGCGTGTGTGAGAGAGGGAGTATACAAGGACAAACCTTATTTCCCTCCCCTTTAGGCTTGAAGAATTCATCATCCTCACTTTCTTCCTTCTCGCTGCTGTTTTGCTTCTCATTTGAAGACTCTGACACAGGTTTCCCATACACGAGTTGCATGAGATTAACATTCTTTCTCGAGGCAGTTCGTTCTGCCAAGAATTCTTTCCACTTTGAAATGTTTCCCATGTCCTCTCCTGCAAGAACATGCATAAACTGATAAGGAAAAGGTAAAATTTTCTTGAAACACAGAAGGAATCTTTTGGAAGGTGTAAAGAAAATTATATATACACAGAAAGAGATGTTGTTCAAATCATATATATTCAAAGTAATAAATCCAAACTATATATACGTAAAAAGAGATGCTTTTTCAAATCAGATATATCCGCGGTTATGAAAATCCAAATACAAACATGTACTAATATTATTATATACAGATATCTAACTGAAGTAACAAAGATTACCATCTCTAGCATGATCTTCATCCACATCTAAAAAATCAGAATGAGAAGACGCGTCTTCGTCTTTGTCACTTTCTACTTCAGTACCACTAGAACCCTGATCATTATCATCTGCTTCATCATCATCAGAGTCCTGCATTGAAAGGATACACAACATGATTGAGGCAAAAGCCACATACTTGATTGTTGAATCGAAATCTCTATGAAAACAAACAATATTAAAATTCCAACAGGTACCAATCCAGAGAAAATTGATACAAAATCACTAATGTGCCAAGTCGCATGATGTTCAAGAATAGGCTGTGTTCCTGTGCTCAGGCCTTGAAATACGAAATTCATTCTGAAATGTATTCACGTTTTAAAGAGGCCCAGGCAACGATCTTAACATGCAATGCTAATCTTTCAAAACGGACAAGTTTCTAGATTTCCTTCAGTAACACCAGTACTTTTATGCCTATTGAAGACTTAGCTCCAAAATTTATTTTCATCATATAACTTTATGTTTAACTTGGCTATTTGTTGCATCCTTAAAAGATTATAAATGTCTCTATCTTTTATTCTTAGTATCTTTACATTTTAAATAATATTGTTTTTTGTACAACAAATAGACATGTAAATTGGACAAAGGCAGTTACCACGAAAAAGGGAGAATAGACACTCTGGTTATACGAATACTCTTTTCATTAATCTGTGTCTGATCACTATAACCTGATCATTATGTTCCACATTCATGTTTGAGAAAGAAGACTACCACCACAATAGGATACCATTTGAATGATAATTAAAATTACCTTCAGATGATCAATATCCATGTCATTTTCAAAAATAGCTTTTCTTCGCACCCTTCCATCATGGAAATTTATCTGTTCCTTAAAGTTTCTTTCAGCTGGAGGCTGGTGATCTGATGTAAAGTAATTTTCCTCATCAGAACTATCATCTGAAGTTCTCATAGATAAGTTCTTTTTAAGAATTTTCTCTCCATCTGAAGATTCTATCCTATCTCCATCCTCAGCATCAGTATCTTCCTCTGACTCACCATCTTCATCTTGTATCCCAGATCGATACAGCTCCGCAGGCTCCAAGGCTCCCCTTTGAATACCTGAGTCAGGAGCATCTGTTGAACCACTTGCTGCTTCTGATCTTCTCCCAAAGATCGAAATATTCTTCTCTGTTTTTTCATCTAGTAAATATTCCGGATTCTGCAATGATTTAACCATTTCGATGCCATGGTCACGTTTCTTTCCTGTGAAAGGAAGACCGCATGATAGTGAAGCAGAAAGCAAGAAGTAAAATGCCAAGAAGCTGACTGAAATAAGATAGTTAATTTTTTGCCTCTATAATTTTTCAGTTCACTATCCTTACTCTCTGCTCTAGTTTCCCTATATTCATAGTAATTAAAATACCGATGAGGGACTTAACTAAGCACGTGAACTTTTAGCTGGCAAGGTTTCATCCTTAGTGCAAACTTGTAAGTTGTAATATTCAAATCCTTGTTTAACGTATGTGTATATTATCAATGCATGTACCAATATGCCCTCTTTCTCAGAAACTTCATGAAATAATACAATAAAGGGGAGGGACAGAGAACAAAGATGTCCATGCCAATTTCTAACACTTAATATATAACATGCAGTAAACCAAACATAGAAGAATTTGTGTAATTTATTTCTTTCGAAATCACGACTATCCAGATTTTGCAGTATTAAAAAACGGGAAAAAAGTACAAATGAAAACAAAATATAAACCTCTTTGTGTCCCGCTGGCATCAACTCCATCTTTAGAGTACTGAACAAAGTCATCTTTTATAGTTATGTAGACAGCATCCTTATCATATAAGAGATCCCCTAGTCCAGACATAGGTGCATAAAACAGCTTTTCTTTATCACGTAGTCCCTTCTTTTTGGCAGCTGAAGGCAGAGGGCAAGGATCGGCTAGGGCAGTAATGTCATCCAATCTATAATCACCCACGCCAGCAATATGCACCTATTGTATGTTATAAACTAGTTACACAATAGTTTGCACAAAGGAATATAATAAGCTCTTTCGGCAATGAAAATAGAAAATCATATCATAGGAGACAGGAAGGTACCAAATAAGGAATTTAATTCCACTGCACTCACATGAAAGTACAGATCCTCCTACATCTATATAAACACTGGTTTATCGAGAATACACAAGAAAGCATTCCAATTGTTGATTAATTGTCTAGCTTAGAACCACCAACAGTTCATTATCTAGTAGATCTTTCCTTTCAATACTCTATCCAAGCTACATACATATATGTGTATATATGTGTGTGTATTTACTAAATTGTTCCTATCTAAAGAACGCTATTGGATCAAATGACAAAGTCATTGATTTGAAAAATATGGCTTCCCCATTCCTTAGCCGGAAAGATACATGACCACGAAAGAAGGAATCGAATTAAGTAGAACAAACTGACTGGGTGGTAAACCCATGTAAACTAACGATATCGATTATAGATAATTAATTAACCCAAAGCCTAAAATGAAAGATAGCCTATAAAAGTCAAAAAACAAATGGTTCAAGATAGAAGTATATAAAAGGAAAGTTTATCACATATGGACGCCCAAAACAAAATTTTATTCACTTCTTGAAGAAACAAAGAATATACAAAAGATGTAAGAGACAGAATGAGTGCAAATTAGTAAGGAAGAGAAAATATATAAAGATCCTAGTCCACAGCATCATTGAACTTCCACATAAGCTGACCCAAAAGTTAACAGAGATAAACAAGACCGATGAAAAGTTTCGAACAGCAAAAATAGGTATTATAAACACAGTTAAAGTTTTACACCGTGACCCCTGGTTTGACAGCATTGTGATGGATATGTAGAAAGTTTTCAGGATGCAAAATCCAACAAAATCAGTTGAAATCTTCCATCTAGGGCATTCTGGTCCAAACTTTTCTACTAACCCATTTGAGGCTTAAAATGGAAAATGAAAAATAAATGAATTTGGTTTGTGTTGTTTACCTTAGTTCCCTTCTTCAAATTACAGCCACGCAAATAACCATACAAGGTCACATTTCTGTCACATTTACTATTCATGCGCACTGTCTCTGGATGAGTAATATCTTCAAAGCGATCTACCAAGATGTAAGGATGAGAAACTCTCCAAGATAAAGGAGGAAACTTCATAACCGAAATAAATCTTGCAAGATTATGTATTTCGCGCTTAGTGTACCTGTTCATTGGCAGACCAATAGAAACTATGTAAATGCCCATCATTAACCCGTTAATTATTAATAACCAAGCTGAAGGGAACAGTCACCCACTTACTTTCCATGAATAAGGCCAGATAAATAAAATAATTTGGCACCGTCATATATCTCAGTCCAGAATCGATGCTTGAGTCGTTGCTTTGTTTTCTTGAGTTTTTTAACATCCTTAAACTTATCGAGGTGTGTAAGAACACCCATTATTTTAGGGAAACCATGATTTTGTAATATGTTGAGGAATTCAAAGGTTTCCTGCAATTGGAGGTAGAGTGCTATTATATGTAAATGACAAAAAAATGTATGTTCTAGTTTATGATAAGCAAACTAAATGCCAATGTAACTTAAACCAAACACAGAGAGCAAAAAAGATTGCCTGCCTGAGGAAAAATCAGACAGTGGCCGGTGGAAAATCCAACTATATTCGAAATGTGACTATTTTCAACATAATTTTGCAAGAAAATCTAAACCTCAGTGAACAATGAATCCAACAGATGGAAAGTATGAAAATAATTCAGTGATGGCTGGGAACTTTATCAATTGATGAAAGGTGTATATTATTATCTTGCATGTACAGATTTCCTATTCATATCCTTGCAACAAAAGAAATGTGATTCTTCTACATGACCTGACTGTTTTTGGGACCAATTTGCATGTTCCCAGTTTAGAGTTTTACTGTCCAGATAGGACAAAGGTGATGGATTAACAAACTTCACCACAAACGGACAGGAAATCAATGAAGTTTGCCTAATCTCACTATGCCTCCTTTGTTTGACCTGAGTGAACTGCTTTCAATTCATAAATTAATGGCATAGGTAACCTAATCTCCATATCTGACCAGATCTGCTGCCCCTGGGTCTGACTCGACTCTAATCAAAAATCTAAATTTTGTGTCAATATCTCCATAAAGTAATGTATGCATCTTTGTATGTGTACTTACCTCCTTCAGATGCAGATGTGCTCCTTAAAACTGCCTGATAATTGGAAGAAATTACATGCAAAAAGCAGAAAACAACAAGTAGATGCTCACCATTTCAAAACCATAGCTTCCATCAATGAGAAGCAAGGCCAAATCAGCAAACTTAGCACAATCGATCATCCCATTAATGTCATTTGGACACTCCACAAACTGCAGTCTCCTTTGCTTACCTACACCAAAATAAATCAACAAAGCATTTATCATTATCAAGCCAATAAAAAAAGTAAGCACCAACATAAATCATTGGAATTTCACCCAGTCAGCATCCCCAGTTAAATGATACATTGGCCAGAAAAAAAAAAAAAAAAAGCGGTATTGGTGTTCTCTAGACTTCAGTCATTGAAAACATGTGAAAATTATTTGAGGTGATCTTTTGTAAATGGAAAGGCTCATTCATGCTCTAATTTTGTTCTCTGTTTTTCCAAGTGGCAGGATTATGAAGTACAGCAACTTTGTTCACTTTTCCTTCATTTTTGTTCAATCCAACATTGATGAAGCCATCGTAACACTGATCATTAGAGAAAAAGAAATAGAACAAGCTTGTTCAACCTGATACAATAGTAATTGGACCTCGAACTTCAGGTAAATTATGCTTCGTGTAATGCTTTACAAGACATTTGATCAGCAAGGACTTCCCAACCTGCAATGTAACCAACGAATCTCATCGAAGTCAATGGTTGTTGCATAATTGATAACCAAGAGGAACAAATGTTACGTTTATACAGACCTGGGGAGGTCCCTGGACTACAACAACGAAAGGAGCAGGTTCTCCTGTGGAACGATCCATCGTTGGGATATGAAGCCTCCGCTGCTCCTTTTCGGTAGCTCGTGCTTGCAATCGTTTTGCTTTGACGGTTGAAGCAAAGGCAAATGCCTATCCACAGACAATACATTATAGAAAGAGCAGTGTCATCGTGTCAATGCAAAAGACAACTAAAACCCCATGTTTAATGATGTAGGGCGAAATTTGTTCTTTAAAAAGCAAAGCCAAATCCTCCAGAATTATATAAAACTAAGAAAAATAAAAGCATCTATGTACAGGTACATTAAATGGTTGTGTTTCCTTGAGTTTAGTAACCCACATTACTTCTGTCAAATATATGCGTGTGTAAACAAATAAATCCCCAATCAAATAAACCCACAGTAATCTTCATTCAATCAACTAATAGCATACCTTGGGATTATGCAACTTTTTCTGCTCTTTGGAGAGTTCATCGTTCGAATTCGGCTTATATTTCAATTTCTTCTTGGCAGAGGCTCCTACTTTCCGTGACCTGTGGGACTTGTGTGGCTGCTCACTGTTCCCTTCCTGTTTCTTCTCCTTCGCCAAGGTCATAATTCAGCTTGTCTCTGGCAGTGGCTGCCAATAGGATAAAGGGCCCAGAATAAAGGCAGTTGGTCCTAATGGGCTAACAAATTTCAAGAAAAATGAAATTGGGAAAATGCCTATACACAGATAATACACTATAGAGAGAGCAGTGTCATCATGTCAATGCAAAAGACAACTAAAACCCGCTGTTTAATGATGTAGCGCAAAAATTTGTTTCTTTAGAAAGCAAAGCCAAATCCTCCAGAGTTATACAAAACTATGAAAAATAAAAGCATCTATGCAAAGGTACGGTCAGGGGCGGAGCCACCTGGGGTCCACTGGATTTTGGCAATGCCGGTTCCGTGATTTTGGGGGCTGAGGCGAACTTCATAATTTGTATGAATGCAAAATTTGTGTATTATGGTACTAAATGTGAACTTGTTAACTTAATACTTAACTGTAAAACAAAATTTAAAAAAAAAATGCATTATAACCTTTGTGTGATCCCCATTATTTGCAAAATTTGAGTATTACGGAGCTCAAAAAGCAGATCCAAGAAGCCAATAAGATTTGAGTTTTGGTACTGTTTAAGCATTGGAACTAATAAATAAAGATTAATCTGTTATGAAAACCATGGCCAAGGTGAGCAGCTTTTCATTGGTTCAAATTCCTAAACAATGCTCTGTTAGACTATTAGGATCCCTTTACCCTTCCACTCAAAACAATCAAACTTGCATACAGGCTCCCAGTCAATAAATATCCTAGTGCTTAATTATTAAAAAAATTCTCTTTTACATTAATCTTTCTCTTGAACTTAGTACACAATGCGTCTCTTTCTTTTTCGCATTCCCGAAACAATACTAGAGCTGTGGATATTCATAGTTCTTGACTAACATTTATACAGGGAAAGCAGTAACATGGAAATTAGATCATCTATAAAGTGGAGCTATCAGAGGATATTAGACGTGTGAAGATTGTGAATTGCTCCTATAAGCAATTCCACCGGAATTTATATATGGATAGTTACACTTTCAACTCTATACTGTGGGACACTGCAGACATTCTACCCAGTACCCACAGACCACAGTACCAAGAATTGAAACTCCATCTTAATTATCACAATAATAAAGACAAATTTAAAAAAAACAGCCCTATTCAATCCGCTTGATCTGAGAAATTCTTTGATGCAAAAAAGAGAAGAAGGAATACATAGAAATCAGATTTTATACCGGTAGGCCGGCAGTGGCACGGCGGGCGGCGGACGGCTGAGAGAGAAGTAAGAAGACAGAGGACGGCGTCGCCAAGCAGTCAAGGTACGGGTGGGTAAGGTGGGTTTTGCCTCTCTCTGTGGTTCTTCTCCCGGGTAGAAACCGCTGCAACTGCGGAGGGTTGAGGAATTGTCTCCCAATTTTAGTTCAATACCGCAAAGAAAACCAATGCCTCCATTCTGCCTTGCGAAACAGACATAGGTTATCCGTTCATGGGCCGGCCTTTTATTTGGGCTTCACAAATATTTTTGAAAAATTCATATCTATCCTATTTCAAAAATAAGAAACAAAATTTTAAATTTTAAAAATTAGATATTAATTAAATTTTATTTATAAAATAACTAATTAAAAATATTTTTTATTAATTAAATATATTACGATCGCAGTTATACACAATTTGATCACATATTGTCGAATTAATTGGTCACAAATTATTTTAAGTCACAAATCAAAAATTTTATATGTCACAAATCATTTCACGGTCACAAATCAAAAATTTTACAAGCCATAATTTTTTTATAGGTCACAAATAAAAAATTTATAGTCACAATTTATTTATAATTAATTGGTCATAGATTATTTTTCAATCACAACTCAATAAATTGTTAGTCGCTGTCACATTTTTTGGGTCACATATTATTTATATGTCATAAGTTATTCATTTTATCTTCACATATTATTTATTATCACTAATGAATCAAATGAATGATCACAAACACTCTATACTTCACCCCATCCCCAATCCTACCCCAACACCAATTAATGGTTACAAATTAACCAACTAATTAGTCACAACATTCTTCATTCCACTCCCTCCCAAAATCCAATAGTTGGTCACAAATACCCAAATAATTGGCCACAATCGCTCTTATCCAACACCGCCACTGCCATCGCCAACATCACTACCATCACGACCTGCACCAACATCACCATCTTGCATGTTCGCATTTTTCATAGAAATATAGGAAAATCACGTGTGAGATTAGATTTGATTGCTATCGAGAGAGGCTCTTAAATAAAATAAGAACATTGACCAACAAGCATGATTTCAAATTGTCAATTTAAATTATCGAACTTAAAATGGATTAGCAAGGGGGATTTCACATCTTAGCAATACTTCTTGCAAATTTGATAAACTTTTACTTTGCTTTCTATTTAATTGATATATTTAATAGTGTTAGTTACAACTCAACTCTGCTATTCGATTAAGAGAATTATTAGCTTTAACTCGATCAAACACATAGTCCTCGTGGGATCGACACTCTACACACCACTTTATTACTTGTTCACGATCCCGTTCACTTGTGGGTAATCAAACGACCAAATTTTTGGCGCCGTTGTCGGGGACTATTGTTTTTTACTAGTTTTAGTTAATTTTAACTTTAATTTGATTTTTTTAATTTTTAGTTTAGTTCATTAATTTAGAATTTTTTTACAGTTTTTCTTACTTTCTTTTTTAGGACTTTGTATACGAAGTTCAAGAACTGGTGATCTTGCTCAATTTGACCTAGAAATCGAACGAATATTCAACTTTCGAAGAAGACAATAGCTTGAAACACACCAAAAATAGAAAGAGGGAGACATGGCAAACGAAAATCCAAATCAAATAGCCATTGGCGCTAATTTGGGAGTAGCACAACCGAATATCGCTGCAGAGGATGAAAATGCAAGGCTCATGGGAGAGTATATGGTTCCACCGGTAGTGGAGAGCCAGCCCAGTATCGTATATCCGGTGTTTGGTCATGCAAACTTCCACTTGAGAGCAGATGTTATCAACATGTTCCAAAATGCGCTACAATTTTTTGGAGAAGTTACAGAAAATCTCAATGCTCATATATCAATATTTCTGGACACGTGTGTAACAATTGAATATCCGGAGGTTTCAAGCGAAACAATTAGACTAAGGCTCTTCCCATACACATTGAAGAATTCAGCAAGGAAATGGTTAGACACTTGCCCACCACAAAGCATCACATGGAACTAATTGAGTCAGAAATTTCTTAGCAAATATTTCCCATCGAAAATGATTCCAAAGCTAAGGGACGAGATCACTACTTTTCAGCAAATGGACTCAGAATGCTATTCAGTGGCTTGGGAACGATACAAGGGTTTACTTCACCAATGCCCACAACATGGATTGCAGAAGTAGCTTCAAGTGCAATACTTCTACATTGGTTTGAACCCAATTAGCAGGGCTAGCGTAGACTCTGCATGCGATAGTTCTATCACAAAAAGAACCGCAGACCAGGTCTACCAAATCATGGAGGATTTGGCATTCACCAGTGCACTTTGACCTACTAAAAGAACGAGTGGAAAGAAAGGCGATGCAGTATTCGAAGTTGATTATTTAACAGCACTTTCAGCACAATTGGCATCATCGTCACAAAAGGTAGATCAGATAAGTGTAGCCTAAACAGTGGGACCGAAATGCAAACATTGTGGAGGGAACCACGAGAGTGTTGATTGTAACGTAGGATCTCCTTTTGCTCAGATGGTAGAAGACACGAACTACACTCAAAATTTTCAAAGGCAACAACACAATCCAAATCCTAACACATATTACCAAGTTGGAGAAATCACCCAGGTTTTCAATGGAGTAATAATCATGGAGCTCACATCGCGCCACAGTAGACCGCACCACCCGAATTTCAGCAGAATGAGAAGAAGTCTTTGCTAGAAGATCTTGTGACTAAGTTAGCAGAAATATCCACTCAACACATGCAGAGAATGGATAAGAACTTGCAAGTTCAGGATGCTACCATAAAAAATTTGGAGAATGAAATGGGACAAATAGCCAAGACACTTTCAGAGAGACTACCAGGAATATTACCTAGCAACACTGAAACAAACCCTAAGGAGTACTGCACGGCTGTAACTACTCGCACTGGGGTACAACTACCTGAAATAAATGTGAAAAGGCCTGTTGCTACACAAGAGAAAGTACCTACTAGGGTTGAAGAGCATTTGGAGGAATCTACACCAAACAAAGAACAATAAGAAGTATCGAAGGATCCAAAGGTTAAGGAACTCGCTCCCACCAAAGAAATGGTTCAACCACTCCCATTCCCACATAGGCAACAGAAGCATAAGCTGGACAAGCAATTTTTGAAGTTTCTTGAGGTATTCAAAAAACTGCAGATCAACATGCCATTTGTGGATGCACTTGCACAAATGCCCAGCTATGCGAAATTTATGAAGAAATATTCACAAACAAGAAGAAGCTAGAGGATTTGAGGACAATAGTGCTGAATGAGGAATGCAGTGCCATCTTATAGAATAAGCTACCACCTAAACTAAAAGACCCATGGAGTTTTACTATCCCTTGCACTATTAGTAACATGAAATTTGATAAAGTTCTCTATGATTTAGGTGCTAATATTAACCTCATGCCTTATTCTATTTTTAGGAAATCAAACTTAGGAGAGGCGAAGGCAACATCGATTTCATTGCAAAACAAGTCCATAAAATTTTCCAGGGAAATTATTGAAGACATATTGGTGAAGGTCGATAAATTTATCTATCTTGTGGATTTCGTCATTCTGGATATGGCTAAAGAGGATAAATACATGCCATTGATATTGGGAAGACCGTTCCTTGCAACGTGTCGAGCATTAATAGATGTTCAAAAAGGACAATTAATGTTGTGATTAAACAATGAGCAGGTGACATTTAACGTTTTCAGTGCTATTTAGTATTCTACAGAATCAGATAGTTGTTTATACATTGATGTGGTGGATTTGACTGTGGAAGAGACTTTCATTCTTGAGCATCTTCAAGACCACTTGGAGAATCTTCTTGTGCACTCACAAGATAAAACATCAACGATTGAAGAGATAAGTCAGATCGTTTACATTATGAAATATGATCCACCCATCAGGAGAAGACAGTTTGATGAACTTGGTTTAGGACCAAGTAAACCACTACCTTCTGTTCAAAAAGAACCAATTCTTGAGCTCAAGCAATTGCCATCACATCTGAGGTATGCATATTTAGGAGAGTCGTCTACACTCCCTGTGATTATTGCAAACGAGATGACAGAGTTAGAAGAGTAGAGATTACTAAAGGTCTTGAGGGCACACAAAACAGCCATTAGGTAGTCTATAGCAGACATCAGAGGATCAGTCCATCGATATGCATGCATAAAATCTTGATGGAAGAAGAGTATAAGTCAATAGTGGAAAATCAATGCAGATTAAACCCCATCATAAAGGACGTTGTGCGAACGGAGATATTGAAACTCCTTGATGCAGGCATCAACTATCTGATTTTTGATAGCAAGTGGGTTAGTCCAATCCATGTTGTTCCAAAGAAAGGTGGTATTATAGTGGTAAAGAATGATAACAATGAGCTTATACCGACAAGACCAGTCACGGGATGGAGAGTATGCATAGATTACAGAAAATTGAACAATGCAACTAGAAATGTTCATTTTCCTTTGTCCTTTATCAGTTGAATGTTGGAGAGACTAGCTGGACATTCACACTACTATTTTTTGGATGAGTACTCCGGTTACAATCAGATTGCAGTAGCTCCAGAAGATCACGAGAAGACTACATGTACATGCCCTTATTGTACTTTTACATACAGAATGATGCCATTCGGGTTGTGTAATGCCTCTGCCACATTTCAGCGGTGCATGATAGCAAATTTTTCAGATATGGTGGAGAAAATTATTGAAATCTTCACGGATGACTTTTCAGTGTTTGGTTCATCATTTGAAAATTGCCTCTCAAATTTGGGAATGGTCTTACAGCTTACAGCGTTGTGAAGAAACGAATTTGGTGCTAAACTAGGAGAAGTACCACTTCATGGTACATGAAGGAATAGTACTTGGGCACATGATTTCAACAAATGGTATCGAAGTGGATAAATCAAAGATTTAGGTGATAGAAAAGCTTCCTCCACCAACTTCAGTTAAGGGAGTACGTAGCTTCTTCGGCCATTCAGGGTTCTACATGAGGTTTATTAAGGACTTCTCTAAAAGCACAAAGCCACTCTGTAACTTGCTTGAAAAGGACACACCATTCAACTTTTCTGAAGAGTGTTTGACAGCCTTCAACACTCTGAAAGAAAAGTTAATTTCTGCACCAGTTATAACTATACCAGATTGGGACCTGCCATTCGAATTGATGTGTGACGCTAGTGATTATGCAGCGGGGATAGTATTGGGTCAAAGAAAGAATAAAATTCTCCACAGACTTTGACAGAGGCACAACTGAATTATGGAACCACGGAAAAGGAGCTATTGGCCATTGTGTTTGCCTTCAATAAATTCAGATCATATCTCATAGGACAAAAGGTTATTGTCTACACAGATCATGCGGCCCTGAAATATCTAATGTCTAAAAAGAATGCGAAGCCCAGGTTGATTCGGTGGATACTCCTTCTTCAAGAGTTTGATTAGGAGATCCGAGACAAGAAGGGATATGAAAATGTAATAGCAGACCATCTTTCAAGACTTGAACAAGCAGAACAAAAAAACGAGGGCGATATAAAGGATTCTTTCCCAGATGAACGTATCTTTGCAGTTGACAGTGGGCCATGGTATACGGATATAGTAAACTACTTCGCATGTAATGTGCTTCCACCTGAGTTTACATACCACCAAAGGAAGAAATTCATTTCAGAGCTGAAGTATTATCATTGGGAGGATCCCATCTTATATAAGAGGGGTGTTGATCAAATTATCCAACGTTGTGTGCCAAATGAAGAGGTCCCTAAAAACTTTGGAGCATTTATACTCTTCTAATTATGCTGGGCATTTTGGGTATTCTAAGACAGCAGCGAAGGTTTTACAATCAGGGTTTTATTAGTCTTCACTATTTAAGGATGCACATGAATATGTGAAACACTGTGATCAATGCCAACGTACAGGAACGATCTCCAAAAAGAATGAGATGCCTTTGAATTCGATTCTAGAAGTGGAGCTCTTTGATGTTTGGGGGATCGATTTTATGGGACCATTTTCCTCTTCTTATAAAAATCAGTACGTGTTGGTGGTAGTTGACTATGTATGGAAATGGGTAGAAGCAGTAGCAACACCAACTAATGATGCTCGAGTGGTTGTGAATTTTCAGAAGAAAAACGTATTCTCGCGCTTTGGCACTCCTCAAACTATCATCAGCGATGGCGATAAACATTTCTGCAACAGGCTTTTGGAATCAGTATTAGCAAAATCGAGTTGCTATACCTTATCACCTCCAAACAAGTGGCCAGATGGAAGTGTCAAATAGGGAACTAAAGAGAATTCTTGAGAAGATAGTGAATGGCTCAAGAACTGATTGGTCATGAAAACTTGACGATGCATTGTAGGCATATAGAACTACTTACAAAACACCAATAGGCATGTCACCATATCACCTTGTATTTGGAAAAGCCTGTCACCTTCCAGTCGAATTGGAGCATCGAGCATATTGGGCAGTAAAGCAGTTAAACATGGACCTGATAGCAGTTAAAGATAAGAGAATGCTACAGTTGAATGAGTTGGATGAATTTCGAATGGATGCCTATGAGAATGTAAAACTTTACAAGGAAAGGACAAAGAAATTGCATGATAAGTACATCCAGAGACGTGAGTTCACTCCAGGTCAAAAAGTACTGTTGTTCAATTCTAGGTTGAAACTTTTTCCAGGAAAATTGCGTTCTAGATGGTCTGGACCATTCACATTTGTTCAAGGCTTTCCACATGGGGCAGTTGAAGTGACTCACAAGACAAAATAAACCTTCAAAGTAAATGGACAGCGATTGAAAACATATTAGGATGGCGACTTTGATAAAGAGAAGTCACTCACCCAACTTCATGACCCAAAATGATCGATCTGACAGTCTAGCTAAAGACTATAAATTAAACGCTGATTGGGAGGTAACCCAACTTCTAACCCTTTTATTTATTCTGCTTTCTACATCGCATAGCATATAGATTTGTTTTGATTACTAGGTTGCATTAGATTTAGGCACGTTTTAATTTGTAGGGTGTCACCATCCTTACTCTCCCCTTAGGCAATTGAATTTATTGTTAATATTTTGATTGTTTGGGCTCAGTAACACATGTTATAGATTATTTAATTTTTAATGTTTGATTTAACTGCTATGTGTAGAAACATGACTTCTTGGAACTCTCAAACCAACATAGATCAAAGGAAGAGTATGATGACAGAGATTGTCGAGCTGTCATCCATAGTGCCTCACATATTCAAAAAAAAAAAAATCGGGGAGTACTTTCTTCATTTTCTTCCCTACCCCTTTATATGCTTATTTATACTTTATGATATTGAGAACAATGTCGATTTTAAGTTTGGAGGTGAAAAAAAATTTAATTTTTGTTGTTTGTGTTTCTTTTTATGTCTTTGTGTGTTTGTTTTAGCTAAAAAAATTAAATAAATAAATAAAAATTGAAAAAAAATCTCTTTAATTCAGTTGTGTGCTTGTGTGGGTTAGATAGTCTAAGTCAACAATGATGATTGAATTTGAGATTTGGTGTTAATTTATGAACTATAGATATGTTACATGCTAGACTGATTGAAACTTAATCGTGCAAAAGTTGATATTATACACGCAATAGAATAGAGTTTGACATTATGATGAAATGAGTTGTTTCATGCTATTGATAGGTTGATTTAATTGGATATAGATGCTTTATCCAAATCATACTAAAATTATTATCCTTAGACCAAATTTAGCACAGTTTGGAATGATTTTACTATTGTAGGAAGATGTAGATGTGAATGTGGATTCCTTGCATGAAAAAGAAAATGTATTGTGTGTATTGCTCTAGTAATTGGGTGAAAATCTTGAGTTAAAGGTCAGTTTTCTTGAATAGGTGCATAATAAGGGACACTACACTAATCAAGGCATATATTTTAAAATTTAAAACATCTCTATGAAGCCTTTATGACTCGAGCAATTAAGCCTGTAAGGGTATTTTAAAATTTGATGCCCTAACGTCATCTGACTTGAGAGTTATCGGCCTAAAACTCGCTGCAGGGGTCATTTAGAAAGCAATCAGAGATGAAGTTGCTCTTAAAAAAATAAAAAAATAATTGTTCTCTTCGAAGCCTTTTTTACTCGGGTTGTTAAGCCTGTAAGGGTATCTCAAAATCTGGTACATCGATCTTCTAGTACATGAAAATTTAGCCTAACATTGATAAACTATAAGAATACATCAGATCTTGAAGAAAAAACATCACCGGATTATGAATACTTGATAAATCTTGAAAATTCTTGTGCAATTCTTCGTTACTTGGACTCAAAATCCTTTCCAATACGTGGTTTCTTGCCTCTCAATGTGTTCTCTCCAGAAATATGATGGCTCTAGATTTTTATATCGTGTCCCAATCAAGTTCCAAAAGAATTATAACGCAAAAAGGAAACTGCAGAATCGGCCCCCAGAATATACCTATGCGGTCGCATAGGTCATAGGCTTATGAAAATTGGCGTTTTAATTCCCTGCATTGGTATTCGCGACTGCATAGGAGTTTCAAACTTTCAAGTTATGTCATGTTGGTCCTCAAACTTCATTCCTCCACTTCTTGACCTCCTCTTGTGTTTCTAGTTGTTCCAATATTTCATTATGATCTCCAATTGGTGTTTAGCTCGATCAATTGCTTGATGTGTCCATCGGATCAACTTTTAGATAATTGCACTTTGGTCCCTGAACTTTCACTTTGATTCATTTTGGTCCTTTTGCTTCTTTTCTCGTGAATTCCATCAAGTCCATCATTATACCCTACAATTCAACAATTGAATGAATTTAAGCCACAATTAAATTATTTTGCTCGTAATTTAGTCATGTTTGTGCATTAAATAAGTGCACAAAAATGCACTTATCAAATCCCCCAAACTTGAACTGTTATTTGTCCTCAAACAAGATAGTGACTTAAATCTCAACAAATGGCTTAATAACCTACCTTATCTCAGGATTGGAATTCAGTAATTAACAAAGGAAACAGTTTCAATACTGCAAAAATAGAATTTACCTTTACTTGTCGAGTGCAAAACTCATCGTGTGTGTGTGTACTCATACCAACATAGCCAGCTCATGATTGGTTCAATCCCGATCCTAAATTAGTCAAATATGTCCTTACTTTGCTCAAGAGATGCACAACCTCCCAAACTTATCATTTTCACTCAATTATCCCGGGGTTGTGTTTTAAAGTTAAGGGTTTAGGTAATGGTAGTCCTTACTCTTTCTTTGTTTGGATAGATCCTACTATTACAGGTTCACATGGCAACAAGTGAAGGCTCTCCTAGATTTGATTGCTTTAACACTTTAGATTAAACTAGGTTACTTATCTTGCCTTGAAAGTGTGATTCTTATCGACCGAATGTCTAAAGGCTTTATTCATACCATCATATTCTGTAAATATTTTTTTTCTGTTTTTCATTATCTTCTCATTAGCTTTCTATATAACCCCTGTAGCGAACTTTAGGCCGATGACTCCCAAACCAATTGGCTTTAGGGCACTAGGTTTCAAACCCTTATAGGCTTATTCACTCCAGTTATAAAGGCTCGATCAGATGACTTTTTACTGACCTCTTTCCCTCTTGCTTTCTATATGACTCCTGTAACGAGTTTTAGGTCGGCGTCTCCCAAACTAGTTGACTTTAGGACACCAGATTTCTAGATATCCTTAAAGGCTTACTTGCTCGAGTCATAGAGGCTTGGAAATGTGTCAAATTTTCTAACCTAGATTTATGCCCTTTTATTTTTCTAGACATTTGGTCTCTAAAATCAACCCCCAAATTAAGACTTTCTTCCAGTCTTCATCTCATTTGTCTAGACAATCCACACAGTGTAATTCATGCACGAAGCCCCCACTTATCTCAATGTTCCCCTGTAATTGTTAAACCTTCTCCAAACAATGCATTAAGGCATTTTGGTTTATGGATCTACATTATGGCTAAATCTAGTCGAGGTTTTCTGGTTTCTTCTGCTTTATTCAAACCCAATCACTTACCTGAGATAGATGGTATGAGTGGTGTGCATATGGAATGTTAAGTATTACCCCCAACAAGTATCAGTTAATTAAATTCTGCACTATATTCACAATTCCTAACACATACCTATTCCGATAATCACATCATTGCAAGCAAGGTTATCAAACCCACACAGGCATGCAATGAACCAAATATAGTATATTAATGCAATAATCACTCGTCAAGCACACAATGTTCAACCAGTGTCACAGAATTGAAAATTTACATTACATGCCGATAATCATGTTTTCAAAAGCAAAAGGGTCACGTTCAAAATATGCCACCACCCCAACCAAATATAGTATATTAATGCAATAATCACTCGTCAAGCACACAATGTTCAACCAGTGTCATAGAATTGAAAATTTACATTACATGTCGATAATTGTGTTTTCAAAAGCAAAAGGGTCACGTTCAAAATATGCCACCACCCTCCAAACTTATACATTACATTGCGCTCAATGTAAAAAATAAAGGTTTCAAAAGGCATATTTTAAAGACAATTGCAAATTAGATTTAGCAAATGAGTGAAATAAACTCCCCTGATCAATATGGAGGTGGTGGTGGGAAAATGTTTCCTGCTGTACCATCATCTGGAGATGGAGGTAGGCTCGCTAAAATCTCTCTCATCATTGCTGATTGTTGTGCCATCTCCTATTGGATTCCGCCAACACGTGTCTCCATTCGGCCCAGACGTTCCCAAGTCTCATTCACTCGCAACTGGATGCCATCCACCCGGCTCACATGCATACTCAGTCGACCATTCATAGTTTCCATCTCCTTCCTGGCTGCCTCTGAATCCAAGTGAGAGACTCGTTCCATATCAGTGCTGATGTGGATGTCACGTCGATTGTCTGCATATCGATCGTCAAAGCTCCCATAGCCTGCTAGAGCCCCTGTATGTCGCTGCTGGTTCTCGTGGTGGTGGCGAACATCTGACGCCATAACTATGTATCCACCTCAATCTGTGGTGGTAGGGCTTGTGGCATCTCTTGATCTGCAGACACCTGACCCTGCTCTTTTTGTTGCCTGCGGTGCTCGTTCTCTTGCTTTGCCCTGTGCTTTATCCTGGCTCTGTCTTGAGCTTCCAGTGTACTGCGCTTTATAGGGGGGCTGGGTATTGCAGGTGCTTCCCCTAGTGCGATATTGATGCCAACAGCCATGCATATTCCGGAGATGAGGCTGGGAAAAATTATTGAATTGTGCCTGTCTCCCAGAGTACCCACATGATGGATTGATTATAGTAGAGAGTGGCGAGATCGACCTTATTTCCTCGCACCAAGTGATAGATGAACCCGGCGATGGGATCTGTGAATGTGGTCCTATGCGATGTTGGTTCAATGTTATGGCACATAAATAGCCACAAGATGGCTATGGACGGTGTTAGCTCCATCTGGTGTCATGTAGTGGTAGAGAGTGGCCATGCATTTTGTCGCCCCAATAGGATTTCTGCCACTTCATTTCAATTGAAATCACCTGAGATGGTGGTTATGTTGTCCCGCGTGAGCTGATAGTAGTCATGAATAACCTCTGGCGAGAACATAATCCACTGTCCCCTGACCCATGTCTGGTGCAAGTGGTCAAACCCTGGTGTGTCGATTTCTGCATTGAAATTTACGTAGAATTCTCCCACCAATGATTCATAGATTCGATATGGTTGCTCTACTACCTTTGCCCACCCACAGTTATCCACCAATGTGATCAACTCAAAATCTGGAAAATCCTCTACTTTAACCACCTGCTCTGGTATTACTATCCACCAACTAAAAATGTTTTCATAGCGGGCTGCTGTCTCGAAATTTAAAAATCTTTGTATCCCGCCTTCAAGAACTCGAGTACAGGTTGTTCTGGAAGATGAGCCAACTTTTTCTTTCCCTTTTGAGGTTCGTTTTGGAGGTATCTTGCAAAGTTGCAAAATAACATTCATTAAACTTCTTGTTGAAAAAACGATAAATAGAATGAGATCAGTAAAGCACGTATTTCACAAATCCCCCAAACTTGCTTCAACATGCATGTTTAACACATTGGTGTACAATATTCAAAACATGATATTCAAGATAGTAGAAATATTGCGCCAATAAGAAAAACTAGCAAAATTTGGCCCAAACATGCACATTTATGAAAATTTGATCTATGATCGAGTGCGCACTTTCAATCTCGGGTATCGTTGAGAAATATCGAATTTTTCCCGGGCATAGGGAGGAATTCAATGACGTCTAGGACATACTCAATTTTCAAATCAATTGGATGTCGTTTGGTGTGTCAAATGATGGTGTAAAGTAGGGAACGTAGGGTGCCGTGACCTAGCCACGTGCCTACGTATTGCCAAAACGAATATGGATGTTTTTCAAGGCCTTTCGTGAGATATCACATTGTTCGATTACTATTTATATCAATTGTGATGCATGACAGGGATAAAGTTCTCTAATTTGCATGAATCTCGTCACTTTGGTATTTAATCGAACATATTGCGTGCACTATGATATGTTTCCTATTTTGTCTTTTGAAGTGTTATTATGTATCTCCCACATTCACATGTTAATCCAAAACATAACATAACACTCATTCTTCGCCAATTAATGAAAGTTGAGATAATGCAAATCTCAAAATTTGAAAGTTGTAGAGTAGAGTGTAGGACACTTACCTTGAAATCTTGTGTAGAATTGTAGGATTGGGAGTCTTTACTCACTTTAATGCGTGATGAAGCAAGATTTGTGTGTAGTTTTTGTGTTGATTTCGAGGGTTGAGGGATTGGGAGTAGTATGAGTGCTCGTGTGTGTATGGGTGCTAGAGATGCGCGAAGGAGGAGGGGAGGAAAGTGATTGAGAGTGAACCGGTCATGGCTTAAATCCATGATCGATTCACTACTATGCGGCCACATAGTTATATCCTATGCGGTCGCATAGTGATAGAGTTTTTCCCAATTTTTATTTAGTTGGTGTATATGCAACCGAATAAACGCCATGTCTATGAAATCGCATAGACACTTTTTTTTTTAAGATCAAAACAAAATGAGATATAAAAATTGATTCTCCCTCCCAAAAAACATGACCTCAATCAAATTTGAACTCTCAAGCACACATTGGCCCTTTAAATTTTTGAGAACATCATTTTGTCTTGAAATGCGTGAATTATACTCCCAATCACCCAAAATAATTTCAAACTTACCAAACATGTGTTCTGTGCCTAGGAATTTATGTAAATGGTGCTTAGACTCTGTTGACATGCCTGGATGATCGATGACCTAACTAAAAATGCAGATGTGAATGTTTCCTAAGCTAATGCAAATGACGATTAAACGAAATAAAGGATACAGTGGGTTACCTCCCACTCAGCACTAGTTTATAGTCTAAAGCTCGACTCCTCCACTTCTGCTTCAATTAGGCATTCCGAGTTGGACGGTGGACTTTTGTTTTGAGAAATCCCCGCCCCAGTAGTGTTTCAGTCTTTGCCCATTAACTGTGAATGTTCCTTTTATTTCATGGCTGACCTGTATAGTGCCATATGGCAGAACTTTAGTGACAGTGTAGGGGCCCGACCACATTGATCTTAATTTTTCAGGGAAAAGCTTGAGCCTCGAGTTATATAATAGGACTTTCTGCCCTACCTTGAAATCTTGTCCTCGAATGTGTAGATCATGCCACCTTTTGGTGCATTTTTTGATAAGTTTCGAGTTTTTCATATGCTTCCATTCTTAATTCATTTAACTCGTTAAGTTGCAATAAATGCTTTTCATCGACGGCTTTCAAATCCATGTTCAATTGTTTCATAGCCCAATATGTCCGGTGTTCTATTTCTAGTGGAAGGTGGCATGCTTTTCCAAAGACTAGGCAGAATGGAGACATGCCTATCAGTGTCTTGAATGCTGTCCTATATGCCCACAATGCATCGTCCAACTTTTTTTACCAGTGTTTTCGGGATAAATTTACCGTGACCTCTAATATTCTCTTCAGTTACCGATTGGACACTTCGACTTGCCCGCAGGTTTGTCGATATAGGGTTGCAACTCGGTGTTTAACACCATATTTACTCAATAATTGCTCAAATTGGCGATTACAAAAATGTTTGCCCCCATCACTGATTATTGCCAACAGTGTACCATATCTGGTAAAGATGTATTTCTTCAAGAGCCTAATTACCATTTTCACGTCGTTCGTTGGCAATGCAACTGTCTATACCCATTTTGACACAATCAACTGTTACCAGGATGTACTGATTTAAAAATGATGGGGGAAATGATCCCATAAAATCTATTCTCCAGACGTCAAATATCTCTATTTCCAATATGTTGTTCAGTGGCATCTCATTTCTTTTTGAGATGTTCCCAGTGCGTTGACATCTATCACACCTCTTAACATATTCAAACGTGTCTCTGAACAATGTAGGCCAATGGAACCCTGACTGTAAAATCTTAGCTGCAGTCTTTGAAGCCCCCATATGTCCTGCATAAGCAGATGAATGACAATGCTCAAGAATTCCAAGCACTTCATCTTCAGGTATACACCTTCTCACAATCTGATCAGCCCTTCGCCTATAAAGAATAGGATCTTCCCAAAAATAATATTTCAGCTCGGTAAAGAACTTCTTCTTCTGGTGACTCGAGTAATCTGGCGGTGGGATTGACCTAGCTAAATAATTGACGATGGCTGCATACCATGGGGCTTCTTCTGCACTGAACATCTGCTCATCTGAAAAAATTTCAATGATTTCCACTGACGTTTTAGGCTCTTCTTGTTCTAATCTAGATAGGTGATCTGTTACCATGTTTTCACTGCCCTTCTTGTCTCGAATTTCAATGTCGAATTCTTGTAACAGTAATACCCAACGGATTAGCCTGGGCTTGGCATCCTTCTTTGTCATTACCTCAATGCAGCGTGATTTGTGTAGACTACGACTTTAGACCCCACGAAATATGATCTGAATTTGTCAAAGGCATATACCACCGTCAAGAGCTCCTTCTCAGTGGTCACGTAGTTGATCTGGGCATCATTCAATGTTCGGCTTGCATAATATATTACATGAAAAATTGTTCTTTCGCTGTCCCAATACCGTGCCTACGGCATGATCACTAGCATCGTACATTAACTCGAAATGCAACTCCCAATTAGGTGCTACAATTACTGGCGCTGACGTGAGTTTCTCCTTCAAAGTGTTGAAAGTTTTCAGACATTCTTTATTAAATTCAAAGGGTACGTCTTTCATTAACAGGTTGTAGAGGGGCTTGGTGATTTTGAAAAAATCTTCTATGAATCTCCTGTAGAATCCAGCATATCCCAAGAAGCTGCGAACCCCTTTAACTGATGTTGGTGGTGGTAACTTTTCTATAACTTGAATCTTTGCTTTGTCCACTCAATCCCTTTTGCTGAGACCCGATGCTCAAGTACGATCCCCTTTTGCATCATGAAGTGTCATTTTTCCTAGTTTAATACTAAATTGGTTTCCCTGCATCTTTGTAATACCAAATTCAAGTGTTCCAAATACTCGTCAAACGAAGACCCGAAGACCGATAAGTCATCCATAAATATCTCAATAAATTTCTCTACCATGTATGAGAAAATTGCCATCATACAACGTTGAAAAGTGGCAGGGACGTTGCAAAGGCCGAAGGGCATCCTACGGTATGCGAAAGTACCGAAAGGGCATGTGAATGTAGTTTTCTCTTGATCGTCTGATGCCACTGGTATCTTATTGTAGCCCGAATACCCATTGATAAAGTAGTAATGTGAGTGGTCTGCCAATCTCTCCAGCATTTGGTCTATAAACGAAAGGGGAAAGTGATCCTTCCTTGTTGCTGCATTGAGTTTGTGGTAATCAATGCAAACCCTCCATCTTGTGACTGTTCTGGTTGGTATCAATTAATTTTTCTCATTGGGCACTAATGTTATTCCTCCTTTCTTTGGTACCACCTGAACTAGGCTAGTCCATGCATTATTTGATATCGGATATATGATTCCAGCATCAAGAAGTTTGAATACCTCTACTCCGACCACTTCTTTCATATTTGGGTTCAACCTTCGCTGACTTTCTATGGTTGGCCGAAAATTCTCTTCCATGAGAATCTTATGCATGCACAGTGAGAGGATAATCCCTTTGATATCTTCTATGGTCCATCCAATTGCTGTCTTGATCTCCCTGAGCACCTTAAGTAGTTTCTCTTCTTCCACTTTCGCTGATTGTGTTTGAAATGATCACAGGGAGTGTACAGGATTCTCCCAAGTAAGCATATTCGAGGTGTGGTGGTAATTGCTTGAGTTCTAATTTTGGTAGCTGCTGAATGGATGGTAGTGGTTTCGTAGGTCCTATTCCAAGCTCCTTAAAATGTCTTTTTCACGTATAAGGTGGGTTGGTATCCAGAAACTTTGCACAAGTTTCTATCTCCATTGAATCAGAATGCGTTGACTGCGAATGTGCAATGCAACCTTCATATGCATCTGATGGGTTGTATAGCAAAAAGGAGTCTTGGATCTCTTTATCAATCACGTCGATTTGGAAACAACTATCTGTCTCTGTAGGTAGTTTCATTGCCTTGAAGACATTAAACGAGATCTGCTCTTCTCCCAATCTTAATATCAATTGCCCATGCTGCACGTCGATCAAGGCTCTTCCTGTTGCCAAAAATGGTCTGCCCAGTATCCATGGAATATCCTTGTCTTCTTCCATGTCCAAGATTAGGAAATCCGCAAGGAATATGAATTTTTTCACCTGAAAAAGCACATCTTCAATTATTCCCCTGGGATGTGTTAACGATCTGTCAGCCAGTTGGAGTGTTACAGTAGTCGCCTTAGCCTCTCCCAAGCCAAGTTTCCTAAAAACAAATAGAGGCATTAAATTAATACTTGCACCAAGATCACATAAAGCTTTATTAAAACGAATTTTACCAATAGTGCAAGGAACAGTAAAATTTCCTGGATCTTTCAATTTTGGTGGGAGCTTTTTCTGAATTCTTGCGCTGCATTTCTCTGTTAGCATTACTGTTTCGTGATCTCCTAGCTTGCGTTTATTTGATAATATGCCCTTCAAGAATTTTACATAGCTAGGCGTCTGGAATAATGCATCGGCCAGTGGGATGTTGATGTAGAGTTTCTTAAAAACTTCAAGAAATTTCTTGTATTATTGCTCTAACTTCTACTTTTTTAGCCTCTGTGGAAAAGGTATGGGAGGTTCGTGAGGTTAACGGTTGCTTTACTCTGTGTTTTGTTCGATTCTTCAGCTGGGGTGGATTTCTCCATCTGTTCATTATGCTCTATAGGTTCTTCTATAGTTGGGAATTCTGTTCTTGATTTGCACCTGGCCTTTTTACAGGATTTCTGGTAGCTACTTTCCAATTCGAGTTGTAATTGCCTTAACATGCTCCTTCGGGTTTATTTCCATGTTACTTAGCAAGTTTCCCGGTGCTCTACCAGTCAATGCTATGGCTAATTGTCCCACCCGAGTTTCCAAATTTTTGATAGCTGCATTTTGGTTCTGAAGTGTAGCTTCAGCCTTCTCCATGAATTTTCCTATCATCTCTTCTAACTGAGGTTTATTCTCTTCTTGTTGAAATTGTCCTCGTGGCTTGTTTTGATTCTGGTTGCTCCAAGAAAAGTTAGGATGCTTCTTTTAACTCGGATTAAATGTTTCCCATATGTGTTATTTTGTTGCCGTTGTTCCCATTGAGCATAATCTACCCGCTCTACTCCTTGTTCCAAGATTGGACATTCTGCTGTCATATGCTCAGCTCCACATTCTTCACAACAGACCTTTTTCAACCGTGCTACGTTAGCTGATTGTATCATGTTTTCTATCGTGTGAAATAATGAATCAATTTTTGTTGACAAAGCGAAATAGACGTTCACTTCATAAAACCTCTATGTCTTCTTCTGAACTGCTCGTTCCGATGTCCACATAGCTGAAGTGGTGGCCATGGTCTCAAAAAGTTTCAGTGTCTCATCAATTGTCTTTATGGATAGTGATCCGTTCGATGATGAGTCAACCATGCTTTTAAAGGCAGGAAGTACTCCTGTATAGAAGTATTGGAATTGAGGTCCCTTGCTAATCCCATGGTGTAGACACTTTCGCAGCATATTCTTGAACTAATTCTAGGCTTCATCAAAATTTTCCGAGTCTCCTTGGGGAAAAACAAAGATGTCGTGCTTGAGCTTCGCGATCTTAGCAGGTGGGAAAAACTTAGTGCAGAATTTTTGTCCTAGATCATTCCATGTGGTGATGCTTGCGATTGGTTGCGAATTCAGCCATTCAATTGCCTTGTCGCGCAGTGTATGTGGGAACAACCTTAATCTTATTGCATCGTCTGAAATTCCTTGATATCTGGAATGTTGACACATCTCCAGAAAACGAGAAACATACATGTGTGGATTCTCTTCAGTCCTTCCATAGAATTGATGACTGTTTTGAAATAATTGTATCACATTAGTCTTTAGTAGGAAGTTCGGCTGTCCAAACGGTGGATATACGATGCTTGACTGGCTTTGAATTATCCGAGGGGTCATGAAATTCCTCACGAGCATATTTCCTTCATCTGCTGCCCCTTCTTCATTGGCCGAAAAAATTGGATTATTCTGTACGTTAGCCATTCATTGATGCGCCTCTCTATTTTCTCGCTGCCTTTGATGGAAAATTCGTTCGATTTCTGGACCAGCTTGTGTCAATCTTATCATGCAAATCTGCAAGAAGAGTTAATAGGAATGCTTAGATGTTAAAATGAAATAATAACTAAAACAAATCAAAATGAAATTAATTGAAATAAAACTCAACAAAATAACAAGAAATGTAAATATGGATGTTCGAATTAGTGCCAATTTAGATAAAATTAAACGAATATTCAATTTTCGGTAATGGCGCCAAAAACTTGTTCACGAAATATTTTTTTCAATTAAAATCACCGCAAGTGTATGGTTCGTTAACAAGTAATAAAGTGAATTCTTAGAGTCCGAATATCATCCCACAGAGATTGAGTAGTTCAATTTTACCTATTGTAGCCTTAACCGAAACGAAATTACTCAATATAAATATCTAACTAAATAAACCCTAATTTTAGAAAGAAACCCCTAATGTTATGAAAACCCTAATTATGCAAAATTTAAGATTGTAATGAATTCAAATATGTAAAATGATATTTTAATAAATTAAAATGCAAATTATATGTTAGAGTGCAAATTGATTGTATTCAATGAAAATTAAAAACACTAGGATCACGATTTCCCATGCAATTATCACCTTAACCCTAATTTCACAATGTGACAACACACTTAAATTATTGACGAATCAGTGCTCCTAATCTATCCAATACTCTCTCTCAAGATGTATCGAACCTATTTTTACATACCACCGGCATATATTTCTATAACAAGTGCATATATAAAAATGCATGAGGTCTTATGAATATTTAAAAATTCGCGTAGGGCATAGCGGTATACTTCTATCCTCTATCGGACTGTACGATGATTTATATTATGTCGAACCTATTCCAATTCTCTCGAATGCAAGAATAAGCCACCTAAACTCACACAATTACGGGCCCTTAATTTCGGGAACAAAAATTGAATATAAATCATTCAAAACAATTAAAACGTGTCTTTAATGTCAAATTATAAAACTAGAAAATTAAAGATCAAATCACATGGTACATCGATCCCCTAGTACATGAAAATTTAGCATAACATTGATAAACTATAAGAATACATCAGATTTTGAAGAAAGAACATCACAGGATTATGAATACTTGATAAATCTTGAAAATCCTTGTGCAATTCTTCGTTACTTGCGCTCAAAATCCTCTCCAATACGTGGTTTCTCGCCTCCCAATGCGTTCTCTCCCGAAATATGACGGCTCTAGGTTTTTATATCACGTTCCAATCGAGTTCCAAAAGAATTATAACGCAAAAAAACTGCAGAATTGACCCCCAGAATATACCTATACGGTTGCATAGGTCATAGGCTTATGAAAATTGGCATTTTAATTCCCTGCATTGGTATTCGCGACCGTATAGGAGTTTCTACTATGCGACCGCATAGTAGAACAAACCTTCAAGTTATGTCATGTTGGTCCTCAAATTTCATTCCTCCACTTCTTGACCTCCTATTGTGTTTCTAGATGTTCCAATGTTCTGTTATGATCTTCAATTGGTGCTTAGCTCAATCAATTGCTTGATGTGTCCATCGGATCAACTTTCAGATAATTACACTTTGGTCCGTGAACTTTCACTTTGATTCATTTTGGTCCTTTTTGCTTCTTTTCTCGTGAGTTCCATCAAGTCCATCATTATACCCTACAATTCAACAATTTAACGAATTTAAGCCACAATTAAATTATTTTACTCGTAATTTAGTCATGTTTGTGCATTAAATAAGTGCATAAAAACGCACTTATCAGGAACAACTTGTGAATTCACTAATGTCAACTTAGTTTTTCGCACACACACATGTCAGTTTGCATTGGAAAAGTGGATATTAGTTTGGTATTGTGACATTGAAGCATGTTTGTGATATTAACATTAAAATCTTGAATCCCGATGTGAGAAGCCAGACTGGCTAACCAAATACTTTTGCATGATTGTGTGTTTGTTGTCATTTAAATTATGGTTTTGTTTGAGGACAAACAAGTGTTTAAGTTTGTGGGTGTTTGATAAGTGTATTTTATATACTAATTCGGGCCTTAAAATAATAATATTTGATAGTTCTTTTGATAAATTATACCCTAAATTGTTTTATTTTTAGTTTAATAGGTAAATTCTTTGAATGAAAAAGGAAGTGAAGGAAAGAAGCAAAAACTAGTGGAAAATGGAAAAATCCAAAATACGGGGACTAAATTTGGTTGTTGGATAAATTGAAGAAACATAAAGTTGATGGGTCATTTACCAATTGGAGTTGGAATAGAAAGTGGGCTTTATGTTGAAGACAATGAAAATTAATTTGGGCCTTAATTGGACCTATATTTGGAATGGAAGAGAATTGGAGGGCTAAAGTATATTGTACATATACACACATTAGGGTAGCCAAAATATATACTATATGCACACACAGAGAACGGAGCTACGGGGTGAACTTTGGAAGAAATATACTCACGCTTGGGTTTGCTGGCTGCTCTCATATAATATATACATTAAAAACACATTGGGCAGCTAATTTGTTGGATTTTCAAGTCACAATTGCAGCAAATTGAAGAAGAGAAAACGAGCAGCCTGCTGGAAATATATTCATTAAAAATCAGAAAAAGTGTTGCAATATTAAATAGTTGGCGGCTATGTTTGGGCATAAAGGGTGGCTGGTTGTGGCAGCAAATTTTAGGCACAAGGAGGTGCTGAATTGATACATAAATGCACAAGAAACGGCAATCGAGTGGGGAAAAATTAACAGAACATTGCGGCTCTTTTTGAGGAAAAAGGGGCAATTTCTGGAGATAAAAAATGGGGCACCTTGGGGACTGATTTTTATACATTCATTCAACAGAAAAAAGGCAGAGGAAGGAATTGGCGGTTGGAATTAAAAAGGAGATGAATTACTCACGTTCTACCAATTTTTTATGATGATTTTTATCATTTCTTTGTTTAATTTCAACGATATGCTTGGCTAGGTTTTTATATTGTCAGGATGTGATGAATCCTCGTTATGAATTTTTGGTTTGAATAATTAAAATGACGTTAAATTTGTTTGAATTCTTGGATGTTTATTACGGTTTAACTTGCTTTTCAATTACTTGGCCAATAATTGAATTGTTTGTGGATTTTATTGTCATCGAGAGAGATAATAGGATCGTTAGCTCGTAGTAATAAATATTGTGAGATTCGATAGAGGATAGAGATATACCTCTATACTTCACATGATTTTTTTTATAGATGTTCTAACTCGTTTAATGCTTTCTTGCATGTTCGCATTTTCGTAGAAATATAGGAAAATCACGCGTGGGATTAGATTTGATTGCTATCGAGAGAGGCTCTTAAATAAAATAGGAATATTGACCAACAAGCATGATTTCAAATTATCAATTTAAATTATCAAACTTAAAATATATTAGTAAGGGGGATTTCACATCTTAGCAATACTTCTCGCAAATTTGATAAACTTTTACTTTGCTTTCTATTTAATTGATAGATTTAATAGCGTTATTTACAACTCAGACCTGCTATTGGATTAAGGAAATTATTAGCTTTAACTCGATCAAACACATAGTCCTTGTGAGATTGACACTCTACGCACCACTTATTACTTGTTCACGATCCCGTTCACTTGCGGATAATCAAACGACCAAGTTTTTGTGTGACATTGAGAACAATGTCAATTTTAAGTTTGGGGGTGAAAAAAAATTTAATTTTTGTTTTTCGTGTTTCTTTTTATGTTTTTGTGTGTTTGTTTTAGCTAAAAAAATTAAATAAATAAATAAAAATTGAAAAAAAAATTCTCTTTTATTCAGTTATGTGCTTATGCGGGTTAGACATTCTAGGTCAACAATGATGATTTAATTTGAGATTTTGTGTTAATTTATGAATTGTGGATATGTTGCATGCTAGACTGGATGAAACTTAACCGTGCAAAAGTTGATATTATACGCACTAGAATAGAGTTTGACATTGTGACGAAATGAGTTATTTCATGCTATTGATAGGTATATTACCCTCATGTGACTTTCCTATCCTTCGATGAAAGATGCGAACATGATAAATGCATTAACGAGCTATAACATCTTATAAAAACCATATGAAGCATATATGTGTATCTCTATTCTCTATTGAACCTCACAATATTTATTACTACGAGTTAATGATCCTATTATCTCTCTCGATGACAATAAAATCCACAAACAATTCAATTATTGGTCAAGTAATTGAAAAGCAAGTTAAACCATAATAAACATCCAAAAATTCAAATAAATTTAACGTCGATTTTATTATTCAAACAAAATTTATAATGAAGGTTCATCACATCCTAGCAATATAAAGACCTAACCAAGTATATCGTTGAAATTAAACAAAGAAAGGATAAAAATCATCATCAAAAATGGGTAGAACGTGAGTATTTCCTCCCCTTTTTAATACCAACTGCCAGTTCCTTCCTCTGCCTTTTTTCTGTTGAATGAATGTATAAAAATCAGTCCTCAGGGTTGCCCATTTCTATCTCCAGAAGCTGCCCTTTTTTCCCCTCAAAAACAGCTGCAACGTTCTCTTAATTTTTCCCCACTTGACTGCCGTTTCTTGTGCATTTATGTATCAATTCAGCACCTCCTTGTGCCTAAAATTTGCTGCCACAACCAGCCACCCTTTATGCCCAAACGTAGCCGCCAACTATTTAATATTGCAACACTTTTTCTGATTTTTAATGAATATATTTTCAGCAGGCTGCTCGTATCCTCTTCTTCTTCAACTTGCTGCAATTGTGACTTGAAACTCCAACAAATTAGCTGCCTAATGTGTTTTTAATGCATATATTATATGAGAGCAGCCATCAAACCCATGCGTGAATATATTTCTTCCAAAGTTCACCCCGCAGCTCCGTTCTCTCTCTGTGTATATATTATATATCTTGGCTACCCTAATGTGTGTGTATATATATAATACACTTCAGCCCTCCAATTCGCTTCCATTCCAAATATAAGTCCAATTAAGGGTCAAATTAATTTTCATTGTCTTCAATATAAAGCCCATTTTCTATTCCAACTCCAATTGGTAAATGACCTATCAACTTTATGTTTCTTCAATTTATCCAACAGCCAAATTTAGTTCCCGTATTTTGGATTTTGCCATTTTCCACTAGTTTTTGCTTCTTTCCTTCACTTCCTTTTTCATTCAAAGAATTTACCTATTAAACATAAAATAAAACAAGTTAGGGTATAATTTATCAAAAGAACTATCAAATATTATTATTTTAGGGCCCAAATTAGTGTATAAAATACACTTATCACACCAATACCATTTTCAAACCCAAAAAAAACCACCCTAAAACCACAGCCTACTGTCTTGTCTACCATTAGCCGCGCCTTACCAATACGACCACCACCAACATCACCATCAACTCATCAGACCGCCAACAAAACCACCACCTCACCGTCGTAGCCTACATGACAACCACCACCAACCAAATACTAAACACCAAAAGTTAGATCCAAAAATCGCCAATGGCACTGCCACCTCGTCACAGCCAATATTACAATCATCTCCAACCAAGTACCCAAACACCAAAAATCAGAGAACGTAACAATTTTTTCGGGCAATTACTTCATTTTGGTCAGGCATGGGGTGAAATACTTTATCTTTCGAAAAGCCTGAGACTTCTTGTTCGATTCCAAGCACTGTATAACTAATGACTCTGGCAATATAGCATTGCTTTGGATGGGATTTCCTCTTTAGGTCGATGACGAGCTTGCTTTATCTCGTTCACCATTTAATTCAATTTCTCCAATAATCTCGTCCTTCAATAGCCAGTAAATCGTAAATCTCGTCCACTACTTGTCGATGATGAAGACGGGGCTGGAAACGGGAAGCCTACTACTGTGATGTAAGACAGAGAGATGGGTATGGAGAGAGGAGAGGGGAGCCGATCACCGTGAGAAAGAGAGAGAATGGTGTAGAGAGAAATGAGAAGAGAGAGTAATTAGGGTTTGTGATGAATTTTGTTTGTATTATTAATATTAATTATTTGAATTAATATCTTATTTTTTATAAATAAACTTTAAATTTGATATTTGAAATTGGATCTTAAAAATTCTGATTTGATGTAATTATCGCAATATTTTTCTTGGCTTATCATTTAAAAATCAAAATTTTGATCCTTGTTTTGTGATATTTAATATAAAAACTATGTCTTGAATACTATATTTTAGAGAATGTATAGTTAAAAAATGGGGGAAAAATTTGAATTTACGTATAGAATATTTTATTGTGTAAATAATTAAAGGCCACAAAAGAGGGGCTCAACTTTATTATTTCAAAAAATCGAACATATGCTATTAAATTCCCAAATAATCGATTCAACAATTTTTTTAACCCTATTTTGGCTCCATTTTTTTGAATGCATTTTTCAAAAGTTATTTTCAATCATACATTATCTCATAAATCCAAAATTTTTCCTTTTTTAACCACGATTATTTAAGAAATCATTATTTCAAAACATATTTTTATACCGAATCTCATTTTAATGGAGTCCAAACAAAGACTTTGGTAATAATAAAATTTAAATATTTTGTTGATCTATATATTTTTAAATTTATTACTAAACTGATTAAGGCCCATGTGAGAAAAGGATTAGAATTCGATAGGAGCCCATCATGTTAGATTTTCTATTAGGAAAATTACATAATTACAAAGGTTTGAAGATAAACTTTAAAAAATCCAAGACTTTGTAAAAAAAATCTCAAAATTAGATGGTCACATTTGCGACCACCTAATGAGAATTTTGTGACTTATTAAATAATTAACTAAATTAAGATCATAATAACACACAATTTATGGTCAATTATTGAACTCTATTATTTGTTGTTTTCTTATTGATATAGAGTTTAATTTTTTTCTTATCAACCAAAATTTGTAAAAATATATAGATATAAATATTCCCTATCAAGGTGAAAGCCACGAGTTAAAGCCCCATTAAGGGCAGTGGTGAAAGCCCCTTTTCTAGGTCATCTAATAGGTAGTGTAAGCTCCAGGGAAGGTATAGTCGAGATTGACTACAATTTCTAAAGTATGCATTTCAAAAATCATAGTGACTATATATATATATATATATATACACACACAGAGTAAATTAGGTAAACGATTAAATGAAAATTAAGAATTTACCTTTAAAGAACATCCAAACCCATGTATGTACATAAACTTTTACAAAAATCATTACAAATACCCGGACAAGCTACTTCTTATGTACAGATAACAACCTTACAAAACATTAATACGAGACATATGACAAATCATAATATCTTGTTATTTCAGAAGATATATTGCTTCAAGATAAAAGACTTACAAGTAAATTCTAGCACTAATTAGCATAAGCTTTTACAAAAAGAAAAGGGGTCCACTTCAATCTTCCTAGCATTGCTGAATTTTGGTTCTGTTGCAGGACAAGTTATGAGCATCATAATGATCAATATATACACATGTCAATTTATATACAATTTGAACTTCATTATTTACTAAATTTTATGAGTATAGAACAGTTTTGATGTGTTTACCAACTTTGTTTTAAAGGTTATGAGAAATGATGTAAAAATGGTGCTAAATTGAATAAACAAACCAAGGACGAGTTTTGAGATAGCAAGCCAACGTCAAAGCGTCAAAAACTAAGCACGCAGGTGCTATGAACAACGAGAGAAGCAGAGTTCGATAGAGAGGCAGCGCGTAGACACTACACTCGTAAGGCCCAAGCGTCGCCCATAGTGCCTAGGCCCTGCAATTGTAGCGCCTAGGCCCTGTGGTGTGCCTTATCGCAGTGCCTAGCGCTTAGGTATTGCTTTGCCTGTTTCAGGCTTAATACATTTTGGCCTGAGAAAAGCCCATATATACACCAAATTTGGAGATGACATAAAGGAGAGTATAAATATAAAAAAAGGACTTCAAAAGGGGAATTCCACACATTAAGAGGCATAATATACGACGTGAGATAGCGAGAGAAAATCAACTAAGGAAAAAAAGGAATCTAGATCTAGGTTTTAATATTAAGGCAAACAATGTAATCTTTTGAAACCCTTTATTTCTTTTATTCAAGATTCAAGTTCTTTTAAAATGTATATGTGTTGATTTTAATTATGCACTTAATGCTTTGAATTCTTTTACCAATTATTCAATGACTTCGTGAATCTATTACAGATCAAAAGGTGAGTTTTAGATCTATACTACATATTAAAATCTGAAAAATTAATATAACGTGTAGATATACCTACATTAATTATTGCTATCATAGACGATTTCTCAGAACTAATTTTTCATTTAACTAAACTTGATTCGCATAGAGATATAAAATTTAATTAGTTAAATAGATTCAATGAGAACTTGGGAGGGGTAAATGAATACAATAAAAGAATTCGGTCGAACACTTTTTTAGGTATAAATCTTAAATTGAGATTTAAAGGTGATCAATAGTTGGAATTATTATGCTCTAATATCCATCCATATTTGAATCTTCAACTAACTTTTGTGTACAATTTTTGATAATTTCAAATATTTAAAACAAAACAATAATCACAACTCTTTGTTTGCTTTGATCGAATAGTAGTTAGAAATATCGAACTAGGTACTAAAGTATAGTTCTCATGAGAATGATAATCTATATTCAAAGTTCCACTTTATTAGTGGTTACAACCCGTACACTTACGGGATATAAAATCAACAACAAATTTTTGGTACTGTTGTACGGGACTATTTATTTTTAATCTTAATTAATTTTAATTTTAATTGTTATTTGATTTCTTTATTTTCTTTTATTTATAGAAAAAAGTATTCATTGTATACTCCATATCCAAGGTGACGATCTTGAATCATTTGATTCGAAAATAGAACATACTTTTAGATTGAGACGTAACGAACACAAACAAAAATAGCAACATCAAATAAATGACAATCAAAACAATTCTATTCCTATACAACCAATTGGACAAGTGGCCGTAAAAAATTAGCAACATGAGTGAGGGGATATAAATGAAGAAGATTTGCCAGTTTCAATGTTTTTGATGTCTGTAGCAGCACTCGTGTGTTCCAGTATTATGTATCTAGATTTTGAGGTAAATAATTTTTAGATAAGGGTGAATTTGATCAATTTGATTGGTAATACTCTCCAATTCTATGGGTTACCTCATGAAAATCCAAACAAACATATTTCCAAATTTCTCAGAAACTATCAGAACCTCCATGCTCCTGGGTTAATGAAGATGCTATTTAAGTTACGGTTATTTCTATATACACTACGAGATGCTGCATTGGAGTGATTAGATGCCGAACCACATGAGAGCATTACTACATGGGAGGAACTAAGTAGGAAATTCTTAGCAAATTTTCCCACAGATGAAAGTAGCAAAAATCAGATTGAAAATCCAAATTCTTCAACAAAGAGACGAAGAGAGTTATTACGAGGCATGGAACAGATTTAAGGGGCCAATAAGAAAGTGGCTGAATCATAGAATCATCATAGGAAATCAAGTGCAATATTTCTACAATGGATTTTGACCACTATCAAATCTCAAGTGGATTCCTCTACTAGTGGATCAATCATAGGGAAATCCGTACAACAATGCTTGGATTTACTTGAATTAATTGCCATTACACATTCAATATTCTCATCAGAATGAGTGGTACCATCAAAAGTAGCTGAAACGTTTGAATTAGACAACAAGACATCCACCAATGCACAATTTGCTGCTTTGACAAAGCAATTGGTGTTACTTGTAAGATTGTAAACATGTGGAACGAATACAGTGATGGTCAATTCAGCATGTGACAATTGTGGGAGAAATAACGCTCCAAAAAATTGTTTTATGCTTGCTTCTTCAGAGGAATTAGTAAACTTTATTCAAAATGGTTCCCATATTTTCAACACATATGGAAAAAATTTCAGCAAGAGAGAAGGCCAAATTTGGAGAAATGTTCATCAATATGTATAGAAAATCGACAAAGTATTCAAACAGAATGATACCAATTTTCAAAATCAGCAAGTAACTGTAAAAAAGTTGGAGATATAGATTGGTCATATAGCTCAACAACTTGTAAAACGTCCACATAGATCATTGCTAAGCAATACATTGACAAATCCTAACGAGCAAATGATGGCAATAAGAGTAGTGGATAATGATCCACCCAGGGCTCCCATAAACATTAAAGCATATGTACCTCCACTCCCATTTTTCCAAAGACTTTGAAAGAAGTCGATAGCGCAAAATATTTATGCTATAAGTATGAGAGATGTTGTACAATTACCAAAGATTACTGCATCTGGAAGAAAAGATGCCCAAGAAGAGATTGATAAAACTACAATGGAAGAAAAATATGCACCAACCTTAATAGAAAATGAAGAAATTACAAAAACATATATTACCAAAGCACCAAGTCCAGTCAAGACTTACGTGCTTCCATTCCTTTTTCTCAAAAGCTAAAAAAGAATAAACAAGATGCAAAATGTGAAAATTTTCTCAATGTTCTCAAGAATCTCCATATAATAATTCATTCATTGACGCGATATTACATATTCCAATTGATACAAAAATTTGGAAGAGATTTGACCAAAAAAATAAAAAAAGAAGAAAGAAAGAAAGATTTCAGAGTTTGAAATGGTCACATTAACTGAAAAAGTAATACAAAAGCGCAGAACAAATTGTCTCCCAAGTTGAAAGATTCATGGAGTTTTACTTTAACAATTTCAATTGAAAATTATTGTTCTATTAATGCATTGCATGATACAGTGCTAGTATAAATCTAATGTCATATTACATTTACAAAAGATTGGGACTGGGTAAAGTCAAATCAATGTAAACAATGCTACAACTAGTTGATAGAACAATTTTAAAATCACATATCAAAGTTGAGGGTATACTTATAAAAGCAGAAAATTTAGTACTTCCGATGAACTTCATTGTGTTAGATATACCAGAAGATCGAAACGTTCCAGTTATACTGGGTCGGTCATTCTTAGTGACCAATCAAACCCTCATTGATATGGAGAAGGGTAAGCTAATATTGATGGCGAAGGACAAACAAGAGATGTTCAATATTTACATCCAGTATAAGCAACCTTCCAACATCATAGTTTGCTATAGAATTGATGAAGAAGAGCCACCTAATCAACAAAGTTGTCAAAAAAGAAAATCAAAATTTGGTGGACTTCTTGGTAAAGATGCAAATGAAAATATCAAAATTTGGAGAGCAAAGAAATAGTGTATTAATCAAATTGTACAAAATGCAAGGATGGAATAACTTAGTTTTAGCCACGTTGATCAATCATGACAAAAAATCAGGCTAATGACTTTAAAGAAGTACTTCTTGGAAGGTAATCCAACCTCTATCCCTTATTACTTAGTTTTTACTTTTAATGTTGTTTATTAATTGTCGTGACATTCTCTTTGTGTTGTTGAAGGAAGATTTTTAAGTGTGTGGACAACAACGTGATTATAAAGCCAACCCATATCCATCTCACGAGGGCGATGGTAATGACACAAACTAATGTACTCAGGGAGATAATGTGTATTTTTTAAGTTTGGGGGTATTTATGAATTATCATTTGTTAATTGCCTTTATCGGTTGTTTCAATTATTTAGTATTTTTGTGTTTGTGTGATATGATTACGTTTCTTGAAAAGAAAAAAATTGCATACTTGTGTGAGTTAAATAATCATATCAGCTAGGATGTATATACTTGAGAGCATGTATTACTTTATGGTTCATGGATAAATCAAATGCTTTAATTGAATTTTCTGCTTATCTATGTGAAGTGGTACAATAATTATGCACGATAATTAAGTTTAGCGTCGTATGGGATCATGAAAGTTCATACGCATAGGATGAATATATGACTTAGGTACTTAATTCCTTAACTTCTGATTCACAACATCATTTAAATCGTATATATATAATAATTTGGGGCTGTTCTAGCTGGTAAAAGAAATTATTTAAGATTGTGGGAATTATGTGCATGTGAAAAGATTGTATGGAGTGTTTTTAACTTTCTGGTATAGGCTTGGTGTTGACCGATTACTATGGATCTAACCCTTGGAAATTTTGCTTTTCTCTCGTAGAAAATATGTATTGCACTTATTTAGTTACATCTCATCTCATGTTTGTACCTTTTGACTCGAGTTAATAAGTTCGTAGGGGTGTCTTGAGACCTAGTACCCTTTGGTATTCAAAAATCAAGGATTTGCCACTCCAAAAAAATGGTGAGGTCAAGATTGAGCAAAAAACAAAAAACTGATTGTTGGAGACTCAATTACTAGGGGGGGTTTGAATCACTAGGTATAAACTTAATTAATGAAACACTCATAGTTGGGAGAATCATCACATCAATATATTGCTGACATTATAGTTTAGACTAAACCAAATTAAAGTGGTATAAGTGAAACCAAACTTTAGAATTATACCATGGTAAGAGACTGAAAAGAAAAAAAAGTTTGAGTGTGTATAAATCTCACGAGTGAAGAAATGAAATATTTGACTATTGAAGGTAGGGAATGAACCAACTTGTGAATGTACGGCATTACATTTAGTCCTTCACACGACCCTCTTTGCATTGAATAATTGAAAGTTTGGTTCTTGGATTGGCATTAGTCTGGATATGGCAAAATCATTCTATTAGATCGAATAAATACATCCGATCTAATAAGTACCTCGTGTCAGTTGAGATTTTAACACCGTTTATAAATGGGATATATTGTTTTCAATACTAGGCCAAAAGACAAGTTATCTGACTAATTTCTTATGTGCATTTTTCTTTAGTTATTTTCTTTTGTGTTTGTTTGTTTGGGGACTAGCAAATGGTTAAGTTTTGGGGCATTTGACGAGTGTGTTTTTACTCATGAGTTATGTACAATTTTAACTTGATTATTTGCTATCCTAGAACGTTTTTGATGTATTTTCTAGTGTTGTTTTAAAGGTTATGAGATGTAATGTAAAAATGTTGCTAAAGGGAACAAACAAAGGACAAGTTTTAGGATAGAAAGTCAGTACCAAGGCACTACAAATAGAGAGAAAAGCAGAGTTGGACATAGAGGCGGGGCCTGTGCCCAAACACTGCACTCGTAGCGCCCAGAGCTACAGTGTGTTTTATTGTAATCTTTTGAAAACTCTTTATTTCTTTTATTCAAGATTCAAGTTCTTTAAAATGCGTATGTGTTGATTTTAATTACGTACTTAATGCTTTGAATTCTTTGGCCAATTATTCAATGACTTCGTGAAGCTATTAAGGATCAAGAGGTACGTTATAGATTTAGATTACATTAAAATTCAATAAATTAGTATAACGTGTAGATATATCTATATTAATTACTGCAGTCGAAGATGAATTGTTAGAATTAATATTTCGTTTAACTAAGCTTAATTTGCATCGATATATGAAATTGAATTAGTTAAATAGGTTCAATGAAAACTCGAAAGGGATAAATTGAATACAATAAAGAATTCGGCCAAATACTATATTAGGTGTAAACCTTGAATTGAGATGTAAATGTTGTCAATAGATGAAATTGTTATGCTCTAATATCCATCCTATATTTGAATTTTCAACCAACTTTTGTGACAAAACAATAATTACAACTCTTTGTTTGCTTTTGTCGAATAGTAGTTAAAAATATTAAATTAAGCACTAAAGTATATAGTCCTCGTGGAACGACAACCCAGACTCAAAGTTCCATTTTATTATTTGTTATGACCCGTATACTTGTGGGATATAAAATCAACAACACCATGCTCGATATATATGCATGTCATCATGTTCAGACCCAAAAAATTTAGATAGTACGACTAGTGGTATCAACGAGCTGAAATTCGAGGCTTGGGGCTCAACTCGAGTAAAATGGTCTGAACTTTTTTACAAATTTGAGCTGAGTCAAACTTTTGCTTGGTCAAGAAATCAAACATTGGCCCGAGCTTTCAGTTCGACCCTTACCGAGCCGGGTAGACTTATTTTTTTTAAGAGGGTGTTTGATACCCATTTTCTTGAAAAAATGCATTTTAGAATAGTAAATTGATGGAAAATGTGTGGTTGAAAAATAAGGAAAAGTTTTTGATTACGTGTAATATTATTTTAATAAAGAATGTGTGATTGAAAAGAAGAGAGAGAAAAATGCATTTTTGAAAAAAAAGGATACCAAATAGGGTCTTATTAATAATATATAGGCAGCAAGCTGCTGCCTTTGCTGGCGTTTTTAAGGTAGTAGGTTGCTACCTTTAATTTTTTTTTTTTTTTTTGTTATCATTATTTTTAAATATAAAGGCCCGTGAGCCGAGCCGATGAGTCATACGGGCGAGCTCGAGCTTTTTTTCGGGCCGAACCATAGGCAGTCCGAGCTGATGAGCTTGATTGCCATACCTAAGTATGAACATATATTTATCTCCACTACTCTATAACATTTATGTACTTCTCCTGGTAGTCTCCATTTCCTCCAGATGATTCAAAATAAGCTATATCCATTTTTTGAAATGTCGGTCATTAAACAGCTAATGAACCAAAAATAACTAAATTTCTTTTGCAGGTAAAGTATGAAACTGAAATCACTATATATACCTCACAAAGATTAATCAAAGTGTTGGGAAAAATATATTTTCTATTATTTGTTAAATTGACTTTTGTAATTTATTTAATTGTTTTTACTGTTGAAATGATGGTATGATATCTAGCTAAAGTCCAAGATTATCCAACTATGCCAGAGAAAAGAATAAAGAATGATCTGTCTAATTCATGCATGCTCAACTAGGCTTCAAGGATATAGCTCAAAATAAATGCACTACATAAAGCTTATATTGATAAATGAATGACTATTGAACTCCGCTCTTCAATGAGTTCATGGACACGTCAAAAACGTAACAATGACAAATATTTTCAGAATCTCAAGATTTCGAGTTTCTAGATATTTCCACATTATTTTTGTTATGTAAACAAGATTTCAAGGTAAAAATCATATTTTGTTTTACACATTAATACTCCTAATACCTTTGTGATTTTATTTGGAAAAAAGATTACAAAGAATCAAATTTATATTGAATTTTCCTTATTGGTTTCTCCATAGACCAAAGATATTTACGAGTTCTTTTGTGGTTAAATGATATGTTCTTAATTATTCTTTGCATATTATTTTAGTAATTTTTTTTATTTCCTTAGAAATCTTTTTTTTTAAATAAAAAAGGTATTCTAGAAAATATTTTGAATTACAAGAAAAGGATTAGACATTTTCATAAAGAGACATTTTGGCTAAATCTTCCTTGAAAATAATTCTTGACAACCTATGTTCTTCAAGAAATTGAAGATTTCAATCTTAGTATAAAAATTAATTCGCTATAGGGATGACATTATGTCTTGAAAGAAGAACGGATTGTTATTCCAATTTGTGAAAGATCCCGGGTAAATTTGCAAGAGTGGCACAAGGCCAAGATTTGCCGGTTTATTTCTAATACGATACAATTCAAAAGGACAAAAAACAATGAAAGTTTGCTTATTGCTTTTTAGTTTTACGTTGCAGCTAGTTCCAAAATACTTGAGACTTTCATATCACGTTGATTACAATGAGCTATTTACAATAGCACGATATTTCTCTTAGAGGTTTAAATTTTATATCGTGTCTTTGACATTAAATTATTAGAGAAAACACAATTTCAAAAAAAATTTGAATTTTTGGGAGCTGACTTGTACACCTTCACAAGCCAGTTCTGACGTATTGGTCACTTTGTAGTCAATTCTCATCTATTGGTAAATTAACATACTAAAATTGTATTATTGTATTAATTTAATTTGTTAATTAATAAAAAATTATTACTTTTCTAGATTTTAAACTTTTACTTAGTATCAGATACACTTCAATTTCTTGCTAATGAGATCCCAAAATTTAGACCAAGAGTTTTGTTCGCCTTAGATGACAAGAACTATGATCATTAGAAAATTTTAACCAGGTTTTCTCTACATTCCAATTACATGAGGGCGTGGCACATAATTCTTTTTGGTTTGACTCCACATAGTCACAATGATAATGAACTACCTATTTGAGCCCTATTTTTATTTTTTATTTTTTATTTTTGGTCCAAGACGCATTTCGGAATAGTATTTTGTTGGAAAAATTGTACCAAAAAAAAAAAAAAGAGAAATTTTTTTTGAGTTTGTGTGTAATCTTATTTTATTAAAGAATATGTGGTTGAAAATAAGAGAGATAAAAATATATTTTGAAGATAATGTGTACCAAACAACCTACTCGAAATATCGATTGGAATATGGGTGGATTGAATTTAAATGATTTATGTCAATGTCATTGGAATTACATATCCTCAAAAGCCCTATTTGACGCCGTCGATGTTACACAATTTTGGTTTGATTCTAAATGCATGATTGCAAAAGAGGCTTGGGACATCTTACAATAATTTCATGAAGAAACCGAGTTTATTGAGTGAATAAAACCAAAATTCCTCTCCATGGAATCTAAAGATTTATCATATTACACATGAAGTTGCTTCTAACTCATCAAGGAATACCACATCAAGTCCAAACATCTCAGTGAACTCATGTACAGATCCAAAAACATCAAAGACTCCTTCAAAAGGATTGGAGTTGGACAATGAAAGCTTCTCAATTGAACATGCGAAAATTTCCATGATCAATGTTGAAAAAGGAGGCTGAATAGAATCTTGTGCTGGAATCCACAATTTCAAATATGAAGACTGAAATTATCAATGACAAAGAGAAGATTGCTGCAATTGTAAAATTGTTGGAAGGAAAAAGATGCACTTATAATCAATATTCAAATTGAATTTGATCATTCCCAAGAGACCGTCAAACAACTTACCATCAGAGCGGCTCGTTTGAATGATGTGTTAAGCCGTGGAAGGACCACCAAGTTGCAAGTGTATGTCTAGGTCCAATTGATTTTGGACAAAAACACTTTTAAAATATAATTGATGCATTCTATTTATGGCATATTTATTATTTAATTGAATTAATATTATAATAAATTAAAAAAAGATTTCGTAGATTCAAATTTTGGTAACTTGTTAATCACATGGAGTTATAATTGTAAGATATAAATTACATATGACTGAATTTTAAATTATACATAATTGTAAGTAATAACGAGATACGGATATCGCTATTACGATTAGATCATTAAGTGTGATATTACTCATTTTTTAAGAGAATAACTGATCTTACAAATTAAAGTGTGGTGATACTTAAATGAACATGTGAATGTTTTGTTATAGAACAAAACATTGAATTCAAGCTAGAGAAATTTCACATGAATAACTATCCGAGTGTCAGTAGTTAATCTTTAACGTTCGGTAATAAAATTGGTCATTTGACTTGAGTTCATCATAGTGCCTTATATGGGAACAATTATACTTTGGTGAAATTGGATATTGCTGTATCAAGAGTTGTTAATACGATATTGTTCGAGTATGTCAAGAATCACATGAATGTTGTGAATGATCAATAGAGGATTTGTCACTCTCAGATAGTTAGAGATTATGATCTAAATTTTACTTAGTTAAGTTAATAACGAAATTTTTGATCAATGTGTACTCATAAGTCGAAAAGAGTTTTTAACTTCCATTAACTTAATTGTAGAATAAAAGATATGATCGATAATCAAGATTGACACACTTTCATATCTTGCAATTGATTGGATTATATTGATGAAGGGATTATAGTTCAATGATAAACCACCAATTTTGATTTTATCGTACCATGTGATATTTTTCATCACATGTGTTCCCTACTACATTGATTGATGTCAACCTAGAACAATGTATGTGAATTGGTGATAAATTATAATATTCACAATTTTGATTAGACCAAAATAATAATTTACATCGTTAGGTATCGTAATCGGGAACCCAATAGGCCATACACAAAAGGAGAATTAGAAAAATGGGATTTACCAATTAATTAATTGATAAATGTTGGATGTAGGGGTGTCAAAAAGGCTCGGTGGCTCGGGGCTCGGCTCGGAAAAAGCCCGAGCCCGCCCGGCTCGTGGCTCGTAGGGATCGAGCCTAGGCTCGGGCCGAGCCTCAAAATAAGAGGCCGGCCCGAGCCCGAGCAAGCCCGTGTGGCTCGGGCCGGCTCGTGTCACGGGCCAAAAATGGCCCGTGACAAAAATGCTCGGCCCGAGCAAATAAAAGAAAAAAAAAATTTTTTGAAAAAAAAATTTTTTTACCTGCTGCCTTAGGCAGCAGGTCACAGGCAGCTGTAACCTGCTGCCTAGGCAGCAGGTTACAGCTGCCGGTTAGGGGGGCAGGCTGGGCAGCTATATAGCTGCCGGTTCAGCTATGTAGCTGCCTTTTTTTTTTCGTATTAGACTATTAGTACATTATACTGTTATATTTTTGAAATTCAAATTTGAAAAATAATGCGGGTTTTTTTATCTATAAATACGAGATGATTTTTGAAGTTTTAAATCACTTTGCTATTGATTTTACTTCGTATTATTTCTATATCATAGATTCAGATTCAAGTTTCAATTTCTTCTTTCTCACTAGTCACTTCTCATATAACTATTAATATATTCAATTTCTTTCACTTTACAGTCTAATATTCAGTATTTTTTATTATACTAGTTATTATGGATTTTACAAGTGATGAAGTTAATCAGTTTGGCGGTAGTTCGAGTACTCCATCTAACTACGATGCATGTGAAAATGTTCCAATTAATTTGGAGGATATTGAAGAGGAAGAAGTTCAAGTACTCGAGACAAAAAGGTCAAAAAAAGAATCATCGGACTGTTGGCAACATATGACACGAAAAAAAATTGGTGTTCAAAATGGAGTAGATATTTGGAAAGCATGTTGCAATTATTGTGGCAAAGAACTTAGTTGGAAGCCTGGTTCGAGCACAACGCATTTGAATAGACACGTATTGAGGAGTTGCAAAGCAAAACCAGCCGATCTCGACTCGAAACAAACCGAACTAGTGTTTGGCGGTTCTAATTCTACTCTTTCCACTTTTGTATATTCACA
>NC_036244.1:6486764-6493674 GCF_002742605.1 Olea europaea var. sylvestris | reverse complement strand
AAAAAAAAAAAAAAACCGAGCCGGCCCGATCCGAGCCGGCTCGGCTCGTAAAAAGCCCGAGCCAAAAGCTCGGGCCGAGCCTTCTTTTTTTGGGCGAGCTTTGGCTCGGCTCGGCTCGGGCCCAAAAAAAGCCCGTTGTGATTTCCCCGAGCCGAGCCCGAGCCCAAGATTTCGGCTCGCGAGCCGGCTCGGCTCGTTTACATCCCTAGTTGGATGGTTAGTTTATTGGGTTGACAGGATCTCCTTTAACTCAAAAAAAGTGAAAGAGCTTTACATTTACTGGGCCTAATACGTAGTGATGTATGTCGACCCATGTCAATTACTATCAGATAAGGTTTTTCTTATTTCATCACTTTTACTTATGACTATTTCGAAATTGGTTATGTATACTTGATAAAATTTAAGCATGGAGCTCTTGAAAGATTCAAGGAATTCAAGTTAAAAGTAGAGAAATAATTAGTAAATATCTTCTCACACTAAGATCTGCTTGAGGTGGAAAATATCTTAAAAGTGAATTTTTGATTATCTCAAAAAGAATGAGACTCTCTTGTAGTAGATTTCGACAAATACATTGCAACATAATAATGTATCTAAATGAAGGAATCAGACACTATTAGATATAGTGCAACTAATAACAAGTCATGAAACCTTCCAAAATCGTTTAGGGGACTTGCACTAATTATTTTGCGCTGCACACTAAATTGTGTCTCATCTAAGTCCATCAACAAAATTCCATACGAGTTATGGAAAAACAGAATACTTAACTTGTCTAATATTAAAGTTCGAGGCTGAGACATTTATGTGAAGTACACTAAATCGGATTGGTTTGACTCTAAATTCGATAAATACATATTTTACGGATATCGAGAAATAATTTTCAATATCAATTCTATAATTTTATTATGAAGAAAGTCTTCGTCTTAGGACATATCGACTTCTAGAAAAAATAGTTAATTCTAAGAGAGGACAATGTGAGTAAAATAGAATTTGAAGGAGTTCACGAGTATACGAATATAGTTGACCAAATAGATGAACCTGAGTTTGATCTCACACTGCTAAGAGACGAACTCTTGACCAGGAAGTAGAGACTCCTGAGGACATGTCATCGCTGATGTAGAAGAAAAGTCATGAGTTGATTCAAAAAGACGGTAGGAGGCCATGGAATCCAAAATGAAGTCAATCTATGTAAATAAGATTTAGACCTTGGCCTACTCTTGATGAGATAAAACCCATAAGTTGTAAATAAATTTATAAGAAAGAGGTCGAGGTGGATGGAAACATCCATACATACAAAGTAGGGGTAGTAACAAAAGAATTACAAACAAAGATAAAGAATGAACTTTGATGAAACCTTTTTATCTATAGCCATACTTAAGGTCATTCGAATTTTACTTGCATTAGGTGTATATCATGACTATGAGATATAGAAAATGGATGATAAACTGCAATCCTTAACGGGAACTTTTAAGAGAGAGTGTACTTGACACAACCTAAATGTTTTGAATCCAAAGATGATAATAGGACATGCAAGCTTAATCGATCCATATATGGATTAAAGCAAGTCTCTAGGAGCTCCAAATCTTTGATTTAATGAGACAATCAAAATATTTGATTTTATCAAAGATGAAGACGAATTGTATATTTACAAAAAGATAGTAAGAACGTTGTCGTATTCCTGATACTATATGTAAATGACATGTTATTGATAAGAAATGATCTTCTTATATTTCAATCACTGAAATTATGATTGTTAAAGAATATCTCTGCGAAAGATATGGGAGCAGCAAAATGATCTATAAATATAGATTTAAAAGATTGCTAAACTCTTTTCATTCTACATAGATAAAATCTTAACAAAAGTTTATATGGAGAAAAGTAAACTAAGAGATCATAGATATGATGCTAACTTCTAGTCAGACTAGAAGATAGCAAGTCTCGATCGGATATGTGTATATTCTAAATTATGGAGAGGTTAGTTGGAAAAGATTCCAAACATTAAACAAATGTTGATATAATGGCAAAAGTCTAATACATCATTTCTTCAAAAGCAGCAAAAAGTTGCGATTTGGATCAAGAAATTCAATAATGAACTTCAAGTAGTCCCTAGCATTATTGATTCCATACTTCTGTACTGTTACAACACTTGAGCCATCATACAAGCGAATGAACCAAGATCTCATCAATGATCCAAGCATTTGCTAAGGCGGTATCATCTCATCGAAAAGATAATACAAAAAAGTGACATAAAGAAAGAACGAATCCCCACAAATTATTATATTGCAGATCCATGACAAAATGTTGTCATATTATAAACTTGATTGTCATGTAAACTCTCATGATATAAGATACATAGTGATTAAATCTAGTAAAAGTGAGACTTTGTAAGTGTTATGCTTTAGGTCCAATCGATTATTTAATTGAATTAACATTCTAATAAATTTAATAATAGATTCCATAGATTCAAGTCTTAGTAACTTGTTAATCACAATGAATTGTGATTGTGAGGTACAAATTACATATGAGTGAATCTTAAATCATCTATGATTGTTAGTAATAATGAGATACAGATATCACTATTACATTAGATCAATACATGTGGCATTTCTCACTTTTGAAGTGAGTAACAGATCTCACATTTTAAAGTGTGGTGACACTTATATGAACACGTGAATATTTTATTATAGAACAAAATATTGGAGACCAGTTGGAGAAATTTCATATGGATAATTATCTGAGCACTAGCGGTTAATCTATATTGTTCGATAGTGAAATTGATCATTTGACTTGATGTCATCATAGTGCTTTATATGAAGACAATCATACTTTGGTGATGTTGGATGTTGGTCTGCCAAGAATAGCTATTACCACATCGTTTGGGTATATCAAGAATTATATAAAGGTCGTGAATGATTAATAGATGATTTATCACTCTTAGATACTAAGAGATTATGATCTATATTTCATTTAGTTAAGTTAATAATGAAATCTTTGGCTAATGTGTATTCATAAGTTGAAAAAAGTATTTGACTTACATTGACTTAATAGTAAGATGAAAAATATAATCCATAATCAAGATTGACACTTTCATATCTCGTAATTGGTTGAATCATATTTACGAAGGAATTATAGTTCTACAGTAAACGAACAAGTTTGGATTTGTCATATCACATGACATTTTGGTCACATGTATTGTCCTAACACATTGCTAGATGTCAATTTGGGACGATGGATGTGATTTGGTGATAAATTAGAAAGGGATATTTTAATTTAATGATTTTGATTGGATCAAAATAATAAGTCACATCGTTAGACATAGTGATTGAGAACCTAATGGGTCACACACAAAATGAGAACTAGAAGAATAGATATCAGTCAATTAATTAATTGAGTGCTTGTTAATTAATTGGGTGTTTGTTAATTGGCCCGAATTAATAGTTGGATTAATTAATTCATGAACTAAAATTTTTTAATTGGATTAAACTAATATTAGCCCGAGTTAAGTTTAAGAGATGGGCTAAGCTCACGTGGACTTTTATTAATAGGTTGTTAGGATTTGAAAAATTATAATACAATACAATTATATTCTTGTTAGCACAAGAAAAGGAAAAATCTTAGTTCTCTCAATCTTGTTCCCTGTGTGGGTTTTTATTGGAGGCTGGACAATTAGGCAGCTGTGAATCGCAAATCGGAACTGTTCTTTAAGGAATTCATCAAAGGTATAATTTTATTTTAAATCCCAGTTTCTATCTAAATACAAATAGATTTTTGGTGGGAACTGAAATTTGTTTTATTTTTCACTGTGCATGGTTAAGAAAATTTTCAACTAGATTATGTTGAATGTAGAAAAGAAAATAAGTACATCGAAATGGTGATTTTGTATAAGGAACAAATTCCAGAACATTGGTTAGAAATCAATACACTGCTGTTAACTCAGTTGTTGTAAAGACTGTTACTAGAACTTCTTGTGCAATTCATATTAAGACTAGGATTTCTACTAACGTTGAAAATGAAGTTGGAAATCTCATGTCAGTTTTAAATAAAACTAGAGCTCATGCACATTTTTAGACTAATGACACTTTTTCAAAATTAGAAAATAAACGTGTTTTTCATTTTTTTTATTTTTGAAAACAATTTTTTTAAAATGACAAAAATAACACATTTTTAACAATCTCAAAATGGATACTCAAAACACAAAATTCAAAATGAATTCAAAACTGAAAACGGAAATACGAAAAGAACATCCCCTTAGATTTTCAAATGTGAAAAACAAAAGTAGATTGGGCAACGTTTTCAAGTGTGCACAAACATAAACCTAAATCTAAAGTTAGATAAGTTGGGCCTAAACAGATTGATTTGAAATTCTATGAAAGCAAGGTGATTCTTGTTGAACTTGTCAACTGGCTAATTTACTCACTAAATCTTTAAATAGGATGACAAAAGAACCCATCGCCTGTGATCCCCTAGAGACCTGCCTCGAATGGGATGGAAATTCCTTGTTTAATAGAATGTTACAAATTCATTGTAATACATGATGACTTTCATAGAAAATTTAAGAATAAAAATAACTAATAAAAAGTTGGAATTAAAAAAAATTGAAAATAAATGAATAAAGGTATAATATTTATAAATTTTGGTACCAGAAAGTAAGAGTTGAAGCAATATATGGAAACAATAAACAATATTCTCAAAGAAAATTGTAGGGAATGCTGGAATGTGAAGAAATTGGTTTACTCCCAACCCAGTCATAGAGCTCAAATTCAACCTTAAAATTTTGAAATTTGAAATTCAATTTTCATTTTTCAAATTTTATGGCACTTGCATTGTGCATCAATGCCAATAAAAGCAGCCATGCAGACTGATGTAGGCGTGCCTAGCTCATCTTGCGAGCCCACAAGCCGTTGGTGAGATGGCTCGCATGAGAATTACGCTTCTCGACTCGTTAATAGATTAAGCAACTCACCCTACCGAACACCCCCAGATAGTTTAAATATTAGCTCATCGAGCAGGGGAACAAATTATGATGTATAAAGTCTCATCTTTGTTCAATAGGATATTATACGTATTACTTTTTTTTTTTTTTTACACCACACAAATTTGTAAGGACAAAAAAGTGATCAAGGGAAATATGTTATTCGAAACTTGAAATTTGGGAACGTTGTTGTATTTTTTTAAATGAGGGGTTGTTTCTATATTTGTTCAAGAATGTATTTTTGTAACAATAATGCTAAATATACACTCTTTCCTTCACAATCTTTTTGACGTTGCCTATGTTTTTCGAAAACTGTGGGCAAAAAAAAAACTGTTTTTGTTTTTAAACTGTCTAATGGTGTTTTGCCATGTGATACAATGTAACGGAAGATGTAAAAGATGATATACATGTAGGATGGTTGTTTTTGTAATTTACTAGGAAAAAAGTATCAATTAATCTGATTGTACAGATTAATTGATCACACAATGGAGCCAGAACAAAGAGGAGATCGGGTCCCACGCGTGTATAAAAAATTGACAATAAATTGTGGACCCCACGCATTTGTGTCTTGTATGTAAAATTTCTGTGAACCTTCATTCCGTGAAAGAAGCATTGCTCAAAAAGTATTAGCTTTGAAAGAGAAAAGAAATTGTACATATGGTTAAATTATCGATGTTTGAGGTACACTTGTAAAATGGTAGAAGCCAAAACTATGCCACTTACTATTTACTCTTGTTTGGGCTACATTATTTTAAAAATACATTTTTTTCATCTTATTTTTAACTACACATTCCCCAATAAAATAATATTACATGTAAATTCAATTTTTATTTTATTTTTTTAACTACACATTCTCCAAAAAAAATCACTGTTCCAAAATATTTTTTTTTTTCAAAATTTAATTTTAATGGAACCCAAACATGGGATTAATAAAATTTCAAATTACATTTAAAAAAGGTTATCCCAAAAATACTGTAAAAAGGAAAAATGGAAAATGACTTCTCACAAGATAATCTATTGGTAGCTGATTTTATTCCACCAAATATGGCCCCTTAAAAACGCTAATCAAGGCCAAAATCCCCAATTTGGCGTCTCTTCATATTCTATCGTATTCGTCATGACGTCATTTCGTCCACATCTAGAATTCTCTACAAAAATCCAAATCCTTATCAATGATTGATCTTTTTACATATACTTCGTATATCGATCTCATGTTTGAATCTCTCTCGTCAAACTTGGGTTCACTCTTAATCATGTCAACAAGCTCAACGTACTTACAACCAAAGAAAACGAGAAGGCCAAACATTTCTGCCCCGTTTATTAGAAAGACATTTACGGCATCCATTTCTGCAATGCGTATGAAAAGGGATTACTTTCGCCATAGACTACACACAATTCATTTTTCACCTTTTTCGAATTTTCGGGTAACAAAAATATAGGAATTAACATATATTTTTATCTGAAATTTGAAATATACATAGCATATATTAACGAGGCAGACACAACAAAGACTTAAATTATGTAGTAATTTTATATACTCTTAGTAAAGATAAGTATATACCACGTATTCTTTATGTAATCTGAAAAGTGAAAAGTCAATAGTTAATTTTAATTACATATTTTATAAGATCCACAACTTTTCAATCACACATTTCATAAACTTATATCAAAATCTAGTAAAAATCTAATTTTAATCTCCACCAAACAGAGGAATAATATAATGATCATCCCCAATAAAGATAACCTCATTATTCATGTAAATTTGATAGTTTAACAAGTTTATAACATCAAGACGACATCGTCTATATATGCCATGTCCCTCTTGATTCCTTGAAGATAAGTTCACGACACAATGAAGTTAGTCAACCCTAGCAAATATCAAAACTCAAGTAGAATTCAAGACTCTCTACAACAGCCAAAATGTCACAATTCTTGTTTTCA
>NC_036244.1:6394691-6486664 GCF_002742605.1 Olea europaea var. sylvestris | reverse complement strand
CCACAAATTAATTTATAAAGGGCAACTCCGAAGACTTTGTTGTGAACTTTCAATGTGGGATAAGTGAATTACTTTTACCAACGGATAATCCGTTTCTAATTACCAACGGAATATCCGTAGGTGAAAGATCCAAATGTTAAATGATTACAAGAGACAGAATATCCGTTAATAAAAAGATATCATCATTATCAATGAAAAATTCGTTGCTATTTATCGTAGTTGAAAGTGACTTACTTTTATCAATGGATAATCCGTTCTAATTATCAACGGATGCATTCGTTGGTAATATTCGTTACGCCGCCTACAGATATTCCGTAGGTGAAAGATCCAAATATTAAATGATCACATGAAGCACGAAATATCCGTTGGTAAAGACATATCAACGTTATCAACAGAAAATCCGTTACTGATTATCATAGCTGAAAGTGAATAACTTTTACCAACGGATAATTCGTTTCTAATTACCAACGGATTGCATCAATTCGTTGGTAATTTTCCGTATGTGAAAAGCTATAATTTTCCGTAGGTGAAAAGTTGATTTTTTGTAGCGGAATAGTTTAAATCAGGGGCATATGCGACGTAATTGGAATAACATTTGCTAATGAAATAAATCGATATTCTCATCTTATTTCTCTCCGTCCTCTCCCTCTCCTTCACTCCTTTTCACCTCCTTTCTCTTCTTCTCTTCCCTTTCCCCTTCTTCTATAATTCTCCTATTAGATCTCACATTAATATTTTTCAGAACATGTTCTTCAATTTCCATTTCTTCAATTTTCTTAGCAGTAGAATTAGCGAAAAAATGGAATCTTTCCTGAAAACGGTCAATTATAGTCAAGAAAGACTCCATTATACATACTTTTTATATACATTCTATCAAAGGTTGGTGTTCATTGCTTTCCTGATTATTTTATTTACTTTTTCTCCATTCACATCAAAGTCACGAGTCTTCTCTTCGGTAATTTCTATTTGTTAGTTATTTGGTGTAGTAATAAATTAAAATGGCAATATTTATCTTCAATAATATATTTTTTACCTTCCCAATTCAAATATTTTTGTTATTGTTCATAACCTGGTCGAACTATTGTTTACTGTACCAAAACGGAACTAAGTGCAATCTAATGAAATTCGTTAGTGCACTTAATTTTGAAGGATCATAGCATTTTCTTTGTAATCTTTGTTTTGATATTTATCAGTATATTTGACCCCTTTAGTTTCTTATGCAGCATAAGCAATGAATCAATTGAAGAGTCCAATCAAGGGAGTCATCAATGATGCCAAAGGAAGGCTGTCATGCTACAAAAATGACTGGCTTGATGGATGTAGTTCGGGTGCAAGGTGAAGCCTTTTTGCTTGAATTTCACTTTTAATTAAGCATCTAAAGTGAAATTTTTTTTTTTGACCGTTTTCAGGATACTAGCTCCAACAGCATACATTTTCTTTGCTTCAGCTCTCCCAGTCATTGCCTTCGGCGAGCAATTGAGTAGGGAAACGGGTATACATTTTTATCTCACAGAATATTTTTACCGGTATTGAAGTATGATTATTTTAGACATGAAAGATCTCTACTTTGTTCTAAATAATCATCCTGCATCCTGCATCCAGATTGAAGATGCATTTTATAATTATCTGGAGAAATTTCTTTGATTTGTAATAGATGGAAGCTTGAGCACTGTTGAAACTCTTGTTTCCACGGCTCTCTGTGGAGTCATCCATTCAATTTTTGGGGGACAGCCAATGTTGATTCTGGGAGTTGCAGAACCAACAATTATAATGTACACATACTTGTACAGTTTTGCCAAGAAAGGAATGGGAAAGGAGCTGTATTTAGCTTGGGCAGGGTGGTATGGAATACTAATTTCCCTTCCCTTTCGAGTATTTTGATTTTATAATGGTATCCTGGGCAAGAAGTGAATTTGATTTTCTTCAATAGGGTCTGCGTGTGGACTGCCTTAATGCTGTTTCTGCTTGCTATATTTAACGCTTGCACCATCATCACCCGATTTACAAGAGTGGCAGGGGAACTTTTCGGAATGTTGATCACTGTTCTTTTCATTCAAGAGGCTATCAAGGTCTTTTTCTTTTTCTTTTCGTTTTTGGTACTTACCTTTAAATATTCTCAATGATACTATTCGAAACGCCTAGAGGAATTTGTATTGATAATCATTAATGTTTGAATCATAGGGTGTGGTGAGCGAATTTCACATTCCAAACGGTGAAAATGCCGCAGAAGAGAAGTTCCAATTTCAATGGCTTTTTGCAAACGGTTTACTTGCAGTTATATTTTCGTTTGGCCTTCTTCTCACTGCCCTTAAGAGCAGAAAAGCTAGGTCTTGGCCGTATGGTACAGGTACCCGAAGTTATTTTCTATTCAGTATTCAGTCGATGATAGTGACATTTCATCACCATTTAGATTTTAACTAAATTTTGGCTTGTGTCAATGTTATAGGCTGGTTTAGAAGCTTTATTGCTGACTATGGAGTTCCACTCATGGTTGTGGCATGGACAGCATTATCTTATATCATCCCCGAAAATGTTCCTTCTGGAATTCCCAGGAGACTCGTCTGTCCTCTTCCCTGGGAATCGGGATCATTGCGTCACTGGACTGTGGTTAAGGTAACAACAGATTGACAATCCTGTTTCTCGCACACTCGATTTAGTATGTGTTGCAGAATTGTTGCAGTAGTTTTGATTTCTCATTTCCTTTTAAAGAATCTCTGAAGTTCTGAAATGCCACTTTGAAGTCTTATATTCTGTTTGAGCAATCATCTATGGATTCTGGTATATAAGAAAACTTAAAAAATCATTCGCTTCATCCGGTGAATTCGCAGGACATGGGAAGGGTGCCGACAGGTTATATTTTTGCTGCCATCATACCCGCTGTGATGATAGCAGGACTGTACTTTTTCGATCATAGTGTAGCTTCACAGATGGCACAACAGAAGGAATTCAACCTCAAAAATCCATCTGCTTACCACTGGGATATCCTCTTGCTTGGATTCATGGTATGAAATTAAAGGTGTTGTCAAGAATTTCAGCCTCCAATAACTTCTTGATGCCATAAATATGAAATTTTATCAAATTTTCTTTAATGATTTGCTAGAGATTTCTGCCGTCTTTTGATCTCAGACTTTGCTTTGCGGGTTGCTTGGACTTCCGCCTTCCAATGGGGTCCTTCCACAATCACCTATGCACACAAGGAGTCTTGCCGTCCTCAAGAAGCAGGTGGGAGATTCAATTACTTAGAAACTTTCTTAGCATACTGTTTTCAACAATACAGAAAGAGTACTTTCTTAAAGAATTAGATTCCAATCTGCAGTTGATTCGGAAGAAAATGGTAAAAAGTGCCGAGGAGGGCATGAAACAGCAAGCAAGCCATTCAGAAATCTATGGAAGAATGCACGCGGTGTTCATTGAGATGGAGAATCCTCCGTCTGTAAGATCTTGCTTCTAATTTGTACTTCAGTAAGTTAAATGTGCATTTTCTGTGTCCTTGGATGATTGGGAGAAAAAATTATGTTACTGCAGCTTACAGCTGAGAGAGAGTTGTCAAACCTGAAGGAGGCCGTCTTGAAACATGAAGCCGAAGGAGATGCAAACGGAAAATTGGATCCCAAAATATACATTGATCTCCACTTGCCTGTTCGAGTAAATGAGCAAAGAGTTAGCAACTTGTTTCAATCCATACTTGTGGGACTGGCCGTAATTGCTGTGCCTGTGATCAAGATGATACCTACCTCAGTTCTATGGGGATACTTTGCCTACATGGCCATTGACAGTCTCCCTGGTAATCAGTTTTGGGAGAGGATGCTGCTGATCTTCGTTCCTCCTGATCGACGTTACAAGTAAACTTTGTGTTTTCATTGTGCTTGAAATCTCCTTTCTAGATCAATTGAGCACTTCCAAAATTAACTTGCTTTACTCTGGCAGAGTCATCGAGAGTCTCCATGCTTCATTCGTGGAGACAGTATCATTCAAATACATCTTCATGTTTACGGCTTTCCAGTTTGCATATCTTTTGGTATGCTTTGGTATCACATGGATACCTATTGCTGGAATATTGTTTCCATTGCCATTCTTCTTTCTGATAAGTATAAGAGAACACGTTCTCCCCAAGCTGTTTCCACCTAGTCATCTTCAGGAATTAGATGCAGCTGAATATGAGGAAATTTCAGGACATCCTATCCCGGGAAGGAGTCTCTTGCTCAGGGTATGTTATTCTGTTCCTTAGATTCTTACGATCGCTCCTTACAAGTCCGAAGAGGAGTTACAATATTATGTGAAATTATGTGCATATTTGGTCCACAGTTTTAGATAAAACTAGAAAGTAATCACGGATGGTTTTTACTTAAAACGTGTAAAACAGGATCGAGAAGCGAATGATCCCCAAGATGAAGAAGGTGGTGTTGATGTAAATGAAATATTGGACGAGATGACGACTCATAGAGGTGAATTGAAGCATAGATCTGCGAGTTTCACTGACAAGCAGTTTCAGGTCAGTTACTCATAACTGCGAGCTCGTTATTATTGGTCCGATATTTCATAATTCGGGACAATATAATACGTTTTATTATTTATTCCAGGCACTCCATGAAGGCGCCGATGGAGTGTAAGGACAGCTCATTCTAAAAGTTCATCTTTCGAGTACGAGGACAACAAAAGTTGTGAGCCATGTTCAGGGAAGGAAATCTGTTATCATGATCTAGCTGTTTCCGTCCACAATAGATCATAAAATGTGGGTATCTACTGATTTGTAGAACATATTTTCATTATCCCACGTTCTTTCATGGTGGTTGCTGTTTGAACAAATATTAATGTTAGTTTGTGCAAATCCCCCAAAATCCATCTTCCAAACGTCACACGGCATCGTTTCGAAGTGCTTCTCCTTAACCCGTGGCTGTGGGTACACCACCCTTACTGTGCATGCAAATGCAGGCCAATGTACGGCGATTTTATCATCAAAAAAACTAGTAAACAAATAATGATGCACATATACCTAATGCATCAAAATATCAATTGCAAAATTGAAAATGTATAAAAGAAAATATCGTAATGATTCATGAATCTTAACCATCTAGTCGTTCTTAGTTTGCACTTGCTCTAGTAAAGTTTTTTCAATTGCAATGGTCAAATACGGCATAACACATAGTACAATCTCTTCTAACTTGGATCAAAAGGTAATTACAACAGAAATCTCGAAAGGAAAAAAAAATTAAAAACTAGAGGAAAAAAATATTAAAAACTAAAGTTTTCGGATGCTTGACCATTGAAGAGGTTGCCCCCTACATAGGTATTTTTTGGACTTGAAAAAGAACTTGAAATCTTTTATAAGCTATTGATGATTTATTTTATTTTATTTATTATTATTATTTTATTTTTTTGGATAAGATAATTGTATTATATCCAAAGTGTGAAATAAGGTATTGAAGATTCTTGGTTTATGCAATCAGTGGCGGATTCAGAGGGTGGCTGCTGACGGATCTAGAGGGCGGCCTACTAGGGCAGTCCCCCTAGCTGGATCCGCCAGGATTTTTTTATTTTTTGTTAGTAATTGATTAAATTTTTACCTTATTTTTTTGGTAATTGATTTTATTTTTAAACATCCCTTGTAGCTTACTTGGTGAGAGTCAGTCTTAATATACTTCAAGTCTTATGTTCAAATCCTTGTCAATGAATTTGTTATGTATTATTTTTATTCTATAATTTTTACCAAAATTCAATAAAGGAGGGACAATGAGGATTTGAACCCGTGATCTCAAGTAATGGTTGTGGTAAACTTAACAATTATGGTATCTCTTGAATTGTGTTACTAAATTTAAGAAACGATATTTGTTAGGTTTTGATTGTTTTAATGCAAACAACTTTAAATACTCGAATTCATACTCTTCCTTTGAATTATACAAAATTTGGCAACAATATTATTTGATGAGTTCTATTTATTCTTATAACAGAATTATATATATTCAATTTGAATAAAATAATTGTTATATTTATACTTTAGGCCTTGTTCGATTCCCCCTTTTTTTAAAATTACTTTTTTCTTTCTTTTTTTCATCCATACGTTCTTCAATAAAATAATATTATACGTAAATTCAAAATTTTTCTTTATTTTTAGTCACACATTCTCCATCAAATCACCATTCCAAAATGTATTTTTTACAAAAAAAAAGGATATTAAAAGGACTTTTAATATTTTAATGCGGCCAACGGTAGATGGTCCACGACCGCCCGTACTAACTCAAACTCCAAGATTCGCCCCTGTATGCAATCCACTAAAAGGTTGCAATTTTTCCTCTGAGATATTTTCTATGTTTGCCATGCTAGAAAAGTGATAGGATCGAATATTTCAAACGAAAGCACTTTTTTTGTAATAACTTGAGCCTTTGTGTCCAAGCTGTTATACGATATGAATTGTCTGCTTTGGAAGAGTCTCCTCTCGTTTTACCTCTCACGGGTTCTTTTGCATCCCAATTATTCAAATTCAAGACATCAATCGTAAGAGATGCTTAAGTTGTTCAATTGGCACCGAAATTCAACCTAAATCTCTCAGAATGTAGATGTCGTGAGTTTGATGTTAAATTTTAATACGTAATCATGCCAAGAATTTAGAATCACCATATAATAAATTTATAGAAACTAATTCATACCCGCGAAAACCATTGTTGATACATATAATAGTTGTAATAGCAGCCAAAATCTTCCCCTCCTTGCTCCTCATAAAATATCAGCTATCAATGGGACAAGCCAAAAACATATCGAGAGGAGAGGGGACCTAGCCTTTATATATAGGAAATAATTTGAGCCGTCTCATTACGACTAGAAATCTAATTATGGTTTATTTCCGGCCCACATACTTTAAATTACCACATCAAATTAATTATAACTCGTAAGGTGTAAAAAGTCCAATTGATCACTTAATAAATTTGGCTCAAATACAAATATCATTATGAGCCATTTATCTAACCCGTAAAATTTTGCAATCGAATGTGAAGCCCACATATAGAATTATTAATTATTCCAACATTCTCCCACTTGGGCAAATATTTGATTGACATACCAAAGTTTTAACACCCGGATTAGACTACATAGGTGGCCACAAAAGTATAGCTCCAATGAGGACACCTTACATAATATGATCCGATCCAACAAGAATATTAACACCAAACATGAAAGTCATTACACCAATTTAAAATATGTAAGACCATTCCACAGCTACAAATGTCAACATCCTTATCGACATGGATCCCCATCCTCCAACCAATGTGGTAGTATGTGGTATGAACTTAGCACCAAATGTGATAAAAAAAACTGTGTTAACTCATATCGGTCCTCATAATGCTTCGAATCAAAATGAAGCCACATGTCTCTAAAAGATACTCATCTTATGTCTTTATACGTCATATTTCAAGATGTCAATAATATAAAAAGACATAAGTCAAATACATGCTTAAAATAGTTCATCAATAGGGAAAAAATTATTTTATTATCAGAAGGGACTGTACTCGAAAGCATATGGGTTGCCTATGTACCCCGCAAAGGGATCAAGCCCAAAACGTAATTCTTTACATAAATAACTCCCACTAACCAAAAACATCAAATGTTTCCACAATACCCATATTAGTAACATGTGTCTTAAAAACTTTTGGAGCTAGTCCCTTAATCAAGGGATCTGCAACCATCGCCTCTGTATTGATATGCTCTATTTTTGTCTACCTTTCTTTGATTCTGTCTCTAACAATCAAATATTTGATGTCAATATGTTTTGATCCACCAGAACTTTTATTATTCTTTAAAAAGAATACTGCTGCACTGTTATTACCGTAGATGATGATCGGTCTTGAGATAGAATCAACAACTTTCAAGCCAGAGATGAAATTTCTTAACCAAACGGCTTGGACTGTAGCCCCATAACATGCCACAAATTTAGCTTGCATAGTTGAAGATGCCACTAGAGTCTGTTTAGCACTTTTCCAAGAAATGACACCACCAGCTAATGTAAAAATGTAACCTGGGGTTGATTTCAAATCATCTTGACATCCAGCAAAATCAGAATCTGAATATCCTACCACCTCAAGATGATTTGTACGCTGGAATGTAAGCATATAACCTTCAGTTTTCTTCAAATATCTCATAACTTTCTTAGCTGCTTTCCAATGCTTTTGTCCTGGATTAGACTGAAATCTGCTAAGGACACTTACTGCGTAGGCTATATCCGGTCTAGTGCAAACTTGAGCATACATCAAACTCCCCACAGCACTAGCATATGAAATCATTTTCATAGATTCCCTTTCCAACTCATTCCTTGGACATTGGATTTTATTAAACTTATCTCCTTTTATGATAGATACATCACCAGGTGCACAATTCTGCATATTAAACCTTTCTAGAACATGTCGTTTATAAGCTTTCTAAGAAAATCCCAATAGACCACGATTTCTATCACGATGTATTTCAATACCAAGTGCATAGGAAGCTTCTCCAAGATCTTTCATCTCAAAATTAGTAGACAACATTTTCTTTGTCTCATGAAGCAGACCTAAGTTACTGCTAGCAAATAGAATGTCATCAACATTCAATACAAGGAAAATAAAATTTCTCCCACTGATTTTAAGATAAATGCATTGATCAATAGTATTTTCGACAAAATCAAAAGATATCACAACCTCATCAAACTTCAAATACTACTGTCGAGATGCTTGCTTGAGACCATATAAGAATTTGTTTAACTTACACACCAAGTTTTCTTTTCCTTTTACAACAAAACCTTCAGCTTGTTTCATATAAATCATTTAAGAAAGATCTCCATTTAAAAATGCTATCTTAACATCCATTTGATGAAGCTCCAAATTGTAGTGTGCCACAAGAGCCATGATAATTCGAAAAGAATCTTTAGACGAAACAGGGGAGAATGTTTCAACATAATCAATGCCCTCTCATTGAGTGAAACCTTTTGCAATCAATCTTGCTTTCTTTCGTTCAACATTTCCTTTTGAATCTAATTAACTTTTGAAAATCCACTTGTTATCTACAGCCTTAGTATCTGGAGGAAGTTCAACAAGATCCCAAACTTTATTCCTTTCCATGGAATTCATTTCATCTTCCATGGTAGTTATCCATTTATCTGCCTCAGGACTTGTCAATGCTTGGTTATAAGTTATAGGATCAACAATATGCTCAACATCAAAATCGCTCTCCAATAAATATGTAATATAATCACTGGGCAATGCAGATCTTCTTTCCCTTTGTGATCTCCTAACTTGTGGCTCAGGAACCGATTCAATCGTAGTTTGAGGAATTGGAGATTCGGTTCTTCATTAACAACTTCAATTGGTTGAGAACCAACTCTTTCCTGTATGACAGGAACTGGAACTACAACTTGATTAGGTTCAACAAGAATTTCTTTCAACCTGGAACTCCCACTATCTCCAAAATCGTTCTTCAGAAATTTAGCAGTAATGGACTCCACAATTCTAGTGCCGCGATTTGGACAGTAAAACTTATATCCCTTTGATCTATCCGGATACCCAATAAAGTAGCCAAGAGTTGATTTAGGGTCTAATTTCTTTTCAAATGGATTATAAATCCTAACCTCAGCTGGACATCCCCAAACTTTAAAGTGAGCCATACTTGGCTTATGTCCTGTCCATAATTCAAAGATGTCTTTGCAACAGCTTTACTTGGAACTCTGTTCAAAATATACATAACTGTTTTCAAGGCTTCACCCCACAAATATTCAGGCAAATTTGTTTTACTCATCATACTTCTAACCATATCTTCTAGAGTTCGATTACGTCTTTCAAAAACACCATTCTGCTCAGGTGTCCCTGGCATGGTGTATTGGGGCACTATTCCACACTCTTGTAAAAATTTTGCAAAATCACCCATATTTTGACCAGATTCGTCATATTTTTCATAGTACTCACCACCTCGGTCAGATCTCACAACTTTGATACTTTTTCCACATTGTTTCTCTACTTTTAGTTTGAAAACTTTGAATTTCTCAAGTGCATGTGATTTATCGTTAATCAAGTAAATATATCCATATCATGAGAAATCATCAATGAAAGTTATGAAATATTTATTCCCACATATAGTGGAAAGCAAAGGTCCACTGATATCAGTGTGAACTAAGTCCAAAATTCCATTACTCCTAGTCGAACCCTTCCTCCTAGACTTAATTAACTTTCCTCCTATACAATCTATACAAGTGTCAAAATCGGAGAAGTCTACGGAAGGAAGCATCTCATCTTTTACTAATCTTTCCATTCTACCCTTAGAAATATGACCCAATCACTTATGCCACAACATAGATGATGATTCACGAATTAAAGCCCTTTTCTTTGATACATTTGTAACATACGAGACATCACCAAAAGGAGCCAAAGATAATTTATATAAACCATCATATAAAATGTCATTTCCAATCAAACGAGAATCATTAAGTAACTTAACCATTCCATTACCAAAATTAAATGTAAAATCACAAGCATCAAGTTTTGGTATAGAAATTAAATTCCGTCTCATCTGCGGTATATAAACTGTATTTTCCAAAACAAGATAAAAATCAGACTCTAAAGTTAACTTCACTACTCCTATGAATTCAACTTTCACTTGAAATCCATTTGCAACGCTCAAGCTTACTTTATTCTCACTTGGCCTCTGTTTGCTATGAACCCCTACAAGGAATTCGCAATATGAATATTAGCTCCCGAGTCTAACCACCAAGAATTCAAAGGCAAGTCTACTAAAGAAGACTCAAAACAAACTAAGGCCAAGGGAATACCTGGAGAACTCTTCTTCTTTTCCAACCAAGTCTTGAATTTAAAACAGTCTTTCTGCCAGTGACCCTTCTTTTTACAGAACTTACATTGATCATTTTTCTTTATAACTACTTTGGGACCACTAAAATTTTTATTCTGCTGACTTCGATGGGACTTATTACCCTTACGAAACTTAGGTTTATGATTATGAGAAGGCCCCTTATTCTGTGATGGCTGAAAAGCTAATTGTACAGTTTCACGGCGCATCCTATACTCTTATTGGGCACACACTGCTATGAGGTCATTCAAATTCCATTTATCCCGCTGAGCATTGTAAGAAACCTTAAGCTGATTAAATTTGCTAGGAAGGCTATTCAAAACATGATAGATCAGGAAAGGCTTCGCAATGAGAATGTCAAGAGCCTTTAGCTTAGATGATATATTTATCATTTTCATGACATACTCCGTAACACCACTTGTGCCATCATATCTCATGCTCATCAATTTATCCATTAGATTCCCAGTTTCAGCTTTATCGGACTCAACAAATTTTTCTCCTATGGCATCCATAAAACTTTTGGCTTTTTCATTATCAGGGATGGCACCTAGAATGGAATCAGATATCGATCGCTTAATGATTTTCAAACAGAGTTTGTTAGCCCTTTTCCACTTTTCATGATCGGCTACATATTCAACGGTACTCTTATCCGTGGGTTTCTCAAGCTTTTTCTCCATTGCAAAATCCAAGCCTAAAAGACCAAGTGATATTTCTACATCTTGTTTTTATCTCACATAATTATTCTCAGTCAAGGTTTCAATAGCAGACAATTGATTCGAAAGGGACGAGGCATTATAAACTGTGAAAACATAAAATATCACACTCTTAATATCATCCAAACATAATGCATGCAATCAAATGGATGATGAAATATCCAACCAATTAATATGGCTATTAATTAGATAATTCGTAAGTTTAATCGAAACATATGAATTTTATTACGGTAAGAGCCTAGGTGCATTATCATAAAGTCACATTTGGGTCGACAATACAACATGCTATAAGGTACTCTTAAAACACACCATGTAGCCAGTTAACAAAATTACACTGGTTTTCGAAACACCAACACCTTTGGGCAGAAGGAAACTTCTAAACCAAAATAAAATCGTTAACCGTCTCATGCCATTTTTGAAAAATATTACATATAATAACACCTTTGGGCAAGATATTATATGCATTAAATCAAAAGTTGTTGGGCAAAAATATATGTATTTTTTTTATTGTAGAGAAAACCGAATAAATAAAAATGAGTGTGCCAATTTGGCAGTTACCACCCATTTTTATTTCAAAATATTTCTCTCTTAGTGGGAAAATAAGAATCGTCTCAATGCTCATGAAAAATTTAATCACAGAAGTTATGCAACAAATCATGATCATTAACTGATGAAAGACAAGAAATCCATACGTGATTAATATTAATAGACGAAATTGGCAACAAAATTTCAAAATGAAATTTAATGCATAAATAATGGCAATACATAACATTTTAATGAAATAAACAAAAGTTGTCAATTAATTTTATTATTTATTCAACATATGATTTTAAATGGGTCAAGTTTAAATAAAATTTTAATTGGGCCGAAATTGAAATCTTAGGGTTAAACCTTTTAAAAGTTTAAATTTAATACCCTTTGAAAATTACATATTAACCCTAAATTTAAATTAAAACTGGGTCCCTCAATATTTAAAATTGGTGGCAGGTCCTTCAACTATATAAATTACATGACAGACCCTTATTTTATTATTTACAAAACCTAACCCCCCCAATTTGTAATTGCAAATAGGGGTTTGAAGATTACTTATTTACGGCAGAAGCCCCCGTCTACCTTTAACCCGTTTTATACCGAACTAATTTTTTTTCTTGTTGTACCGGCGGCATCCGGCGTTGCAACCCGTGCGACAACACCGATCAACCAAAATTTTTTTTCTATATATATATATATATGCAATACCGGACAGGGCCTAAGATAGGTTTAAAACTCCATGATATTTGTTTTATATAAAAGGAGGAGAGAGAGGGAAGCATTTACTATTCACGCATGGACGAGAGAGGAGAAAGAGGGAAGCATTTATTGTTTATTGTTCCTGCTTTCTCAAATTGTCAGAAAAATAACAATATAAAAAAAGCCAACTTTTTGATTATTGTGGAAGATAATAACTTTGCTTTCTCAAATTGTCAGAAAAATAACAATATAAAAAGTCAACTTCTTGATTATACAGGCAGAAAACGAGAGAACATATTGTTTTATTAGGGATTCTAATCTCAGCACAAAAGTTCTGATACCAATTGTTAAATTTTAATATGTAATCATGCCAAGAATTTAGAATCACCATATAATAAATTTATAGAAATGAATTCATACCCGCGGAAGCCATTGTTGATACGTATAATAGTTATAATAGCAGTCAAGATCTTCCCCTCCTTACTCCTTACAAAATATCAGCTATCAATGGGGCAAGCCAAAAACATATCAAAAGGAGAGGGGACATAGCCTTTATATATAGGAAATAATTTGAGCCGTCCCATTACGACTAGAATTTTAATTATGGTTTATTTCCGGCCCACATACTTTAAATTATCACATCAAATTAATTATAACTCGTAAGGTGTAAAAAGCTCGATTGATCACTTAATAAATTTGACCCAAATACAAATATCATTATGAGCCATATATCTAACCTGTAAAATTTTGCAATCGAATGTAAAGCCCACATATGGAATTATTAATTATTTCAACATTTGAACCTTAGAGACGATAAAGAAATTTGTGAATGGTAAGATGCACATGCACACATGCTCTTTTAAAGCAGACTGTATATATAATATAACTCCTTGAGTATTGAGGTTTGAGCCATTACGTTTATATCGCAAAAATCTATTTGGGTTTGGGCTATGAAATCCAAATATCGTAGAAATGGAAAGCCTTGCAGGTTCAGATAAAAGCAAATGACACCACTACTTGGAAAAGAATGTTATGCGTTAGGCAGGAGGCTGGAGCACAGGTTTTATGGAGGTTGGGACAAGGAGATATATCCTTTTGGTTCGACAATTGGCTGAACAAAAACAATACTTCATAACCTGCTACTACACCAAAAATATTTGCTAAATGCTTTAAAAAAAAGAAAAAGAAAAAGAAAAAGAAAAAAAAACACTCATTCGAGATATGTATGAGATATGGATAAATAATTTCTGTTATATCGTCTTCTCATTTTTATCAACAATATTCGCTAGTGGATCTAGTATTTCATAATCTAAAACCTAAAATTGGATAAATTAAAGTGTAAAATATTTCAAAAAGAATTGAAAAAATTTATATGTATATCAATACTTGAAGATTTCTACTATTACTGATTAATGTATGATTTTACTTTTATACGCTTTGTAAAGTCGTTTGTTAATATTAATCTTGAAATTTAATTATTATTGAACTTTAGACGAAGGGGGGTGTCTTCAATCTAGAGTTTGATGGATTTTAAAACTCCATATAAATTGAAATATCCTCAATTCATTTTTAAATATAATTCATTAAAATATAGGTGTCCCCAATCTAGATTTTTAAGAATACTTATAAATTTAGGTGTCCTCAATATAGATTTTAATATGTAGTTTTGAAATTTAGATATCCTCAATAACTAGTTGATTTTAAAAGATTTCATTAAGTAGATAGATTTTGATGAATTTTGAAGGATTTCAAGGTAAAAATATAAGTACAAAGAATCAGTAACAATTTTAACCCAAACCTAAAAATTTCACAACATTTCTCACCTCTCTCCATATATGCTTCCCTCTCTCTCCCTCTCTCCCCCCATCTTGAAACAAAATTTCTTCTTCTTTCTATCTCACATTTCTCTACTGTGAAAAGATCATGTATGAAAACTTTTTAATTGATGATAATTTACGAAAGATTACTATTTTTTGTTGAATATTGAGTGTGATTTTTTATTGAACTTATTTTTTTCTTATTGAAGCTATATATTGTTTACTACTTTATAGATGTGCTGGAAATTATCATGGTAATTTACAATTTTTAGTATGCATACTAGAACAATTTCGTCTTTCAAGTTCTGTACCCTATTCATTTTTCTTAGGAAGATATGTGTGTTTTCTATATATACCTGTAAATCCTAGCCAAGACATGTGAGGATGGTATCCCACAATTTTTTCTTTCGTGCCTGCATGGTCAATGAGAATTCTGGGGGTATGAAATTAATTGTCTTGTGGTCATGTATGTGTACATCTGTGTGTTTGTATCTCACAAGGTTTTGGCCTTTTGAACTAATTCATATTGATTAAGACTTTGATTATTTAACACTACATATTGTTGTCCTCTCCCACTCTCGCATTTTGTTGAATATTTGGTGTATTTTTTATTGAACCTCTGTTATAATATTCAATGTTTAACAAACAATTGAACAATGATTTGATCATTTTCTGTGATTTATTAATGTGCATATGTGTAAAAATGAGTCGTTAAAGAAGAAGTAAAAATTTGTGGCTTATGTTAAGCATATTTATAAATTTTACCCAGAATCTATAAAATCCATTGAAATCTGTAAAATCCATGAAAATCTTTTAAAATCTACAAAATAGAAATCCATTCAAATCTTATGAAATCTATTAAATTCTATCAAATTTCACACAATCCATGAGAATTTATAAATATTAAGAAATCTATTAAATTCTGAAATGGGGACACCCCCAGAAATGAATTGCTCATTTTGAATTCTTGATTCCATACTACATATTGTTGTTTATATGTGGTGAATTAAGATGTTACCCTAAATAATAACTATTTAGTAAGCCCCTGTTTGATGAGAATGAAAATCAAATTTTAGTAAATTTTAATCAAAGTCGATAAAATGTGTGGGTCCCAATGTTTTAAAAATCGACCCAGCCATCGACTGAGAAAAGGGAAAGGTCAAGGGTCAAAAGGTCGAATCGGGATCGAACCGGGATCCACCCGTTATTATTATTATTATCATCATCATCATCATCATCATCATTAATTTTACAAAAAAAAAAAACAGCAAATGAAAACAAGTTTTTCGAAATCACAAAAACTATAACAAGCATTCATGCACAAAATTAATAAAAATAATTAAATACAATCAACAAAATAACGTCCTGCTCAATCCAAATACGTAATGTAAGATAAGTTCATAAAATTACGTAATTAACAATGTCAACTCTCACAGGTAAAATAGGATAAGTTTGAAAGTCTGAAAATTCATTAATTTTGAACCTCGAAAACTCAGCATGGAAGAATAAGGAGAAGTTTGAAAGTCTGAAAATATTAAAAAACAAGGGTTTTAATTGTTTTAAAATTCATTAATTTTGAACCAAAAAAATCGTAAAAACCAGGTGTGGGTCCAAAGTTTTTATAAAACCAGGGTGGGTCACCGATTTCAAAGGCGGTTTTTAAATTTAAGATTCTCAAGGCCTAACCGACCTGATTTTGGTCCTGGTTCCCGGTTTATCCGGTTGAACCGGCTGGGCCGGGTCGATATGTACAACACTGGTGGGTCTATAAAATATGTGGTTAAAATTATTTGTTGATTTTGATTTAAGTTAAAATCTGAATTTTAATTTTTACCAAAGCAGAAGGTAAGGTGTTTGACTTTTCTGAATTAAACATTAATTTTAGAGGGGTTTTTTGACATCTGAAAATGATTGGCACGTTGAAGACAAAATATAAAAAATTTTGTTTTGGCAGCAAAGTTAGGTTAGAGAAAAAGCAGCTTGAAAGAAGATTCGTGCACTCTAGAACAAGATTAAATTATTAAGCGGAATGGTCCAGTTTTAAATTTTAATGGTTGATATCTCAAAGAGGAAATTTCTTAAAAGTGTGATAAGTTGAAGAGAAAATGAAAGATGGTCAAATTGTTTTGCGATCTTCGAATAATTCCCCAATTAGTTTCGATATACCTCCTCCTATCAGACATATTTCGAGTACCATTATCAAGGAAAGAGAGATGGAGAGATATTGGTTCAAGTGTCCAGAGCATATTTAAAAAAAAAAAAATCCACTTGTAAACAAATAATGATGCACGTATACCCAATGCATCAAAATATCAATTGCAAAATAAAAAATGTATAAAAAAATCGGGAATAATTCATGAATCTTAACCATCTAGTCGTTCTTAGTCTGCAGTTGTTCTAGTAAAATTTTTCCAATAGCAATGGTCAAAATACGGCATAACACATAATAATTTTTAACGATAAAATGAACAGTGACGTTTGAACAATAACTTGTAAATAGTATCTTACAAAAAATGTTTGAACTTACAATATTGCTACTGATTTGATAATTAAAGAACACAAAGTAACACAATCTCTTCTAACTTGGATCACGAAATGCAATTACAACGGAAATCTCAAAAGTAACAAAGTATTAAAAACTAGAGGATTTTCGGATGCTTGACCATTGAAGAGGTTGCCCCTCATATAGGTATTTTCCGGACTTCATAAACGAATTTGAAATCCTTTATAAACTATTGACGATTCTTGCTTTATGCAATCTACTAAAAGGTTGCAATTTTTCCATTGAGAGATTTTCTATGTTTGCTATGCTTGAAAAGTGATACAAGATTGAATGTTTCAAATAAATGCGCATTTTTATTAATAACCTGAGCCTTTGTGTCCATACTATTATACCATACAAATTGTTTGCTTTGGAAGAGTCTCCTCTCATTTGACCTCTTATAGATTTCTTTTGCATCCCATGGATTCGAATTCAAGATGTACACCTTATGAGATGCTTAAGTTGTTCAATTGGTACCTACACTCAACTATATCTCTCATAAGGCAGATATCTTGAGTTCGAATCTTAAAGACAAGAAAGAAATTTGTGAAAGGGTAAAATGCATATATGCTCTTAAAGCAGACAATAGCTGTGATATGATGCCTTGAGTATAGTGGTTCAAGCCCTTACATTTAGGGAAAAATCCACAAGACATGTATTAAGTATGGACAATTCAATTTTCAGGTTTTAAGTTTCAAAATTCAAAAATCAAGTATTAATTAATTAATTAAAAATGTTTAATTACTTAAATATATTAAGGTCGCAATTATAAAATTCATAGTCACAAATGTGTACTTACAGGTCACAATTTCACATATTATCAAATTAATTTGCCACAAATTATTTCATCAATTACAAATCAAAAACATTATAGGTCACAATTTATTTATCGATTACAAATTTTCAAATTAGTTGGTTACATATTATTTTTCAATCACATATTATCAAATATTTAGGTCACAATTGAATATTTGATCACAGATAATCAAATAATTGATCACATACACCTAATAGTGTGTCACATACCACCGTCACTGCCACTGCGGCCACTTGCGATCACCCTCATCTCGCTACCACCGTTATTACCACAATAGCACCAACACCACAACACCACCACCAACAAAAGCTGCCGCCACCACTAGATCCAATCTAATGCTAAAAAAAATTACAACCACTAGCACTATCAGATCTTCAACCACAAACAACCACCTCCACCATCAACCACTCACATATTAACAAGATTCAAATCCAATTCACAAAATCATCCAACACCGCCGCCCAAATTGGCACCGCGCATACCATATTATCCCACAAAGATCTCCATTATATATAGCTGGATTATAATAAATTCCATCATCTTATTCCCTTCCATCCATCTCTTAATTTTTCTAATTTTTTATAACAAAAGGGAAAGCTGCTAAAAGTTATCAGAGAAAAAAAATACTGATATCATCATCAAAATCAGAAGCGTTAGGGTTTGAGGGTAAGGCACGCGTTGGATTCTTCTAAAAATTCGCTGTTACAATTAGGGCAATTGAGTTCACAGGTTGGCAATGGTACAATGGTGACGGTGAGTTCAAATTTGAGGGAGAAATGAAACAAGAGAAGGTGAAGAGTTCGTAAAGTTGCGTTGCTTCATCACAGCGCAACATGGCGGTGCCATTGGCCGAATATGGGGTGGGGATTGGGAGTGAAGAGAAGAGAAGAAAATGAAGAGAGGATATGGAGTTGGGGAGGGGGGAAAGAGGAAAATGAGGGAAATCGGTTTGTATGGATATGATGGGTTGATAGATTAAACCCCCGTTTGGCTCCATTCTCATTCTCATTCTTTTTCTCTTTCTTATTTTTAACCACACAATCTTTCATAAAATAATATTATATGCAAATCGAAGACTTTTCATTTTTTATCAACCGCACAATTTTCAAAAAAACAGTATTCCAACCATTAAAATTTGGAAAGAATGAGGCCAAACAGGAACTAATTTAATTTATAATATTATTATTAATATTAAAATGTAGAACTATGACCAGGCTTTTGCATAAATAAACCTTAAACCTGATTTTTAAAACTGGATCTTCAAAAACTTGCCTTAATGTAATTTCCTCTTATATATATATATCAAAAAATCTATCTGAGCTTGGGCTATGATATCAAAATATTGTAGAAATGGAAAACCCTTGTTAGGTTCAGATAAAAGCTAATGACTGTACTTGGAAACACTACAACAAAATTTGCTTTTTATGACATATATTGCATGTTGTAAAAAAACGAAAAGCACGCTGTAAATACTAACTTTTGTATAGCATACATCTATACGCTGTAAAAAAATAATAATAATAAATAAAACTACTGCATACTTTAATGCGTGTCGTAAATGTCCATTTAATTTTTTAAAAAATATTTATTTATTTGATTACCAGACATAAATAATTAAAGAACATAATTGTATATCAATAGATATATTATTATGTTTTAAATAAATTCAATGAACAAAATATTGAGTGTGGTACAATACAATATGCTAAAATGTAGACTACCATTCCAAAATAACTTATTAAACTATTACAGAATAATTTATCCATATATCGAGAAGTTTGCTTCTCTGATCAACATTTTAGTTATTCCAAAAATAATCGACTCCAAGCACATTACAAAAATAAGAAATAAACTTAGATGTATTTTCACTCGTTTTGTCAAAATTCATTCAAAATAGTGCGAAGAAAACATCGTAACAAAAATTAAATTTGACAGCAAATTGTATACACAACTTCACTAAAATAGGAACGACAAACTTGCTTCTTGACATGAGTTGAACATCCCTAAGAAATAGACATAATATGAACTAACAAATAATTTCCAAGCATTAATATGACAATGGAGGCACAGGAAGACGTGATATTATGAGTTGGTAACTAGGTTAACTTTTTAGCTCTAGGGAAGTTCAAACGCCAACATCATCTATGCTCATTAGTTAGGATCAGTTACAAAGCTATGGAAACATAACCATAGATTTCCTTAAACCACATCCTTCTCAAGTAATGATCAACTAATTTTACCAACAGACGAAAACTGCATATAATAAAATTGTAGACTCTTTAATTAAATAGATGCTCGTTTTTATTTAGTTCTGATTTTTGAGGTTGATTGTTCGTTATTCTTCAATTCCATTTTGAGGATTGACCACCATGAGAACATGTGTTTGATTTAGAATGCATTTGAGAGTTTATGTACAATTAACACATGATAATAAACAATGTATGATTCTACAATAGATATAGATATCATTACGTTTTATGAAATCGCCATGTCGTCTTTGAAAAGCCAATGAATGTTAGCAATTTAATTAGAGATAATTAATTTTCATAAAACCATACGATTGATTGACCTCAAAAGAGGCTATTGATTATAATTGGATCATTGATTTTCGCACTATGCAAAAATTGACTATCAATGAGTAATGGAGGATTTTTAACGTAGGTTAACAATGGTTAACTCGCAATCCTAGTGCCTTTTGAGATTTTGTTAATTCCAAGAATTTGTTTATTTATTTTTAATTACTTATCTTCGTAGATATAGTTAAAACTAAAATCAATAATTAATTTTTTTTCCTTGATTAAGACTAGTTTTAATTAAAGTAAAATAGGCAACTAATCTGTCCTAATAAGTGTAACATTTTACTCATCATTATATTACTTGTTTACGATTCATCTACTTGTGAAACAAAATTGAAGACAGATTTCTTGTGCGCTTTTATACACTACAAAAAATAACCGATTTTGTGACAAAAAAATGTTTTGGCGAAAATTGATATTTTGTCGCAAAAGTAATTTAGCAACGATAATACATTTGTTGCGAGTATTGTCGCTCTATATGAGTCACGGAATGTGCTTTGCGACACCTTTCGACCGTTCATCGTATTAACAAAATCATTACACTATTTGTGTGACACAAAAAATACGAAATGGCAACACAATATTTGAAGCCATAATATCGTCGCAATGTATGTATGTCACGAAAAATTTAAATCGCGACAAGTCAATTTGTCGCAACGAATATTCCAATAAAGTTTTTACGAGAATTATGTTTGTTGCGAATGTTGAGTCACCATTCATATTTTGCGACAACTTTCAACCATTCATCGAATTAACAAAATTGCAACATTCTTTTTTTGCCAAAGAATATATGAAATAGCAACATGATAAATGTAACTATAATGTCGTCGCAATGAATATATGTCATGAAAAATAAAAGGGCGACACGGCAGTTTGTTGCAACAATTATTCCAATAGAGTTTTTACGAGAAAAATATTTGTTGCAAATATTCTTTTAAAAGTATCACTTTTGCTACCTATTTTATTTTGCAACAACACATGCACGTAGTAATATATTTTTAATAACAAGTAATGTTTGTCGTGAAATATGTTTTAAATGTATTTGATATGTCGGATAATGTATTTTAATATATTCAATATTTGTAGTACAATATTTTATATAACAAGTGATGTTTGTATTTAAAATTTATTTCGCAACACAAATAGTCTGCCGCGCCATCATTTGTGCAACGAGTATAGTTGTTGCCTAATTGATTTCGTAATTATTTATATAAGTCACATATTTTATTTTACGACATATAATATTATTACGCAAAGTATTTTGTAACAATAAACTTTTATTTATGTGTCAAGTTATGCTCGTAGTTAAATTTAGTCAGCAATACAAAGGGTTTGTCGCTTCAATGATGTACAATTGTCGCATAATTATTCTATTTATTTACATATGTCGGAGATTCTATTTTAAACACATAATTTTCGATTTCTTTCATCGCAATGGAATTGTTACTGTGTTGTACATATATATAAAAATTTAACTTACTTAACTAGAAATAACTCATGACTTTATGAAGAGCATAATTCAACGTACAATTATTAAACTATAATTGATATCAAAATAGAAAAAAAATCATATCACCATCAACCAAATAAATACAGATCAAGGTATTATCAACAAAATTGGTTACCTTCAAAATTAAAACAAATACAAATAAACTATAGTACTAGTAATTTCAAGGTCGAACTACTTAGAATGATTCACCAAACTTGAAAATTAGAAAATAGAACTAGAAATATGGAAGAACTAAAAAAAAAAAAAAACTCACGAGACACCCAAATAAGATTCTTAACTCTAAGATATGCTTTCAACTAAACATCAATATGTTCTTCGGTTAAATGAAAATAATAAAAAAAAGATTCATAACTTTAGTCAAACATGTAGATATAGAAGGTAATGAAATATTAGCTAAAAGATCAATAACCATCACAATAAGTAATCAAATATATCTCATTAGTTGATCACTCTAACGTTAACTATGAATAAAAATTCTTATCAACTATCGGTTAATGCTAATATTTCATTATAACTATTGTAATCATTATAAAGAATGTTTTACTTACCAATATCACTATCACCATCATCATCATCGTTATCATCTAGAGATTTCTCATCCTCACTGTAATATTCATTCAATGTATCATCTTCATCTTTTGAAATATCATATATAACATTATTCATATTTTTATTTATTGATTCCATGTCTATTTGCAGTGCTTCATTTTCAATAATATTTGGATCAACATCTCTATGGCATACTTGAGAGTCACGTTGTATTGGGAAGACAATATCCGATGATTCATTTTCTTGAAATATTACTTGTTCACTACCACCATAATTTTTTACAGGAATGTCCCATATACCTCTGTGTTGTACCTTTTCAACTACCTTCCGTTGTGGACCCAACAAAAGATCATCCATATAAAATACTTATTGTGCTTGGATGCAAAGTATATAAGAATCATCCATGTACCATTTGTGATTCACATTGATAGACATAAGATGATAATCTATGAATGTTCTTTTTTTTTTTTCTTTGAATTATTATCATACCAATTACACTGAAACAAAGTGACGCGATAGTAAAAAACGTATACCAACTCAATAATATCACACAGTAAATGGAAAAAAGTTGCTGTTCTCAACTCCCGACACGTCACTCTACTATTTTGTGTTGTATGACAATCATCTCAATCTTTAACAAGGAATCGTACCCCATTAGCAATACAACCCAAATAGGAAAATATTCTAAAATACGGTTTACATGTTAATGCATACAATTCTTTACTTACAGCCAAATCTTTTTTATTACATAATCTCATTATCTGTACTCATAAAAATATATTAATCAATATACCTTCAGATGCGAATGTTATGTTACTTTAATAAATAAATAAGACACGTACTATAACTTACATGTGAAGCAAACCATCCAAAAAATAATTCTTCTTGTTTTTTTCCAAATTGTTATGATTTTGTTGTTGCAACATCTCCATGTGTTCACTACAGAAGGAACATGCAATTAAATGCTACAACACATTAATAATTAATAGCAAAACAATTTAAAAGTTGATTAAGAACTTACTAAATATTGCCAAACTTCATCACAATTATTTAGGACATACCAATGCGCTTTATCAATTCCTATTTTGAAAGTAACTTTGGTTCTGCATGATCTAATAGTCTAGTATTTTGAAAGAAGACTGACAAGCTTGTAGATGGAGTACTACCGTCGTCATTACACTTAGGTCGATTAAATCTTGTTTCAATGTCGTTGAGATACATCGAGTAAAAATTCAAAGACTCATTAACAATATATGCTTCAACAATTGATCCTTCGAGTCGAGCTTTATTCTTAACATAACTCTTATATCGACCTAATATTCTGTCATCAAATATTATCTAAAATGTTTTTTAAAATAGTAAGTCAATGAACAAGTATATATGTATGCAATATTAGCAGTTACCTATCAATTGGGTGGCATCCATCTAAATGCAATGGGACCTCCAAGTTTTGCTTCTTCAGGTAGATGAATGGCTAAATGAACCATTACATCAAAAAATGATGGTGGGAGAATTCATTCTAATTTACATAAAATTATAATAATCCTCTCTTCCAGCTTCTCTAAATCATTAATATTCAATGTTCTTAAACATAATTGTTTAAAAAAACAATAGAGCTCTATAGTTGCAGTACACACCTCCTTTCGCAAAAAATTTTGAATAACAATGAGAAGAAGTTGTTGTAACAACACATGACAATCATGAGTTTTCAAACCTAATATTTTTCCTTCATTTTCTCGAACACATTTAGAAATATTTGATGTATATCCATCTGGAAACTTCACAGATTTCAAAAACCTGCAAATTTTTTCTCCTCTAATGTTAATGTATAAGAAGCACGAGGTTTAGAAAATCCATTACAATGTGGTTTTAAATGCAATTCTTTTCTAATCTTCATATCTTGCAAATCCAATCTAGCCTTTTCCATATCTTTTGTCTTCCCTTCAGCATTCAATAATGTTCCAACAATATTATCGCACACATTTTTCTCAATATACATTACATCTAAATTGTGTCTTAGTTTCAACTTAGACCAATACTCCAACTTCAAGAAAATGCTTTTTTTTTTTTTTTTTTTTTTTTTTTTTTTTTTTTGTTCAGTTTATCTCATCTAGAGTATGTTTCCTTTTTCTATCTTTATTACTTGGATGCTTTCCAAGTTTCCCACACCTCACAGCTTGTAATTACTTCAAAATATCATCTCCTGATAACTTTTTTGGTGGTAGTCATAATTTCCATTTACCATTATGTAATTTACTTTTTCTCCAGGGATGATTAAGTCGCAAATAACGTCCCCATAAAGTATATTTTACTATGTAACCTATCGAAGAAGTATTCTATTTACATATCCTGATAGGTTTCCACAAGCAGGCAAATCATTAATGGTCCACATTATAGTTGTACGAATAGAAAACGTTCAACCCCTATAAGCATCAAACGTGTCGACACCAACTTTTCATATTTCTTTCAACTTGTCTACTAGTGATCTCAAATAGACATCATAATAAACAATGTGGCCCTGGAATTAGTAATGACATCCTAATAAACGATTTTTTCGTGCACTTCTACGGTGGCATATTGTATTGCACTAGAACAACATGCCACATGTTGTAGGAATTATACATGTTTCAAATTGGATGGAAGTCATCCGTTGCAAGACCTAACCTAACATTGCAAGAATCTTGCATAAATTCTGGGTATAACTTGTCAAATTCTTTCCATACCTCACCATCAGCTGGATGTCTTAAAATACCTTCTACCTCAACTTGGTCTTCTGCATGCTATCTCATATCTTTACCAGTATGTCTAGATATGAATAATCTCTGTAATCTTTTTTTCAATGGAAAATATCTCAATACTTTTTGGGGTACCTTCTTTTCCTTGCCAAGATTGGTTTTTTTTTTTTTTTTCATCGTGGTTCATCACTTCTGGGCACCTAGTGGCAAATTCATGCTCTTTCCAAAATAATACACAATCATACTTGCATGCTGAATAGTCTCATAACCTAAACCCAATTCACTTAGCATTTTCTTGGAAATTTTCCTAATATTAGAATTAGCCGCCTACTTTTTATGAATGTTATTACGGTGGATCTCTTCAATTTTTCCAAATATGTTTGGGACTTTTACTATTGTCCTTAACCTTCATTTGCCCCAATATACATATAAAAAAGATAGTTTGGCATACTTAATATTTATTTGTTTTTGAAGTGCTGCTCGCTTGGCCAAGTGCCTGATTAAAGGCATTTTGGCTGATCTCCTCAATTTTCCAAATTTGTTTGGAATTTTTTATGTTGTCTTTAAATATCATTTGGCTCAATATACATATATATAAAAATGATAGTTTTACATTAGGCAGAATACTTATTGGTTATTGAAGTGCTCCCCGCTTGGCCACGTTTTAGTTCATTAATCGTGTCATGTACAACTTACAGTTGGAATATATTTAGGATGTGTAATATAATTTCCTCACCATTCTTGAAGATATTTGTGGGTTAGTCATCTTTAACTAAATGAGCATGTCAATGAAGATGCAAGACAACTAGTTTCTTTTGGGGGTTGAAAGTTGACATCATTACATTATTTGGAAGACGTCGTGAATGAAAAGAGTGGTGCATTATTTTTTGTTTCGTTAATGGTAAAAATAATAGATGGGTTTGTCTACAAGTGAAATAAGAATATCCAGTTGGGATCAGAGAATAGAAAGAGGAGAAAAGCTAAGAAAGATGAGAAGAAGTGGTCCTATCATCAAGAAATAAATCATTTTGTTTTCTTTTTTCTAAAAATAACTAAATTTAATTGTCTTCAAGATTTTATTATCAATTTTTCTCTTGGTAGAAAACGGCTTCTTGAACATGAATTTGCAAGAATGGGGGACCCATTTTTTGGGTAAAAAAATGATCTCTCTTTTTTTTTTTTTTTAGATTTTTTCTTGGTAGATAATGGCTTCTCGAACACGAATTGGCAAGAAAAATAGAGTTTTTACTACATATTATGAGCCACCTTCAAATGTTTTCTTGTCAAAGGCATCATGCAAGGGTCCATTAAACCATACTACTCTTCAAGCTAAAATTTCTTCCTTATTGTCGAAGACTAGTAATGCTCAAGTTCCTACCCCATTACCTCAACTTCTACGGGTTCCTAACCCATTATCTCAGCCCCAGCCTCACCTTAATTCATCACATGCAACCACATTGACACATGAGACCATCCTCAATTTCAAAGGTAATAATTTATCTTTATGTTTATATATATTTTTTGAGTAATTTATTTCATAGATTCTCATTCTTTGAAGAGCAAGGGACATGGTACTTCAAGAGGTAAGGACACTAATGACATCGTTAGTGCAGCTCGAAAAATATCATTGAAGATTTCTAGAAAACTGGGAAAAGTTATTGGAAATCAACAAACACGTTTGGCTAGTGAATGTGGCTACGTTGTTCGATCATTTGCTCCACTTAGTTACAAAAGGTGGATAGACATACCCAATGAAGAGAAAAATAAATAAATTATATGATCGAGTTTTGGTAAGTCATAAACAAATTCATTTTTACAAAATTTTGTAAAATAGTTATTAGTTTCTCATATTTAAATAAATAATATACACATTTCTTTTTTGGTAGGCAAAATTCAAGCATGATTTGACAGTTGAGCATGTCCATAAATGTGTGAACGATACTGTAACGAAACGATATCATGATTATAGATATAGACTAATATATATATATATATATATATAGAAATATATATATATATATATATATATATATATATATATATATATATATATATATGGAAAATATTAGATGATGCAATGAAGAATTGTCCAACTGACATAAAGCAAGTTGATTGCGAATGGTTGTGTCAATATTGGTCTACCCTTGAATTTTGGGTAACTTTTATTAATAATGCAGATACTTGTAAATATTAAGAATAACGTAATTTAGATGTTATCTTAAAATAGTTAATATAATTAAAAATGATAAATTATAATAAGGAGTTAATTATATTTATATATAAATTAATTGTAGGCACTATCTACAAGTAATTTAGCAAGCCACGACTACATCAAATATAATCATCATGGCGGATCAAAATCATTTGTTGTACGCATTGAAGAAAAGGTAATTTTTTTTTCTTTTATTAAAAAAATAGATTTGTGTAACATGATATATATTATTTCAAATAGAGATCAATTACTAAAGACAACACACAAGGAGAAATAGAACTTTATTATGAGACTCATTACAGTGAAAAGAAAATGTGGTTAAATGATGAAGCACGAACAAGATATGTAAGTATATTAACAATTTATTAGTTGTTATTGACATCTTTTATATATATATATATATATATAGCTATTTATTTACTTGATTTTGTCTATTAAGTAATTCCTTTATATATATATATATATACACTATTATAAACATTTATTCCCTCTTCTTTCTCTTTACTTATATATAGAAAAGGATGCTTCAAATTAAAGAGCAACCTATTTCAGAAGGATCTAAGGTCCCCACTGAATTTGAGATTATGCAAAAAAGTTTAAGAAAAATCCAGAGGTTACATTAGAGGACTTGGAAATGGTCCAAAACCTGCCTCAAGCCACTCTACTCATTTGACATCGGTTGATACTGAATCAATAGCCCTTCGAGAACAAATACAAAAGTAGGAGCAAGAACTATTGGATATGTGTGCCGGGCTTTCTCAATTTGAGGCACTAATGCATAAGTTCGTATCGAGTCAAGTCGACATGTCTCCACAACAAGTTGAACCAGCAACAATGTTTAGCATGCTAACGCTTACTGATAATATGTGAACTATAATTTATTTATTTATTTGCTTTAATTGTTGAGATAGTTATTTTCATTTATGGATTGGTTTGACCTAGTATTTCTATTTTTCATAAGTTATTATGTGATTGAAAGTTTAATCGTCTGATGCATTTTTCTTTATTTTTTTGGGAATAAATTTTTTTGAAATTTTATACAGCTTTTATTATAAAAATTTTGCTCTTGTTAAGAAATTATTAAATTTTTTTAAAAATTGTATTACATATTAAAAATTTAGCTAGACAAAAAAATAAACACTTATTACAAAAAAAAATTAACGTTAGAAAAAAGTAAAGACAGCAAGCAAAGAATGTTACAAAGTAAAATAAAATCAATGGATGAGTTACATCGTAAAATTTTTACAACAACATACATTTGAGGGTTTTTGTAGCATGCATTGCACGTTGCAGTATTCATGAACTCTTCGGCAATATTAGAGTCTACAATATATGGGTGAGCATTGTAAAAAATCTACTACAATATCTTTTATCCGTTGCAAAAAAATTATTTTCTTGTACCCTTTCTTCCTCCAACTATAAAATTTTTAGCAACAAATATTTTTTATTACCAAAAGAAGACCCTATTGCATCACAAGCATTTTGTAGCAAGAAAAAAAAAAGGTTTGTCGTCATAAATTTTACACCCAAAGTATTTTGGCGCCTTGCTTCCCTCATATTTTTGGCATTATTTTTTATTATTTGTCGCAACTTCCCACATTTCATGACAACTTTTTATGTCGTCTTATATTTTTTGGTACTTATTTTTTTCATCACAATCTTTGCGACAAACTTTAAAAATGTATCGCGTTAAGTCACTTATTGCAACAACTTTTTCTACGTTGCAAAAAAAACTTATCGGTATATCACAGTTTTGTTGTAGTGATATTTGTGATTTTTTCTTATTTTAAAAGTATGTAGACTAAATAAATCATTTTTAGTGGACTTAATGGATGAAAATTGTCATCAGAATTCAGATATTCTAATTAATGAAAGATTGCTCGTAACTCACAAATAAAAATTGGCACACAAGTACAATAATGAGCAAATGTTGAAAATCTACAATGCAATTAAAAAATGATGTGACAGTAAAAAAAAAATGTGATGCCAACATAACCACCATTTATCTACTTGTAATTTCTTTATGAGTTACCACACGCTCCCCTCTACATTTGCCTTTCCACATTTGAATTAACTATATCAAGAGAAGAAATTATCTGCAATATCAAAATAAATTTTATACCCATTGGGTACCTAATACTAAATCGAACTAGACTATATAATAAAGAAAGTTTACTATTTTTTTATTTATTTTTTTGTTTTTAACATAAGATCACCCTGTACTATCCAATTCTCCTTATCTAAAGAGAATTCAGACAATACTGCACATTAGTGGAAGAAGTATTTACTCATAATTCTTTTCTGAAGTGAGATTTTTTATATAGATAAGACAAAAATGTACATGTAACATGTTCATATGAATGTATCTATTTATGCTCTTCTCTTTATTGTCCATCATCATTGGCACAAGATGATCAACATCTCTTATTACAACCATATCCTCAATTAAAGCACCATCTTTGGTTAAAACTTTGGTAGGATGGAAACCAAATTTCTTATACCCCAATTCCAAAAGTTCTTGAAGGGAACTTGGCAAAAGCACTAGATTTTTAGCACCACCACCCCTTTTGGAACAACTAAGGACCACTCGTGCACGGTCTTGCAGAATAGCAAGGCTAAGAGGAGATTGGAAAACTCCTCTTCCTCCTACAAGATATTGTCAAATATGATTCAAAACCTTGCGTGTTACATGCACTGGCAGATCCAGCACTTGGCAAGCACCGGCGATCGCGTGTGCTAGATCCACCGACAACCCTTTTTTTGGTTGACAATAGATGAATTTTTTAGGTTATATTTCTGATAATCATTTTCCATTCAAACATTGCTTCTGGCCAAGTTGGTTAGTGTTGGTTTTCACATCTTGCAGGTCTCGGGTTCGATCCTTTATCAATTAACTTTTATTGTTCAATTTTTTTAACTTTACAATTTTTACCATAGTTATCAGACCCGATTCGGACATTCACTTGGTCAAGGTACCAGGTCAGTGGGTTACTGGTTGAACCGATGAACCCGTGGTCGGACCGGTGGGTCATTACTTAAAAATAATTTAATAATTTTTAAAGTATAATTTTTTATTTTTTTGTTTGAGACAAAATTAAAGTTTTTAAGTTNTAAATTTTGTATTTTATATTAAAAAATATATTTTTCCCTTTTTGTGATTTACAAATTATTTATTAGTTATTGACAAAAATTTTTTGCATTATCTATTCAATTTTTCTTAGTTAAAATTAATTTTTTTTCAAACAAAATAAGTATATAAAATAATTATTTGCTTTTAAAAAAAGTTTCAAAAAGTAGAAAATTATTCATAGGTTAGATATAATTTATTAAACAAAAGATGATAAAGTGTTGCTTGCACTAGTAGTAAGGTTGTGTTCTACTTACTTAAAGGTCAAGGGTTCAAATCTTTAGTACCTATAATTTCAATATAAAAGAGTTTTGAAATTTAGTTTAAAAATCAATTGGGTCGAATCGAGCTGAACCGGCCCAAAAATATTCAAAAACTGCCCATTGGCCTGATCAAATCCGAATTTTGACCGGGCCACTTGCAACTATTTAAAATCAGCTGGCCCGACCCGGTCAAGGGCTCGGGTCATTGATTTACCGGGCCAACCGTCATGGTCGGGCCGGTTTTAATAACTATGATTTTTACCAAAAATTAATGGAATGAGGAGGGGATTCGAACCTGGAGCTATTGTTAAAGTTATTAATGGTTTGACCATTATGCCAATGGTTGAATTGTTAAGATCTTAGCTTGTTTTAATACAATAAATATTTGAATCCATCCTCTTCTTTTAAATTATATAAAACCTGACAACATTATCATTTGATGAGTATAGTCTATTATTTTAACAAAATTATATATGTTCAATTTCAAGAAAATAATTTTTATGTTTAAATTTTAGGTCTTGTTTGATTTCCATTTATTTCAGAATATATTTTTCTCTATTTTATTTGCAACCATATATTTTTCAATAAAATAATATTACACGAAATTCAAAAATTTTCCTTATTTTTAACCATATATTTTTCATCAAATCACTATTTTTCAAAATGCATTTTTTGCCCAAAAAAAAATTACATCAAACGAGCTCGTAATATTTTATTGGGCTGACAATAGGAGGTCAACAGTCGCTCGTGCTGAATTAAAATTCTGGATCCACCAATGGTTACATGGTTGGACAATATAATGAATAAAATTTTAGCTTGTTTTCTTCTTCAACATTGTTCAACACATGTCAGATTGTTAAAGACTTTTCCGTGTTGAGGGCAAACAAATGTCACTCAACATGTGTTAATCAACTTATAGTAAAGATTTTTAAGATTAAACAAATTCATAAAGATTTGAATTGATCCAAGTCTAGTTTACAAATTTTGGTTATCTAACCCCAATTTTAGTCTTTGAATTACAGTTAAAACCTATTCTTCTTTAGACCGTTAGCAAGTTACATGTACAACATGTAATATCACACCGATTCATTGTTTTTTTAAGATAATATTTGTTGAGGTGTGCTATATTTGTGCTGGAATCAATTGTGAGCTGTAATTATAGGAATTCATTCTATAATTATATAGAATTGGTTAACTATCCAACTCTGTATGTATAGAAATATATATTTTCCATAGGATAGGATCATTTTCCTAATTTTTAGATGTAATTGTAACTATATATTTGCTCTGGTAGGGAAGAAGATGTATATTGAAAACCAAGTTTATGACACCATTATTTAACATGGTATCAGAGTGGTTTCGATCTCAATAGAATTGATCAAACAGGAATTGAATTTTTGATTATTTTGAAGTTGATACTCAAAAATTGCATGGAAAATCCCTATCTTGTTTTCCAACTACACCAAACAACACAATATTAACAATTTTAATTCACCAAGAAAATTTTGCTTTTCCTACCAATATCATACTAAATGAGACCAATTATCCATTATGGTCTCAACTTATGGAGATGCGTATTGGCGCTCGCAAAAAAGTTGGATATCGAACCGGAGAAGCAAAAAAACTAGCACCCAGCGATCATACATTTGCAACGTGGATCACTGAAAATCAAAGAGTGAAAAGTTGGCTTATTGATTCAGTGAGTCTGTTACTTATGCAGCGATTTATTTGTCTTTCCACAGCTAAGGAAATATAGGAGGTTGTGTCAAAACCCTTCTATGATGGATCTGACGAAACCGTCTCTTTGAATTGAATCAAAAATCATATTCTAATAGACAAGATGGTAGACCATTGTCAGCATACTAATGAAATTATCGCTATTTTCCAGGAGATTGATCACGAGACTACCTCTCAAAAAGGAAGTGGTTCAATTGCATTCAGTAATGGCGAGGCTTCAAGTTCATATTTTCCTAAGTGGACTTGATACGGAATTTGATCAGGTTCGTGGAGAAATCTTACGAAAAGATCCAAAACTAGATTTGGAGAGCACATATGCATATGTGAGGAAGGAGTATCAACAAAGGCAGACAATGGGGGGCTCTCGCCCAATCTCTGAACACTCAGCTATGCTGGCCAACCAGACAAGACAGGACCATTACTTGGAGTGATGAAGAATAATAACAATCTCCCAACCGAAAAGTCTAACAATCACGTATGTAATCATTGTGGTGAACCAATTCATACGAAGCAACTATGTTATGAAATCATTTGGGGGTTGGTTTTTTAAAAAAAAAAAAAAAAAAAAAAAAAAAAAACACTAAGAAAGAAGATTGCAGGGAAAGCTATGGTAACAAACGAAGTCCAATCAAATGTTGAAGATAAATCACAACCTACGGTGAGTATTTCTCATCCTAGTGTTATTGGTAAGACAAATGCAACTTCGAAGAAAGATACTTGGATTATTGATATGGGTGCATCCGATCATATGGTTAGAAACTCTAATCAGTTACACTCCATTCGTTCATCTTTCCAATCTGTTATTTCTATAGCCAATGGTAGTACCTCTCTTATTACTGGAGAAGGCTCTGTCACCTTGTCTGAAACTCTTACATTAAATTCATTCCTGATTGTCCACTCCCTTGAATATAATCTTTTATCAGCACATCAAATTACCTCTACTCTCGCATGTATTGTAACTTTCTGGCCTTCATTTTGTGTTTTTCAGGACATTCTGACCCGGAAGATTCTTGGTTCTGGTGTTAAAAGAGGCAAACTCTATTATTTAGAATTAACAGAGAATGGAGGACAGAAACTCATTCGTGCATATCAAACTAGCAGTAAAGAGAAAGCTCGAGCAACTATATGGTTAGGGCACCCTCGGTTGGGACATCTTTTATTTGGATATCTTAGAAAATTAAAGCCGCACCTTTTTTCAGCTTTAAATGATTCAAATTTCCACTGTAATATTTGTGAACTGGCCAAAAGTCATCGTGTTCCTTATTTACAAGTCCGAATAAAAGTTCAAAAACCTTTGCAGTTATATGTTCGGATATATAGGGACCTGCAAAAATATCTTCTCTTTCTAAGGTAACAACAAATTGACAATCCTGTTTCTCACACACTCGATTTAGTATATGATGCATAATTGTTGCAGTAGTTTTGATTTCTCCTTTCCTTTTAAAGAATCTCTAAAGTTCTGAAATGCTACTTTGTAGTCTTATATTCTGTTTACGTAATCATCTATGGAGTCTAGTATATACGAAAATTTAAAAAATCATTCGCTTCAGGAAGTTGTCTTAGTCCTTTCTTACTAGCAGTCCGAGCAACTGAGTAATGTAAAGGAGAATCAGGAAAAGAACGACAAAGGAAAATCAAGGAAAGAACTTATTTGAATGCATTATCGCTAAAATGACAGAGTGCGAAACAAGGAATTCTAGTAAAACCCTTAAGAGCACAAATCCAAAATCCACCACAAAGTGAAAGATAAAAACAAGAAGTTTTATTAATTCCAAAATGCTTAGAAACAAATAATTAACTTTTTATTTATAAGAGTTTAAATGAAAACATAGCCTAAATTAACTAAAATTATAAAGAATTCGAATTAAACTAAAAGACAAAAATAGTACTAAAACTTAAAAAATAGTTTTTAAGTCCTAAACGAACTCGGATGGTTAAAATCCAACATATATCACGACAAAGTGGGGAGTTTGATCCGTCTCGTTGTTCCCTTTCCGAAAAGGTATTATAAGCCCAAATTTGAGCTTGAAAGCCAAACTCGTGATTTAATGTTTTTCCCTTTTCGATTTGATTATTCCTCAAACCACTCGGTCATCTATTCTAGATTATAAAATTTGTAGTTGATTCAGAAAATTTGCAATGGCTTCATTATCTTTTACATGAACCATTAGCACTTTTACTAATATTTGACTTTACCCGCTGCTCCTTGACAGTTAGAAAATTTACACAGATTCTGTATAGTACAGAAACTTGATGGATTGGACGGTGTTTCATATCGTTTGAATTTAGGTTCAACTGACATCTTGGGTTCAAATTTATTATTTTGTTTTTTGAGAAAAGTTTGCCTCTTGAGTATGAGTACAATAAAAGTTGTGAGCTATGTTCGGGTAGTTTCTGTTATCATAATCGCACTGTTTCCATCCTCAATAAATCATAAAATGTGGGTATCTGATGATTTGTATAACATATTTTCTTTATTCCATGTTCTTTTATGGTCGATGTTGTCTAAACAAATATTAACGCCAGTTTTGGTGTACCTCATATCAGACATCTTTCAAGTACCTGTAAGGTCGAATTCCAGCAAGACCCAAGGTAAACCAGGCTCAGTTTCCACACTATGTCGACACCACCGCTGGTTGAGACAACACCCAAAACCACCATCTTTGTTCCCGCCTCCGGTTGCTACAATATACTTTCAAAGAGTTGGCCAAGATGAAGAACAATATGTTGCCCACAAGAAACCACAAAGGCTATATGAAGAGGAGAAGCCGAGAATCAAAGTGACAGAGAGAGATGGATTACGCTTCATAGTAGAGGCGAAGAGAGGCCGAGAATATAAGCCTAGTGAGTGACCAAAAAATGGTATGTTAGGTTAGGTTTATTTAGTGGACCAAATAAGGCTCAACTCAAAATAATGGGCTCCAAATTAATACCATAGCCCTCCAAGAAAGTGGGACGAACCATGAGCAACACTATTAAAAATAGATTGCTTCTAACGGTCCATAGGGATGTGGGTTGGGTTGTCTCGATAATAGTGTCGACATATAAATCGATCATATGGTCAAAGCCGATTGATAATAGATAAAACCAAGGTTACATCATTGCCTGGGGAGTTATTGGGTATCAAAACCCAACAATCTCCACCTTGATACCCAATAACCTGCAAGCAATCAAAAAAAACACACAGTTTATACTTGCAAAATCAAGGTAATCCAATAAAATTGGGCTCACATACCTTACCTCGTGTTTCCAACCTGAAACACACACCATACCTACTCCGTATACTCACTAGGACTAAGATCAAGAGCACCTAGTTAGAAACAAGTGCTGACAGTGAACAACTAATCATTTGATAAAGATATTATATAGGATACCTCACACAAATCTTTCAAATTCATACACACAGAACCACTGATTAACACCAAGTTAATTAGCACACGTTCAAACACATATGCAACACATTCATAAATGACCTCACGAAAGATCTCACTACACCTATCCTATCCCATTTCGTGTTACTCCCACCTCGAGAATACATATCTCCTCTCATCGCCCACCATGCTCACTAAATAGATCACACAACTCATGTCAAACTGGCAAGTCACAATAGATCCTAAGTTCTAGGGATAATCCTTTATCACCACATCACTTCTCCCAACCTATGTGGATAATGGGACTCCACCTTACAGAAGTGATAGAAGTGCCTCTCTCGCACTCCACATGTACACGGTCTCTTTCACAGATAAATGATTCTACATATTTGATCACATCTCTACTCGTGATCCAAATGTCACACCCTACATCCCCTGGTACACAAACATTATATACCCCTAGGCATCTATACCCCACCTTACCAAAAGACATCTAACTCACTAATAATGCATCCAAACCCACTATGCATGCAAACGATCACACCAAGTAATCACATTACCTTAAATTCATGCAAATACACATATCAAACAAATTGAAATGTAACATATAGTCATGCAACAAATTAGGCAATCACACACATGCTGAAAGGATCACACACAAATGCATATGCAGTGACTAGGTTTACTCTTTCAATAAACCTCACAGGGGTCATAACTCGACCCCTCAACCACATTCGTCTCACCTCTCATCTTATATTTCTGCTTATCCTTCTTCTTGGGACAATCCCTAATAAAGTGTCCATACTTATCACAACTATAACACCGCCTACCACTAGACTTGTCCCGTCCCTTACCCTTCATCTTACCACCTTCATCACTCGAGTCACTATTTGAATCACTACTATTTTGAGTTCTACCCAAATTCATTTGCTTAAATTTCATCCTACTCCTTATCACGTGTAACTCATCACTCCTGTTATCTTCATTTTCAGCCTTTATTTCCATCTCCTTACTCCTAAGTGAGTCTATGACAATCTCGGGAGTCAACGTATCCCTACCATACTTAATAGCATTTTTGACTTCCTTATATGACTTAGGCATAGAATTAAACAAGATTATAGCCTTATAGATTTCAGATACGGTTTCTTTACAGTTAACAATATCTTGGACAAGTTTATCGAAAACATCTAAATTATCATCAAGATCCTTTGAAGGATCCATTTTAAAACTGAAGAAACGCTCAAGAAGATAAAGTTTATTGGGAGTGGATTTAAGCAAATATAGATCTTCCAACTTTTTCCAAAGAACTTTTGTGGTTTTTAGTTTTCCCACTTTCCTCAAAATAGCGTCAGACAGATATAAAATGATTGAGGTATAAGCAAGCTCATCGGCTTCTTCTGTTTGTTCTTTTGAAATAGCCTGAAAATTACCTTCAATGACTTTTGAAACCTTTTGTTGGACCAAAATACCTTTCATTTTTTGTTGCCAGATTGAAAAATCACATTTTCCATTGAAAATACCAACTTCGAAATGTGAAGACAATTTTGAAAAACGAAGCAATCAATTGGACAAATAGATCACACAAAGTATTCCTACGATCGCAATATACACCGTTCTAGATTCTCAGAGTTTCGTAAGACTCGTGGTCTTAGATCAAAGGAACGTTCGAACGGGTAAAGTCTAGGTACTCTAATGGAAGTAACAACACAACGAAATTTACGATACAACAAAATAGATATATCCAATCAAACGAAATTTCACGGCAATTTTAGCACAAAGCACAATATGCTAATTTATCCAAAGATAAGTACTCAATCACAAAAGAGCAAATAATCCTAATTTCTAGCACAAGCAATGGTTGTCAAACAACGACAACCCCCAACCTATTGTCACCCCACACGGTGACGCGCTAACGCTGCAATTAATGAGTTAAGCCAATTTACCAGAGCGGACGTGTCTGAGTCCGTATAATCGAGAGAGATGTGAATCTACTGCTTTAGGGCCACGATTTTGGCCTAAAGTAATTCAGTAAATATATGACAATTTCAATCGTCAATCCACCAGGGGCAAAGTTGTCCAACTTTTCTGTGTAACCTGAAACAAAAAATGAACAGTTTCAGTTCATTCAGGGAATCGAAATGAGCAAACTGCTCGAAGAAAGTTCGTCGGAAAAAGCCACCACGCGCAACCGCCACCGCGCGCCCCACTGGAAGGAGCGTCTCTGCCTGCTGATTCCGAGTGTGGGGTCAGTTTTGTCAGAAAGTTTGTAGTTTGGCCGAAATTCACGATTGCAGGTTCAGCTCCCTTTTGAAAAAATGCGAACCCACCGCCCTTTTGAGTCAATTTCTTGCTGGAGATGGTGACCTTGGCTCTGATACCAGTTGTAAGGTCGAATTCCAACAAGACCCAAGGTAAATCGGGCTTAGTTTCCACAATATGTCGACACCACCGCCAATTGAGACAACACCCAAAACCACCGCCTTTGTTCCCACCTCCGGTTACTACAATATACTCACAAAGAGTTGGCCAAGATGAAGAATAATAGGTTGTTCACAAGAAACCACAAAGGTTATATGAAAAGGAGAAGCCGAGAATCAAAGTCACAGAGAGAGATGGATTATGCTTCATAGTGGAGGCGAAGAGAGGCCGAGAATATAAGCCAAGTGAGTGGCCAAAAAATGGTAATTAGGTTAGGTTTATTTAGTGGACCAAACAAGGCTCATCTCAAAATAATGGGCTCCAAATTAATACCATAGCCCTCCAAGAAAGTGGGACGAACCATGAGCAACACTATTAAAAATAGGTTGCTTCTAACGGTCCGTAGGGATGTGGGTTGGGTTGTCTCAATAATAGTGTCGACATATAAATCAATCATATGGCCAAGACCGATTGATAATGGATAAAACTGAGGCTACATCATTGCTCGGAGAGTTATTGGGCATCAAAACCCAACAGTGCCAATTTCAGGCAAAGAAAGATGGGAGAGATATTGGTTCAAGATTCCAGAATGCAAGAAAAATAAAAGTAAACAAATAATGATGCACATATACCTAATGCATCAAAATATAAATTGCAAAATTAAAAGTGTATAAAAAATTGGTACTAACTCATGAATCTTAATCATCTAGTTGTTCCTAGTTTGCACTTGCTCTAGTAAAGGTTTCTCAATTTGCAATGCTCTAATACCTTATAACATAATACGAAAGAATGCAATGCATAGAGCTAGATACATGGTAAAGGTTTGCCTATGCCCGACATTTTAATGTACCAATGAAGCTTAGGTTTGTTTGCGGTAATTATATTCACACAACATTTTATGTAGTTTCAGTACTTTTTAATTGCATTGGAGATCCCCAATTTCTGCATATTGTCGTACTTTAATCTCCATTTTTTGTTGTATTCTTATCATCAATCTTCTATAAATAAGCTATCAAATCTTAGATGGTTTATGTTCAAATATTCTGTTAGCATGTGATAAGTGTATTTTACAATGTTAAATAGACTCTTGAATATATTAAATATTTGATTATTTGAGCTCTTAATTTAGTGTATATATTGCTATTATAGGAAAAAATAATCCCGACTTGGAGGTGAATTGAGCAAAAGTAAGTGATTTTAAGCTTAATTTGGACAAAATAATGAAATTTTAAAGGTGCTGAAAATATCGAGACTCAATTGGACTAAATTTGAAAAAGTTAGGGGACCAAATTGAACACTTGGAAGAGATCCGAAAGTTGGGAGGCTTGGTGTGTAAAATTTGGAGAAAGGAGTGGCGATGCCTCTCAGCCTGAAGCAAATCCCCCCAATTGTATTTCAAGTTGTGAGCAACTGGCCAAGGCTGCACTGGTAGTTAATTCTAGCAAGGGTCCTCTACAACTTCAATGGTATTTAAGGTTTCTCAAGATGCGACTTCTTCGGCACATTGAAGGTTATAATATAGGGGAATTTACAAAAATGAAAGTTTCAAAAAATTTGTCATTTTCACTTTTTGTAAGCAAAAATGTCACATTTTTTGGGTGCAAAGTCCAAATTACCCTTAATGACACATTTCTAGTTGCATTAAATGCTTGATTTGAAGGAAACGCATTGATTTGATGTGATCATTTAATTTCTATATAGAAAATATAGAGAAATGTTTTTTTTATTAATTAATATGAATTTTTGTTAATAAAAAATCACCAAAGAAATTTGAAAACGTAAAATAAACAAGAAAGTCTACCTTTTCTCCATCTTCTTAATTTTCATTACTCAAGAAGACATTTGTGTTGCATTCTTCATCCATTTTGAGAGGTTAGCAATTACAAATTATTTATATTTTACTTTTATAACTTTTTATTTATACATGTTAAATACAACATGGACATATTTCTTTGAAATTTTTGAAAGTATTATGCATTCATTTGTTTGGTTTTGGAATCCTCACAAAATGTCATTGTCACCATTAAGGTTTTGAGTAATTTCTCCAATTACCACCATTAAGGTCTTTTTAATGACAAGACCCATATGTCATTTACATTTTGTCATTTTGTAGCTAAATAATAATGACCACACTTAATGTGATGTGTTGAAGAAGCCTGAGAAACCCACTGCCATCTGCTTCCCGACATTCCCGACAGTTGAACTGTTGAGTTCGACATTTACAAACCGTCGGGTTAGACGTTTGAGATATCAAACCCGACATTTACAAACTGTCAGGTGATACAATTTTACTTTCAATTTGGACACTTCAAAACGATGGAAACCCTTGATTTGACATTTTGCTATTGTATGGATTTATGTATTATGTAGTGCCACTTTCATGCTATTAAATGCTAATATATTGATTCTGAATTCTTATCGTTGCAATCCCAACATTTTAGGTATGAGTAATCATGTGAGATTTATCATGTCGCATGGGAAAAAGTTTGTTCATGCGGATGACAAATGAAAGTGGAGAGGGGACAAAACCACTTCCATTCTGGTGCCAACAAGTATCACCGTAGTCGAATTTTTGTTAAGGTTGAAGGACAAACTTGGTATTCTTGATCCCCACACTCAAATTGAATTGAAGTTCAAAATTCCTAACTTGAACATATCTCCGGTCGAAATACGCGACGATAAAGACTTAAATTGGTGGTAAAAGTGATTGTCAAATGTAATCTCAAAAATGTTCCCACATATGTAGTGTACATTCTGAAATTATGTTATTTATTATTTGTTATTATCATATGCCAATAAAAAAATTGGTCGTTATGTTTTGCAAGCAAAGTATCGATCATTACGGCTCCATTAGCACAAACGGGATGTATACGTTATTTTCATTATAAACTTAACAGATCATTATGGTTCCATTAGTTTCGACTGATAGTTTGTTGAAATGGAAAATTGATTTTCATGAAACGACAATTCACAAGCAAAACACCAATATTACATCTCGACAATTCATATGTCGTCCTCGACAGATAGGTTCTGTAATTCTCGACAATTGGGAACAATAACGGCTTCCAAAAATACGCTATAGTGGTTACCCATTATGAACATGCTATTGTTGCATGTACGCAGAGGACGTGACCAAAACCATCCCTACCACAAGATACTATTCATAATTTCCTACAAAATGGCCATTTATTGCACACTTGTATTGCTATCGACATTTTGAGCTTCTCCCCCACTTTTTCCATCAGAGTCGTCTTAGCTTATGACAATTATTTCTGGATGTTGAAGATGAGCCAGCCACTCATCCGAGTCAGACGGTGATTTGATCAGATCTCTGACCTTGAAAACTTAATCGAGCACGCTGTTCGGTGACTTAGATTCTGCACTTGACACTTCGTCAAACTTGGCACCATGGTGCTCAATGCTTACCTCCTCATCATCCGAGGATAAAACGATGGGAAATTCAGTGGCGAACCTAGTATTGGTGGATGCATATTGATGTTGAATGGTTCGTTGCTGAAGGTGGATGAACCCATTATCTCGTATTACTAACTGTTTCAATATGAGAGTCTTACAAGAGCTTCTCTAGTCTTTCAAGGGGTGGATTATGCCTTCAACCAAGTGTATTTGTATTAGTTAGACATTCACTATCATTTTCTCATTGACGTTTTCAATGAGAAACTTATAAAATGCATTAATTTCAATTTCTCCAAAAAGGAGAAACTTATAATCTTTATAATTTCCATTTACGAACTACGATCCGGATATTAGTCAAACTTTCATTTTTTTGAAAGCGAGAAACTTATAAAATGCACCAATTTTCATTTTTCAATTAGATACCAGTTTTAATCTCTAGGTCGAATGAGTTCAAAAAGTAAGAAACTTACAAAGTGTGCCAAAAACAGTTTCCATACCAACATTTTCCGTACTAAATTCACACAGTTTCTTTGACACTGAATACCACTTGAACATACCAACATTTCCCAAAAAATAAATATACAATAATATAAAACAAAATGTTCCTTCGTGCATTCTCCGCAGTCACCCGAAGTAAAACATTGTCAACGTTGCTCTTTCTTTGACATGGACATCAATTGGATCCACCTCCCATTACAACAAGAACCTGTCGACCAACACTTTGATACTTGTTCAGGTCATGAGTACGATTCTGCACATAGGCCGTCATACATAAGTAAAATGAGTATTTTGAGACAAAACACGTAGAAAGCAAGATGAAGAAATGTAATAGCGTTCAGGTCCATGCTATCTTTATCGATCACCTCACAAAATAACAAAACGTTTGATAGAATTTCAGAAAAGTGTATAGAGTTTGTGATTCAATCCATTTGTATTATATACTGTATCAGAGTAGAGTTTAATTGCATTTAATACGAGCTCAATAAGTGCAATTATACATCAGGTTCCAAATTTCATGGCATTTAAGTTTTCGAATGCAATTGTATTGTCGAAGTTGCCAAAACAAAAAAGAATTGCTCCCTTATTTTTTCACTTTCTTTGCAATCTTCCTCATGTACGGAGTCCTAGTAGACGGTGCAGGATGTCGCAAGCGTGCAGATCACATCATCTTTGAGATAGGTGCCGTATCCCCGGGCACGACTGTGGTGGCCTCCGTCGGCATTTCACTCGCACCACCTACAAAATATTGCAGAGGGCCCTAAATATTTAATCGAAATTTGTACCACTAACCATAATTAATCAGATCAAAATTTTCTCACAAGAAACTTACATCCCCCCTGCCATGCCGCTAGCAGAAGCAATTAAGTTTTGCTCAACGTTTCCCATACCAGCGTAGGGAACTTTCTTGTTGTCACCGTCCCCCAAACCAACACAAGCTTCCTTGTCGTCACTGTCTCCTGAGCAAGAAGCTCGAAATCCGTGTATGCAAAGATAAAACAAGAAATGAATGCATCAGATGATAATATAATATTTCTAGCTGCATATAGACCAAAAACCATAAGTATGCTATGAAGTGTCTATCAAGAGTTACACCCGAATACAACGAGTACCACACACAACAAGTGGATTGCAAGTGAAAGCAAGGCTATAACACAGGTAACATACACATTGAAACGAAATATATGTCAAGTGTCAATCAAGATTTCCACAAAATGCATACAATGAATATCACACATATTACTTCAAATCACCTTTTACAAATTTACTTATGTAAGATCGAAATTAATGTGAAACACACTGAGCTCAGGTAAAGACTGAACTGTCGTTCCCGACAGTTAGCCTTGATAATTATTGACAGATGAACTTGTCAATAGATAAAATGTCGGGAACGTCTATCAAGAGTTATGGTGTTTCCTCTCTAGTTTTCCAGTTGACCTAGTTAATTTCCTTCTTCGTTTCAGAGGAGGAAAAAATAAAAATAAAAAACTGAAAATAAACAAAGCCCAATTGTAAACTTGTAATATTCACATTTTTAATAGTTATATGAAAATACTATGTATAGTGAAGAGACATTTATTCTTACTCATAGTTAATCTTCTACCATTAACTAATACGGCTTTACCATTGTTTGTTGATTAAAAAGTGCAAGAAGTCTATTTACATTATAGCCATCTCATTGCACACCAAAATTTGTGAATTCACAAGGATACTTCGCTAGACTTCATGATATCAATTATAAGAAAGTAAAGATAAAAATTATAATGAACTTGCAACCAAACCAGCATTTCTATCTTCCCACCATCAACAGGAAAAATTCCATGAATCGAGATAATCTCTTTTCGAATCACAACATTTTTTTTCTTAAGGGAACATGAAAATATCCAAATCAAGTCAGAAAAAAATAAAATAAAACGAAACATACCAAAAAGTAGATATTGATCTTCAACAATTCTCCTAAACTTAAGTAGATTCCTTATAATTTCAGTAAAATGTACATAGGTTTAGGACTTCAGCATGGCAACCAGAGTAAATTGTATGAACTTTTTAGACCTACAAACCTGGACCAAAATGGATATTTTGGCAATCACAGAAGATCTTGACTGAGTGAGGAAATTGAGAGTTGTTTAGGTTTAGGGTTTTGGTTGCTATATGAATGAATATTTTTACATTTTTAGTTTTCATATATATTTTTTTTAATTTTTGTTTTTTTTCTTGTAAGTAGTGAGATGGGACCTTTTGATGTGATGTAAAGTAACTTTTTGTACTATTATTTCATCTAGTCAAATCAATTTTAATTAAGGACATCTAAGGTATTTCAATTTTTTTTTGAGGGCCATAAAAGTCATGAAGTGATAGTTTGGTCAAAACTATTAAAAGATGACATTTTTGTAAATGCAAAACCAAAAAATGACATCCAGCGTAATTTCCACTATAATAATATATTTTCCAAACCACATAATATAAAATCATATAGGGAGAATTCAACAACATTATACGACAAAATTCTTGGAACAAAATTACAAGAAATTTGATAGACGCTTAATTCGGTTCACCTATGCAAGAAGGGAGAAAATGAATGACACACCCAACATAGAGGGCTACCAAGACAATTAGTTTTTAGCTAGGGTTAAAAGAGTAATAATATGTAGTAGGCAAATTCCAATAAATGTGAAGGGGGGTGGGATGTTTGCATTTTTCTTTCATAATTGTTAGGACTCGACCAAAACACTTAAGGATAACCTGCAGATTAGATGGATTTAAATGGAATATAATAGCAAAATGGATATGTATTGATAGTAATAACTGAAATGTAGCAGACAATTTCTAGGACTATTGGAGAGGCTCGATCTCTCCACTCTAATTGCATTCCAGTGGAAAAGAATGATGCAAACATCCCATCCTCCTTCACATTTATTAGAATTCACCTACTACATTATATTACACTTTTACCCCTAGCTAAAAATTAATCGTCTTGGCAGCCCTCTATGTTGGATGTGTCTTTCATTTTCTCCCTTTCTTGCATAGGTGAATTGGATTAGGGGTCTATCAAAATTCTTGGAGACTTTGGATGATATTGAAGTAGAATAAGGTGTCATCCGAAAGTGTTGAAGATATTCATGGTTAAGGATTTTATAATGGAATGAACAATACTTTTGAACAATAACTTTTTATAGAATTGATCTGACCACCCATGCCCACCTGGGCATTAGATTATTTCTATAACTTTTAAATAATAATTTTGAATACTATCTTATAGTTAATGCTTAAAGAACTTACAATAATACTGCTGATTTGATAATTAATAAGTAGCGTAATCTCTTCTAACTTGGTTGCAAAAGGCAATTACAATAAAGATGAAACTCTCACATTAAATAAAGATGAAAATATAGACTAGCTTAAAAAGGCTTTGGGCTACTCCTATAAGAATGTTGACATTTTAAGATGGAACTCAAAATCTTAATATGGTATCAATGTCCATTAAACTTCAACAAGCGAATCGATTCGATTAAGATTCAATAAATGAGCATATGAATTTCAAGATTGGTCTGTTCAAACGAGCGACCATTTTGCGATAATATGTTAAGAGATAACAAATAAGGATGGAAATATAGACCAACTTAGAAAGGATTTTGACCACTCCTCTTAATAAGGTTGACCTTTTAAGATAGAATTCCAAATCTTAATACCTAGATGCGGACAACACTTGGACGAGCTCAGTGGATAAACTCATAGGCCATGCTCTTTGAAGTAGTCAATTTTTTTACTAGCTCTCCAAAATTTGTGGTGGGTCCGAGGTAGTGGTTCAGATGCCAAGAAAGCTAATCCCTTTGTGGATAGAATTAAAGATGAAACTTGGTTAACTTTTTGATTAACTAGTTGCTCGTTTTTGTTTATTTCTGGTATTTCAAGATAATTGTTCATTATTCTCCTATTCCATTTTGATGATTGGCTACTATGAGAACGTGTTTACGATTTATATAGCTTTTCAAAGGTTATATATAATGTAACACGTGATAATAAACAATATGGGGTTCTACAATAGATACAGTTAACATTGTGCTCTATGAAATAGTTATTTTGTCTTTTTGAATATTATTTATATGTCAATAATTTAATTAGAGATAATTATTCACATATAAGTATACGATTTATTGGTCTCAAGAGATGCGATTGATTATAATTGGATCATCGAATTTTCACACTATGCAAAAATTGTCTACAAACAAGCAATTGAGGATTAAAGTAAGTTAACAGTGGTTAATTCGCAATCCTAGTGCCTTTTATGATTTGGTTAATTTCAAGAATTTGCTTGTCTATTTTTAATTTCTTAGTTAAAAACTAAATCAATAATTAATTGTGTGTTTTTGTTGATTAAGACTAGTTTTATTAAAGTATGTAGATAGTCCATCCTAATAAGTTTGGCACTCTAGTCATCATTATATAATTTGTTTGCAATTCATGTACTTGTAAGACACAATCTCAATGGCATGCTTTGAAATCAGAGACAGATATTTTGTGCACTATTGTATTCGGGAGTTTTTTTTCTTATTTTATAAATATGAAGGCAAAATACCTTCTTTTTTTTTTTTTTTTTGGACTTAGTAGATGAAAACTTTCATCAGAAACCGAATGTGCTAATTAATGAAAGATTATTCGTAAGAATGACAAATAAAAATTGATATATAAGTACGATAATGAACAGATTTCGAAATTCTATAATGCAATTAAAATATGAAGAAATAAAATTATCCAAAACTCTTGTCACTCCTTAACAAACATGGCATTAAGAGAACTCCCACAATACTGCACATTAGAGGAAGAAGTATTTACTCGTAATTTTTTTTTTCCTGAAGTGGGATTTTTACATAGGCAAGATAAAATTGTACATGTAACATGTCCATATGAATGCATCTATTTATGCTCTTCACTCTATTGTCCATCATCATTGGCTAGAACAAGATGATCACCATCTCTTATAACAGCCAAATCCTCAATTAAAGCACCATCTTTGGTTAAAATCTCGGTGGGATAGAAACCAAATTTCTGATATCCCAAATCCAAAAGTTCTTGAAGGGAACCTGGCAAAAGCACCAGAATTTTAGCACCATCACCCCTTTCGGGACAACTGAGGACAACTCGGGCACGGTCCTGCCGAGTAGCAAGGCTGAGAAGAGATTGGAAAACTCCCCTTTCTCCTGCAAAATATTATCAAATATAATTCAAAACCCTTACGTGTTACATGGTTGGACAATATGATCAATAAGATTTTAGTTTATTTTTCTTCTTCAATATTGTCCAATGCATGCCAGTTAGTTAAAGAATTAGCCGTGTTGAGGGCTGTCAAACGTCACTCAGCAAGTGTTAATCCTACTTATAATAAAGACTTTTACAACTTCATAAAGATTTGGATTGATCCACCTCTAGTAAACAAATTTTAGTTATCTCTAATACCAATTTTAGTCTTAGAATTACTGTTACAACCTATTTTTCTTCAGATCAGGTAGTTATATGTACGGCATATAATACTACATTGATTCATTGGTTTTGTAACATAATATTTGTTGATAAAAATGTAGGAAAATCTGAATACTTTAATGAACTCCAAGGCACGAAAAAACGTTATCTTTTAAGAGATGTTTCTCCCCGATTCAACAAAGTCACAACTGGGGTATGATAGAAAATCTCTTTCAGGATACAATGGAGGCGTTTGATTCAAATTGTGACTATTTGATCAAACCAAGAAGACACTCGAAAATAACTGATTGATGCCAAGAGAAAGAAGGAAGAATAAATTGTTTTAATATGTTTGCAAATGAGAATTCGCCTAGAATTTATAGAAATTGAGGCAACTGTTTGAATAGGTGTATCCCTTGAAATCCTTGCGTACATCTATTGGAAGTGACTGTTAAAAATGAACAGATGCACCTATTCAAAAACTTTTGAAAATAAAATTCTCTTTCGGGGGCGTTGCCCCCGAGCCCCCAAGGGGGGAGCTGCCCCCTCGACCCTGCGACCTGAGCGGGTAGGTCGAATCCCGTTGCGCAGCGACAAACACTAATTCGGGCGGCAAATCATTCGCAAAACAAAAAAAATTAAACACATGCAAAATGATGAAAAATATCTAACAATATTTGCTTCAGAATTGAAAATTTTCTCAGTCAAATATGTTCCAAGTTGCGAGAAACTATTGGATGTGAAGCAATAGGTACCTTCATTTGGTTTCTTGGCAGCAGATATAATCCCGAAGAGAGAATTTTGAAAATTGCTCATCCTTTGTTTTAAGGGAGTGTTTTTGTAGCATATATTTTGGGTTCGGAGGAGGCAATGTAGGTTCACTGGAGTATTTCTTAAGGTTAGGTGCATCCTTCACATCGGCTATTACATTCTTGCTTTTGTGGTCAGTCTTCTTGTCATTCAACTCTTGCTTAGGTTGAAATATGGCTTTAGTATCCTCGTGGCCCTGATAATCGGCTAAAGCTTGGGGTGTCCAACTGCATATCTGGTTTGTCAATGTCGGCTCCTTGTTCCATCAGAAACTTGACAATTTCAATGTTTTCTTCACATACAGCTGTATGAAGTGCCGTTGTCCCACGCTGTTGAGCAAGGTAATATCCCCTCCTGCCCTCCATATTTGATAATCTCCTTGAGTAAGTCTATGTTGCATTGCTCGACTGCAAAGCAGGCTAACTACCCACTTCACCAGAAGATAATGTTGCCCCGTTATCTGTCAGTAGATTTATCACGGATTCATGTTTTCCCAATATTGCATCCCATAGTGGAACGTTTCCTTCGGAATCTGTATTGAGGTATGTCAATCTCATAAGGGAGCTTTAAATAATAGTAACTTCTAAAAACTTTTTTGACTCCAAATATGTTGACACAAGTTATTTTTTTCCTAACCTAAAAGAAAAAGGTACCTTTTGTGAAATCAAGTCTTACCTTACTGTAAAAAATAAGTAAATATTTTGCAATCTAACTAATAAAAAGATTGTTTCAAACTTCCTCATTTACTTATAAGTAACCTTTTAAACTTACCCAAACCTATTGAGCATATCAAATTGAAATGCAACGATTAGCCTATATACTTCAGGCATTCCAGTCTAGGAAATGACAATAAAAAATTCTGGAAAAGATTAAACTGCATGAAATTTAATCAGGTCTCATATATTCAAAATCATAAGTATTCAGGAGGACGAAGACAAATGGCGCAGCAATTTTCTCTGTTGAATCAGACTAAGATAAGTACCTTTTCTGTTAGGATCCGCTCCATAATCTAGAAGTAGAAGAACACATTCTAGCCTTCCTTTTGATGCTGCAAGATGCTAGATCATATAACAAGAAAATGCTATTACACCTCTGGTTTATACATGATAACTTCGAATTATGAAGATACGTATTGCAAGAAAACAAATGAAGAGCCATACCAAAGCTGTGCGTCCATTGCTGTCCAGTTCATTTGGATCCAAACTTTGTCTCAGCAAATTGTGCATCAGCAGGTCATCCCCTCTTTCAGCTGCAAAACACAAGCTGAGAGGCACGTCCATCCTTCCCTGTGCCAGCATATGCTCAGTGTCTGCCAAAATTGTTTGCCTCATGGAATCTTTGTGCTCTTTCAAATGCTGCATAAGAAATATGAGAAATTAGTTACTTAGGTTGCATTCTTGATTCTCCATCTTTAAAGTCACATTAATCTTTGGGAGAAGAAACAAAAAAACTCTGTGATGGTAGTTTATTTACCTGAAGAAGATTGTTCGTGATCATTGTCCCACCCCAACATTTGCCTGAACAATATTCAAAAACGTAGTACGATTCAACGGCAGCAACTGGATGAATCGTTTCGTATGAACAGTAAAAATTTGTGGCCTGTAGCAAAGAACGCCTACTTCACCACAAACATCCCCCGTCTTTATCTCCCCAACAACCTATAACCGTTCATTGCAAAACATTTCTTTAGACCAATTTTATCTTTTCCTTGTGGATTGACATGAAAAATAATTTCGTAAGGAAGAATGCAATAATAGTAATCTTCTCAGGGATGGAATTACTAAAAGTTACCTGTTCTATTCCATTTCTGTAAGAAATAAGATCCTGTCATCAAGAACTTAGTATCAGAAGGTTGAAATATTACATTTAGTGAAAAACAAAAAAAAAAAAAAAAAGAGAGGATATTATACGGATTGGAAAGCTGATTAAGGGACTGACTTCAGTAGTCTTCTTCATGAACGCGCGATGATCATTTTCTTTCAGCAATGCAACGTGATATACGATACACATATCATCAATTGATACCACAGCTAATTGTTGGCACGTAGTCTCATTTCTTATTTTATTTATGTCAGTAGAAGACATTTATATTAACATTCTGATTTCAGTTAATGCTATGAATCAGAAAAGATTGATTAAAAAGATTCATGCAGCCAAGCTAAGGTTTTTTTTTTTCCTGGCCAAGCTAAGGCTTTCGCGCAATGAACTGGTGAAGCATTGACAATTTCAAGAAAAGCAGTTCTGTCATGCTCATAAAACTTTCAGGAACAAATGATCAATAAACTAAGGAGATTCATTTTCTAAAAACAACTTACTTAAAATCATAATGCTTTTCCCTATCCATGAAGCACAGAAAAGAATATCCGGGATATCTGATTACAGTTTGAAGAGAAAATACTTCTAGGTACTTCAAATTTAACCATACAATTCAAATTGAACCTCGACTTCCTAGAGTCAACTTGATGATAGTGACTATAAATGAGTAATTATCTTCTTTGTATTTCTATTTTGTGAAAATGTTCTCTTTTTCCTCCGAAAGGTTGGGGAAGAAGACATGAAGGACTTACTTACCATTGCACCAGTAATCAGAATATACAAATCCGAAGGTGCTCCATTTTGCAAAATTACATCTTCCCTTGGGGGGAAATACTCGGGCTTCATCTACGAGACCTACAATTATGAATCATTGAAAACTGAGAGCACAGATGTCAAATTTACAATAGAATTATTTGGTATTTTGTGCATGGATCAAATGGATAACATGCTTGTCAGGATGCTAAACAGAAAATGTGGGCCTGGAAATCTAGTTTTTCATTACTTGAATGGGCAGTATTTTCATTTGGGCAAAAATGGGAAATGAATCAGATAGAATAGTATGTACTTCATAAAACGGTAACCAAGTGAAAGGAAGTTGATCCACAAATCAAATAGTCAAGGAAATAAAGAATCAAAGAAAAGAAAAATCATTACCAGCTGAAAAAGTAGGTCATTTGATATCCCGTGGAACAAGTAGACCTTATCGACAAGGGAATAGAACAGAAAATGTGATATACTTGATCGAGTGGCCTTTGGAAGCGCATCAAGAGTTTCTTGCTGCTGCAGCCCTTTCCGAGTCTGTTCTTTACCTTAGGCACAAGTGTGCTAGCATCTGATCGAGCAGTCGAGGAGGAAGCTGTTTCCTTTTAGCGAAGCTTGAGGCTGCTTGAATGCTATCTCTCTGTAGGACAATACAACAGAAGTAAGTTGCCTAAGAGAAGGGAGATGCAAACTTAAGCTAAGAAATGCAGAAATAATTCTAGTGATTTCTCATGAAGAAGCACTTTATTCAGTAGGTGTAGTTGAAGACAAAAGATATTCAGCACAAATAGGAAAAAGAAAGAATTAAATGCAGCCTTTTTCAGGTTCGCGGGATAAAACTTCTCTTGTGGGAAAGGCTAGAGATAATTTGTACTTTATCAAAATGAACACAAATTGACGCCTAAAGCAAATTCAAGAAGAGCATCTATAACAAGATATGAGCATCATTGGAAAGTTAGGAGGACTTTTGTCATTCCAAAATCCTAGTTAGTATTGGACCTGATTAATAAAGGAAAAGAGGTTAAAATTTGTCTGCCTCTTATCTACTGTAAGCTTAATTTTCTTATATTGTTTAATGACTCAGTCCAAAAGCTTGGCTGGAAACTAAATTTAAAAATCCATACAAAACATGTAAGGAAATGTTGTGAAAACTTGAAAAAACAATTAAAATGTACATACAAATTTCCTAGTTCTGCTGGTTCCATGAACAACCAAGTTGGTCATGTTTCCAAAGATATAAGAAGTCAGTCCAAGGTTGTAGAGCATGTAGAAGACGCCCAATAACATTTCCTTTGTGTTCACCGGATGCAAATCACCCTAGCCAGGAGTTGTGAGAGTGGTAATGGACCAGTACATAGTTGTCACATATACTGTCCATATACTTGCTTGATGAAAAATTTTCATTCGAAAGAGCAATCCATGTTTGTTTTGGGTCTGAATACCTGTTAGCAATCTGATAAATGATGCAAGCAGCACAGTGAGCGGCAAGCGAGTAACCTACAAAACAAGAGAAGCTTGATCAGAGAAAGAATGGTTTCATAACTTCCATGGAGTATCCACAGTTTCTTAAGATACTTATGCATATAAGCTTTGCCACTCGAACCCAAAAGTAATTATAGTTTCTGTCTTTCTCCAACCTGCAGTGATAAATGTGAAAATTTTGAAAAGTTAACGAAATCCATTGCTTTAGACAAGGTACACATGTATACTTGGAAATCAACCAATTCTAATGCAATTATATTTATCAATTCTAAATGATGAAAGGTAAGATAATCTACACAAAACTCTATATGCCATCTTTAATGATTTAATCCAAGTTAATTCATATGGTGGAATTGTGTTAGAAAATTTGTAACCATACAAAACTTAGCAAATTTTACAAGATGTGCAAAGACAAATACCATACTTTTGAAACATAGCACTGACTCTTCGGAGACACCAGAGACGAAGCATATTGAATTAGCCATATGATTCAAGAGGACAGGCAAAAATTTCCGAGCAAGTTCAGAAGGCACTGTCGAGATGACATCAAATAGCAACCAGGTTTTTGCATACCTCAAAGCAATCCATCTTAGATTGTCAATGAGAAGATAAGTTGCTTTGTCGAGGTAAGCGACAAAAAAGTCAGGATAATGTCAATTGCAAAAAATCCATTTACAACGTTGTATAAAATAATGAAGAGAGGCCCCTTAGTTGATCTAGGAAACCAAAATCATAAGGAGACACCCATGCCGTGTAGAATACCAGTATTATCAGGAATGTTTCCCAATATCTGCAGTAAAATTTTATAAAAATTCATTAATCTCAAAAGGTACAAAGGAAGGGGGAAAAAAAAAATTCGGATGCATTAGGCCACATCTATGTCTTCATATGATTCAATCTTCATATGCTCCAGAAGCTTATACGTATAAACAGAACAAAGCAATTTGAGTAAAATTCATCACATTTAGGGAACAAAATTACCACAATATCACTTTGAATGCTGTAGTCATAAAGAAGAATAAAAGACAAGAAATTAAATGTTCCAAACAGAAGAACAAAACGAAAGTTACAACTATAGAGAATGACACAGGAAATATCTTTATTATTTTGATTAACTAACTTTACATGTGCAACCATTTTCTGATGCAAGAAGCCTCAAGAAACACATCACGTCAGTATCTTTTATTCACTGATTTCCATAGTGGCATCATTTTAAACTTTAATGAAAAATATGAGACACAGAATCCGGGACAAGAAGCTCAAAATGCTAAAAACTAGAGCAAAATCATTGCTGCAAATTAGTATCTTCTTCAACAGAGCCATCATAATTAATACTTAAACAAATTGATAGGATTAAGAAAATTGCACAAACTAAATCAATTCAAGCTCAAAAAGAAAGAAAAGAACAAGAATTGGTATGGAAAGAAAAAGGAATTCGTATTCCTGGTACGAGTTTTACAGAAAATGAAATAAACCCATCAATATTAATATCCAAGAAAAATTATACAAGAATCTCATCATAATGCACAAAGATAAACCAAAATACAAAATCTGTGTCCAATAGCAATATAAACGTATATCTAAACACATGCAGAAATTATACATATGCAATCTCCCAAGGTAAAATGATTATTAACCATATAAAATCTACCAACCCATTATATTATATACATAAAAAAGACCCAAAAAGAGAAAATAATAAAATAATAAAAAATAAATGGCATAAAAACACACACACATCCACAGGCTGTGTGTGATACCTGTAATGGGGTTCAAAGGGAGAGATGATGAAAGGACGAAGCTTGATTCTGCGGTTGCTGTGGGCTCCAAAAGAAGGGAGGATGCCAGTAGAGATACTGTGGGAGCTTCTATCATCATCTCTTGAGACTCTTTCAATCTCACTCTCTACAGTTTCTATTCCACACATTATGCCATTTTTCTTCTTTCTTCCTCCTCTGCACATCCTTTTTCTTTACCACCCTTTATTTTCCCTCTCCTCCCTTCTATATCTCTGTTTCTTCTTTTTTTCACTCGGTCTCTTTGTGTCCAATCCTGCATAATGTTCTTGATACGTGTCCAATGGTCTCCCGTCTCTGTCTCTCTCTTTCTATTTATTCGATATTTATGTTCAAGCATTTCATGTTCTCTCTCCGACCATGATCAGGCCTCGTTGTGAATCTTTTATATGCTTTTTTGTTTTTCTTTTCCTTTTTTAGTATCTTCTTTTTCATGGTAATTAGACACTGCTTTAGCCTCTTTATGACATATTTTAATAATAGAAAAACCAACAATAACTCTAACTGGAAATTGTTATCCTTCTATCAGGCTCGCATTGAAGGTCGGCAGATCCACACAACTCCAATATATTATACATGTTTGGCAAAGCTTAAATGTTCAAATATACAAAAAGTTTAAAGATCGACAATATACTATCTATTTACCATCTACATATTTCGTAAGACTTAAAATTTATAAGCACCGCCAAACAAGCTAGACATCACAGAATATAGAGAATTGACTCAAAGTTCGTGTATTAATAATTGCTTATTGTACGCTTGATTGACATTCAATTGTTTGATCATCAATTGCATGATTTAAGGACAATATTAAGATCGATATGAGATATATTTTTCTAGTTCGTCAATAAGTAACATAAGTTCTGATAAGAGATTGAGAGAGATTTTTATAGCTTATGCAATTATAATAGAATTCTTAAAATTTAATGGTTTTACATGTGTATGAATTTACATAGAAATATAGTAAACCAAGGAATGTGAATAGAGTTAGTTTTACTCGAAGGATATTACTAACTAAAATTGATTAATTCGATAGATAATATCTATAAACAAATAAATAAATAAAGGGGAGGNGGGGGGGGGGGGGGGGGGCTCTGAATGAATTTTTGATTATATGAATGTTAAATAAACTGAGCGAAAATCAAAATTTCAAACTACTTAATCGTAAAAGTTCTTCACAAATTTGTTAGGCTTTTGTAGATTGGATTAATTTAGTATAATTAGTTAAATACATAAACTCTTGAAGTTAGATTTGGATAAAATTAATAGTAAATACTTAGTCCATGTGGTACGATACTTAATGTCAAAATCCACTATTCTTACTAGTCACGATCTGCACATTTGCGAATCACCCAAGAATATTTTCTTATGAAACCGAAAAGCTAAAAATAGCAATCCAACTAAAGTGATAACGCGAGTCCTTGACAATTTGGTGTGTCTTCGGTCTCCGCTTTTGGGAATAGGAGTGTTTTGTGGTTGGGGTTTCCTTTTTCGTCACTATAAGTAAATTATTTCTAAGAATGATAGTTCAGTTCAAGAATCATGCTATAAGACATTGGGTTTGACATTAAATTTGACATTGTGCCACATGGTAACATCACATTGGACAGTTTTTGAAAAAAAAAACACACTTTCCCACCAACTCCATTTTTGAAAACATTTTAAAACAATGGAGTGTCAAACTCCATATCAAGCAAAGAATGTACAAGAAGCCTTATTCTTAGTTCAAACTCATTATATATCAGACTCTTTTGATTTATGACAAACTTGTTGTAAGGGATCATTCTCTCTCAATCCAAGAGCAAAATTGAATAAACTACTTTTATTGTTCAAGAAGGAATACTAAATTCCCTGAAATGAAACCCACTAAATCAGTTCGATGTCTCATAAGTACAATCCATCATTCAGTTAGGCAAAATAAATTACCAATAAATAAGTAATTTTTAACTATTACTTTATTTTCGATGGGACTTCTGTCTCTTTTGTTTAGCATTTATTTAATTCTCATCGTTTTCAGAATACATTTTTTTTCTGTCTTCTTTTCAATCACACATTTTTAATAAAATAATATTTTACATAAATTCAAAATTTTTTAATTTTTAATCACATATTCTCCACCAATCTATTATTCCAAAATACAGTCTTACAATAAAATAGGAATTAAACAGGCTTTTAATTGTTAAATTTTTATTATTTTTTTCTATTGACAAAATCTTGTCACTGAAGTTAATTTGTTATGTAACATTTAAATATTATTAATTGATAATGCACTATAATCTTAACCTATTATTAATATAATCGACACAAATTTTAAAGTAAAATTTTGTTTTATTACTTTATTTAAGGTTTATTAAGAGAAGCCTTTTCTCTTAAACTTCGTTATTAATTTTATATTATTATTCTTAAAATTTATTTTGTTAACTACTAAATTTTTTGTTGCTATTATTTTTTAATAAATATATTTTTTATTTTAAATGCATACCATTAAGGGCTGCTACATGTACACCGAGTTGTGTACATCCCCATCACATGGAGGTGGGGCCCGAGCATTAGTAGGGTATGGTCATTCCTCTCGTGTGAGGAGAGTGTACATCGTGCTGTAATGCTCGGTGTACAAGGAGCTTTATTCTACCATTAATGTTACTACTAACAAAATACGGGAAGGTATGACATGGATTACTTTATTTCCCTCATGAAATAGTATAGCAGCTGGATTTACACAACAGTGATTTTATGTCAAGTTACAGCAATATGTTACAAAGTATTTGCGGATTTTGTAGAATAAAAAACACAAAAATCATATAAAAGCCCAGACAATAGAAATAGGGAAAAATTGTGTGGATAAAAAAATAGAGTGAGCGAAAGTATTTAGCAAAAATCCATTCGAAAATCATGCAAATCATATAAACAAATTGAATGGTATAAAAATTAAATCGAAATGGATGATATATGAGTAACGTTGTGTAAAAGTGAGTGGCAATAAGTAACCTTTAATTTTTGAGTAATTAAGTAGTAATCGAAGGTAAAGGTTGGTGATTGTTCATTTAATTAACTCTCAAGTTTTAACAATGTTTATTGTCATGTACGATTTCCAATTTTTTATTTTTTATTTTTTATTCAAGTGGATGAACGAAATTGTTATGATATGTAAAAGTGAGTGAGCAACCAATAAATATTTTATTTTTTGGTGAGCAAAGTAGTAATTAAGGTAAAGTTGATGATTACTCATTTAATTAACTTTATTGTGCAACGATGACGAAGTTAATTACTCAATGGCAATCAAACTTTGGAGGAAATTTCAATATGTTGTCTTACGTGATTAGCTTATAATTGTACATTAATGATCACTCGATTAAAAAAAATTATCATAAGAATTAATAAGTAATGGTGCATTTGACCNTGATTAGCTTATAATTGTACATTAATGATCACTCGATTAAAAAAAATTATCATAAGAATTAATAAGTAATGGTGCATTTGACCACAAACATGGACTTTGTATAAAAAGAAATTAAATTCTAACGAATTCAATTGCTTATAACTTATTTGCATGAAAATTGTAATTAAATTTGTTTGATTGATTTAATTTTTAACTTAGAATATATTATATTTGTCCCTTTTTTATTGATGTGTAAATCAGAGAGATTGGATAGATGAGAGAGAAAAAGAAAGTGAATTCTCTTAAAAATAAAATCATAATCCCCTTGAAGAGAATATTATCCTTGATTTTGAGAAAGATATGATCACGTGATCAGAAGTACGAAAATATTTTTCATGAAAAAAATGTCAATCAAACAATAAAAAAGTAAGAATTTGGGAAGAAAAAACACATTTTTCATAAAAAAAAATATTGACAATCAAGAATTTCTTACTCAAAACAAGTACTATAAGAAAAAGGCAAGAAACTAGGCCCTCAGTTGCAAATACTTAAAACAAGATACAAGACCATCGCGATCAACATAAATACTACAAATTTAAAATTTTATTCAACTCTCATCACTTTCTTTTCAAGCATTTGTCATTCGTTTTCAACTCGTTCGCTCTTTCTAAGCAAATTAGATAGTAACTCATTTGCTCGAGGTGGCATTGGAGGATTGATCTAAACAAAGGAATTAAAAGCACTAGGTTCCTACAAAATTAAGCAAAAATAAATAAAATTAAGTCACGCAATAATAATTAAATCACACTATCTTAACTATTGATCATCACGAAAATGCTACAGCATGCAACCATACTTTTGATAAGTAATACACAAAATTTAACCCACCGTTGGAGCTAGTTCAAAATTTATTACACAAATAAAATCTTAAACTTCACCAATACCATGGACACTCTCGCTATAGTGATCTTATCTCAAAGTTTGCACATCATGAAAATCGATGACCTAGATTAATTTTAGTCAACGAAATCTTTATTATACAAGTAGTCTCACAATGCACCCGTTAAAGACGAAAGCTCATGAATCGAACTCTATTTATATTTCTTTTGGGGTGTAGAACATTAAATTAGAGGAAATTGGGTAAATCGAAGAAAAATGATATGAGGAAATACAAATTTGCAAGGCAATATTTAATAGGGACCGTTTGTTCTTACTCCTAAATTTGACACTCTTATTTGACAAGTAATCATGACCTTTAATTTAAGTCAATCAAATGATTAATATGAAGTTTACTAAGATCATGAAAGAGTTTGTTATAACCACTTGAGATCTATAAGATATTAAGTCTTGGATTGTCTTAAATTAAAGGTTACGATTATTTGTTAAATAAATATGTCAAATTTATGAGTAGGAAGAACGTATCCGTATTTAATATATTGTTTAGCAAATAATCTTATATCAAAGATAATTAGAGTAATTGGGAGCGAACATGGGTAATTAGGATAAACGTTAAGTTGTGTGCGAAATTGGAGAGGAATAGGGTATAGCGTTAATTCTTTAATCGAATTACCATTAGTTTAAATTTTAGAAATTTCAATGACTCATTCTGTAGGAAATTTACTTCAATAACCATTTCGAAATTTCATCCTAAATTCACTAACCGTTGGGTAATTAATTTTTTAAAATGTAACCATTAAAAAATTGAGTGACTACGATAGTAAAAATAAATAAATAATTACTTAAATGATGATTCTGAAATGAATTATGTTATTCGTATATAAAAAAATGTACGGCATTTTGATATTGTATGGGGGGTAAGAATTTGTGCCATTAATTGTTTTAAATGTTTTTAAAATCATTGGAAAAATATTATATATGTCAAATGCTATAAATAAAATTGTGAAACAGAATGTAACTGTAGTTGCACCGTGGTGCTGAATAAACAGACTTTGTCTCGAATAATGCTCCTTGGACAGGGTCAATGACAATGATGGAGGTGACAGGGTGGTGAACCAAACACTAATTGAGTGTTTTTTTTTTTTTTTTAAACTATCCAAACGTTTATTGACACGCGTTCCCTATGTCACTATAGCAAGATTGCTCTGTCTCTTTCTTGTATTGGGTGAGACATTTATATAACTGACAAATTGCCTGCATTTATTAAGCAGCTCATGTGTTAGCTCGGCTGCAAAAAGTCCTGTCCGGATCTAATAAATGAGTTTTTATTCTATTTTTTTTTAAATTTTTTTTCATACCATAGAAAAATTATTATTTAAAATATGGTCGAACCTTGAAAAATATAATAAACAAAGCTATAAAAGTAAGTAAATCAATTAATGATCCGAGTTAAATATTTTGTTAACTTTTTGAAGTAGAACTCAACTTCAACTAGTGCAACTCGTTGAAAATAGAGCATGTTTGAGCCTCATTTTTATTTCAAATGCATTTTGAAATAATATTTTGATGGAGAATATATGATTAGTAAATAAAGAAAAGTTTTTCGTTTGCGTGTAATATTATTTTATTAAAAAATTTTAATTCAAAATAAGAGAGAGAGAAATGTATTTTGAAAATAATAAACATCAAACAAGGGCATAATGTATTATATAAACAATATCTATTAATAACAAAATCGATTTTATTGAAAACTCATACATATCCGCTTCCGAATTAATCTGAAACTTGAATTTTCCATTCCTTACTAGAGAAGCTCATGTAGTTTTGTGACTTCACGTAGAAATGCATATTATCAAAATAGAATATATTTTATAAAAGTAACATAGATAAAATCTACTTCAAAGAAAAATGGTTAATATTTTTATTGTTTCCTAAAAACTATGGATCACTTACCTCAGAACCAATATATTTGTTTTTTTTTTTTTTTTTTTTTTTTATCAAGGTGTTTGTAGGGATGTCAATTGGGCCGAGCCGGCTTGGCTCGTCAAAGCTCGGCTCGTGGGTTGCTGGGGCTCATCAAATGACGAGCCTGAGCTCAAGCCGAGCGAGGGGTCCCGTCCAACGAGTCGAGCTCGCCGAGCGTCCACGAGCCAACTCGTCCAAAAATGTGGAAAAAAATAAAATTTTATCAATAAAATTTGAAAAATTTGCACAAAAAGAAAATTCACGAGCTCGGCTCGCCATGAGCCCGAGTCGAGCTCGTGGGTTAACGAGCGGAGCCGGCTCGGCTCGGCCTACTGCCATCCCTAGGTGTCCGCCTTCGATAACTATTCCTTGGGTTTGTGATCCGACCCCTCTTCACACAAACCAATTAAATCGTAGAATGTGTCTCCTACTGATCAGGGTCCGAGCACTTCTCTAACTGAACTGTCAAAGTGCCTAGTGAGCCAACCCACATTGCGCCTTGCCTTCCAAGACATTCCTGCCTTCCAGTATATGTCTTGCCTTCCAAGAGCCCCACGAATCGAACCCACGACCTCTGAACTGCTAGCCTTAAGAGAACCCTTCCTTTACCAGTGGAGAAATGCCCCGGGGGGCAAGCAAGTACCAATATATTTGTTATTATCGTTGTAAGTGTCGTAAGTGAAAGTTATATCACATGTTTTGGCTTTGTCATGTGTCATGTCGTTATCTATTGTCACATCACAATCGGTCCCTAGTATTCTATCATCCCATGCTCTATTAGGACTGTATCGTAGTGGAGTTGACTCGAAAACTTAAATAACAGTACATCAATTGCTTAGTCAGCTTTCTTAAAACCCTACTTAGTCAAGTATAACAACCATTAAAAATAGAAAATGCCTCCATAAATGTAATTTGAAAATGCTGTTAATTTATCATTAAAATGGCATGATACAGTAGAAATAGACTAATGATAAAAGCAATTGGACATTTGTGGCCTCAAGTGTTGCTTAACCAACAACAAAATTAACATGGTTCACCAATCACCATGCATGAATCATGACTTTTAAAGATGTGTAATCAAATAAGTGAAGTCTTTTAGAAGCCACTCATTACTTTGTGACAAAATCAAGGTAACATGATTTTGTTTCTCACATTTTTCATTTTTTTTTGTTAGGAGTATGACTCAAATATGAGTCTTTTGAAGAAGCGTATTTGACTTAAACTATAAGAATATTAACTTAGGGTCTAAGGAAACTAAGTTGAATAAAGAAATAAAATCCTGTTGAAATTGAGTATCCTAATTGTAATATATTTTCTTACCTTTTAGGACTCTTCTAGGGTTGGTCTATAAATACGATGCTCCTTTGGTCAGTTTTAGAGAGTAATATAGAAGCAGTATTGCTAGTTTGTCTTGTAACTTCATACTGTTGAATTAATAAACATCGTTTCTCTGCGTTTACCCTTTGTATTATTTCTTTACAAATTCAATCTTGTATTTTCATGGTGTGATCTAGTATACTTCAATATTGTCATTAAATCTCGTTATTTATAATCAGGTTTGGAATCAAAGTGTGTTATTGGAGCTTCCGTCCCCAACAAGTGGTATCAGAACTTGGTTCCTTTCGTAGATTGGTTGAGATTTTTTTTTCGGGATGTCTGGGTTGAAGTATGATATTTCGCAACTAGATCGCAATATAAGATTTTCTTTGTGGCAAATAAAGATGATGACTATTCTAACGCAGTTGGATTTGGATGATGCGTCAGGTTTTGAGAAGATGCCAGCCGATTAGACAACGAAGGAAAAACAACGGAAGGATCGAAAGGCTGTGTCGTTGATTCATCTTCATTTATCCAACAATATTCTGCAGGATGTGTTGAATGAGAAGACGGCAGCTACTTTGTGGTTGAGACTAGAGTAATTATGTATAACTAAAAGTCTTACTAGTAAACTGGCTCTTAAGCAGAAGTTGTATGCCCATTGCATGGCGGAAAGAGGATTGTGGAAGATCACATTGCCGTGTTCAAGAAAGTAGTTGTAGATCTAGAGACGTCAAAGGTTAAGTACAATGAAGAAGATATTGTCTTGATCCTATTGTGTACGCTGACTGAGTCTTATGCGTCGTTTAAGGATACTATCTTGTATAGTCGAGATACATTGACTATATAAGATGTCTATGATAATTTGCACTCAAATGAAAAAATGAAGCATTTGGTTAGAGCTACATCAAGGGATGGGGAAGCTCTTGTATCTCAAGTTAGTCAACGAAGAGGCAGATCGAAAGTTAGATTTAGCAATGTGACCTGTTACTACTGTTAAAGGAAGGGACATATTCGGAAGGATTGCGATATGTTGCAGGCTAAAGGTGATTTAGCTACAAATCTTAGGGTGCAATCTTTGAATTCATACGAAACCAATGTAGTTGAGAATTGTTCAGATAGCCAAGAGGTGATGTTGATCGTAGTATCTGATGTGGAGTCTAGGCCTAATGAGGAGTGGATTCTTGATTCAGCATATTCGCACTATATGTGTTCCGATAGAAATTTATTTCAGACATATGAGGTTGTTCAGCAAGGTGGAGTTGTAATAGAAAACAACCAATCTTTTCGTATTGCTGGGATCGGTCGAGTCAGATTGAGGCTGCAGGATAAAATATTTGGAACAATTGATTAGGTTCGACATGTTCTTGACCTGAAAAGGAATCTCATTTCGCTAAGTACCCTTGATGCAAAAGGGAATAAATTCTCTAGAGGAGGTGAAATCTTGAAGGTCCGAAAGGGAGTTTGAGTTGTATTGGAGGGACGAAAAAGATCCAAGTTGTACATTTTGTAGGGAAGTGCAAAACCAGTTAAGAGGAGACATTTGGACAAGTTAATACTGTGGTAGAAGTTCAGTTTGGCACGGTACCTCTTGTGTTGGGCTTTGAGTCGATTCAGAACACTGTTAGGGAGAGTGTTGGTGATTCCGCTTTGCCACCAATTTCAACGAGTACACTGTGTTCAATTGCTGGGGTAGGACTCATCGAGCGTAGGTACCGTGGTGTCAGCAATGTTTGGGATGCTTTTAGGGACGTTGAAGGCGACAGTTCCAGTAAGGGGCTTTCTGATCAAGTATCTGGTTTGGTTCTTGCTACAGAGTGTGCTTTGATTATGTGTGATCAATATTAATTCCTTGGTGGAATTAGAAACCCTGGCGATTGGGTTCCGGTGTCGATTGTAGACGCAGGGTAGAGGACAAGTGTTTCGTTTATATGGAGTGATTACTGTGTTGAAGAGATTCAATAAGTTAATTTCGATGCATATGAATTTGAAACTTAAGAGTTTCATTCGTAGTACCGGAATTTGAGTCAAGGTGGAGATTGTTAGGAGTATGACTCAAATAGGAGTCTTTTGAAGAGGCGTATTCGACTTGGATTAGGAAAGTATTAACCTAGGGTTTAAGGAAACTAAGTTGAATAAGGAAATAAAATCATGTTGAAATTGGGTCTCCTAATTGTAATATATTTTCTTGCCTTTTAGGACTCTTCTAGGGTTAGCCTATAAATACGAGGCTCTTCTGGTCAGTTTGTAGAGAGTAACATGGAAGCAGTATTGCTAGTTTGTCTTGTATTTTTCATATTGTTGAATTAATAAATCGTTCCTATACATTTACCCTTTGTGTTCTTTCTTTGCAAATTCAATTTTCTGTTTTCGTGGTGTGATTTAGTGTACTTCAATATTGTCATTAAATCTCGTTCTTATAATCCGGTTTGGAATCAACGTGTGTTATTGGAACTTCCGCCCTCAACATTTTCCACCCAATGCGTCATTAGTGAATACAAATTTGAAAAGATTAAAATTTATAAAATATGGGTTGACGAGTGGGATGTAATATTAATCAAGATAAATTACGTAAATGAAGACCTTTGAACATATTTAATCGAAGGAATAGACCAACGTCAACATGACTAATCCTAGTTACTAATGTATCAATTCAACATGAACTTTTTACACGAACTTTCAATCACTTGGAGTCTCAATTAAACAAAAAGTATCGTAACACGCAATCCTCCTCTAACTATAATATACAATATAAAGTACACTTTGTCATTTGATAGAACGACTTTGAATCCTTTAGAGGTATTGATTGATTGAGAAAAACTCTCTCATCAGTAGAACATGACATTGGTTTAGGTTGTGGAGCCCATGTTTGGTAGCAATTTTTCGCCTCAAGAATCAATTTTTTGACCGTTATTTAACTATTTCAACCGTCATTTTTTATTTCTTTACTCACAAGTAGGACCAATTTTTTTCTCTAAAAGTTAAAAAATCAATTCTCATAATCACTATCGAATAGGCCCGAATATGATGATAAAAATCTTTAAAAAATTCATAGGAAATCATGTTGTCATTTAGCTATTATAATTGGGGCCCAATGATAAATAATCCCTTCATTGCAATGCCATATTGTACTTTGCGTATTAATTTTTTAAGAAATTGTTCACCTATTCACTTATAAATATTAAGTAAAATTATATTCAAATGTGAGAATCTTATATAATGAATTTTGTTATTATGTAGTGCATGTTTATATCCTGTATATATTAATCGGGTTGAAGAATCCTGACCTCTTGTCAATAGTAGAGGTCGAGAATCTTGATTGTGGATTCACGAAAAGGGTTTGTCAAGTTAAAAGATTTTTGAGTTATCTAATTTTAAATAAGTTGTGCGCATTTTCCCATTTTCAAATCAACAGAACAAAATTCGTATTTATATTTTTGAAAAATGTTTGTTGTATATTACCATTTATAGATTCTTTTTACAAATTAATGAGGTGACAATAAATTGACTTAAAATTTTTAAAATTTCTTCACCACTTAAATAATTGTGCTTATATTGTGAGTTAAGGACAAGAAGAAATTGGATTATTTTTTTTTTTTTTTATTTGATTGGTGAGATTTTGACTCAATCAAATTTCATCAAAATATTGTCACGTAACCTGTTGATAAACAAATCTGTAAGTTTGTACAACTATATATTTTTTATCATTCGCAAAAAGTGTTGGTCAAAGTAGAAGGATGCGACAGCTATTGCTTAATTATATGGGCAATGTTACATGTAGGCTTATTTTGTGCTTAATCATTGACACCCCCTTACATGAAAGGGGTCCGCATATAATTTATTATGCGTGAGCCTCCCTCTATGTGAGGGGTATGTGAAAGATTATGCACAAAATAAGTGTACAAATAGACTAATTCCAATTATATTTAGTGCTATTCATGTCAATTTTACACTGATAAACAGGTGTCAATTTCCAATAGGCCTATAAGAGACTTAGGCCCATATAAGCATCTTCATGTCTTTATGTTTCACCCTAGTTTGATCACCATTATTTTAAAATATATTTTTTTCTCTTTTCTTTTTAACATATATTCTTCAATAATATTACATCCAAACTCAAATTTTTATTTTTTTATTTTTCAACCACATGCCTTTCATCAATCTACTATTCTAAAATGCATTATTAAGAAAAAATGGGAATCAAATAGAATATTAATTTTACTTTTTCTATATTGTATATTTGTATTAAATCAACTTAAATTGCATTTTTTTTTTTATTTTGTGGAGCCTTTCTAGTGATCGAAAATTTACTTCTAGATATGAATTGGTTGTTACTGATAATCTCATCTCAAGTACAAGTAAGATAATCGCATCGTCTTTTTTCTTTATTGAAAAAAAAGGGTTTTGTAGAGTAGATAAATAATGCATTTTATGCCATTTACATTATAATTTTGCGAAGCCACAATTTTTAATTAAATAATGGTCAGAAAAGAATAATTTGTGTGCCATAAATTAAACTTGATAATATTCATGACATTTAAATTGTCATATTGTTAATTATTTAAAACAAAAGTATGATGAATACTTATTATGAAGTATGTATTGGATATTATTAATAAACAAAAGGTATAATGAGAATTTCGACATTAAAAACATATTAGAAAAACATTTTAGGGACATAACTGATATATAGAATAAAATTACCAAAAAATACTAAATGTATCTGGAACAAGCATGTGCTACCCTCCCTCATTTTGTGCACAAAACTCATTTCCGAACTGTCTAGCTCCAATATCAAATTGTTGAGTTTAAATCCAAAACGAAAATAATTTTATTGATATAAATCACTTTTACAATTTTGAGAACGCACCCTACTAGCACTACACCTCTCTAATTTTATATTCATATCACTATCTCTAGTTCTCTCCAGTACACTATTTCTCTCACTACGCACTCTCTTTCTCTATCTCTTTGCTCTATCAATTTCTGTGTGTACAAATGCAGAGATAGAACCATATTTATAGGAGTGATATGTCGGTGGAGTTCGATGTTCCATTAATTGATTATAAGTGATTTTCCCAGATAGATCTAGAATGGTAGTAGGCAGTATTTTCAAAGTATTCTCCAGATTTTTATATGTTTGAGGAGGGACAATAAAGTTGGTAAAATCCTAGATGAATTTAGAAAATTCATGCTAGAATTGTTGATGATCTTCATGCCATAAATTTTTTGTTTAATTCCTTCTTTGATGAAAATCCTAAACGAATTAGATTAATGATTCTAATTCTATATGTCTAAAACAAGGGAGATTTTAGGAATTATGAGGGATTTTGGCATTATATTTTGAGAATATAGTTCTGAGTGCCTAAATATGGAATTGTATGAATTTAATTGACTTTAATTAGCTTTTTGGACCACTCTTTTGCATTGTGATCCATTAGCTACCTCCCTGGAGGTGGACTATGAAAGTTACACTATGAAACATGATTTTTCAGTTCGTTGGGATAGCATCTGTAGTGCTCAGATTATACGGATTTTTTATTGTATCCTAAGAAACATGCGTTTGAATTAAACCTCAAGCATCTACAACAAGGGGACGTATTTGTTTGGACAATTCTATCCTTTTAACGATTACATACTTATGTAGTATTATTTCGCAATTTCTTTCTAAAATTGTAACCATTGTTATATTCTGTTATAGTACTTGTTCTATTCTTAATTTATATAATTCTGCAAATTATTTCGGACAACAACTCAAACCTATTAAAGAAAGTTATCGCTTGTCTATGCCGATTATGCTAGTACTTATATCCTGACTTTGCGTTCTACTTATTTACGAAGTTAATACGTTGGTTACGTAATCTGAAAACTTAAATCCCAATTTAGTATTATGTCCTCGTTATGCAAAGAACCTAGTGAAAATGGAGATTTTGAAGAAGGTGCTTATATATTTTCCAACATGAGTCGGGGATTCCTTGTCCCTCTCAACATCGAGGATGATTCTCCATTGCAAGCCTGGATGGTCGAATCCCTCAAACTTGTCAAATACATCGATTCTGATCATTTCTCAGTGCCACGTGGAAAGCGTGCCATTGAACTTGTTGGAGAAAGGAAAGTGCCATTGCACAAGCAGCCAGAACCATCATAGGAAAAACTTACAAACTCCCATTTGCTGTGGGTGATGCTAATAATTCTTGCAAGTGACCAATGATAGTTGAGACATTTGCTAGTCGAGACACTTTCAAGGTTCTTTATTAGTCCAAGGGCACGGATGGTTATATCTGCGTTGTGCTGAGGTTTGTGACGGTTTCTGCTAGGACACATGTCATGTTCCTCAGCGCATACTACCATATGAGGAGCGATGACTTTGCTTCACTTTGTCGCCCAGTGGTCGATGATGTAAAGTTGCTAAGTGTTCTTAACCCCAGAAGACTTGTATGATGGATTATCTTACAAGGGTTAAAACATTTTCTTGTACTATGAATGAACTAATGTTTTAAAGATTAAGGTAACAATACTTCCATACCAATTCAGCTTGAATATGTTTTAATGCTGGTCCTTCTTGTATATCTTTATTTCTTTGCAAATGAAGGCTCTCTCTATTGGAAAAATTCCATCATACGGGGCCATACATGTATATATATTAAAATGTGTGGTGCTATCTTTAAGGTTTAGTCGATAAGGTGATCCACTAAGTTTAATTTTGGACTAATGAGTATTAATTCTGACGGGATTAAAGTGTAGAGACCAGAATAATTATTTTAAACTGATGAGGGGCCAATTTAAAATAATTGAAAGATAATAATCAATTATTTAATATGAGGTTATGGTCCCCAATTGCGTGACTTTTCACAATTCTCTGCATCCCCATCAACAGAGAAACAGATATCAAGAAATCACGTAACAGTTGGAAGATCATAATCCGTTCAGAAAGACTCAAATCTATGGATTGAGGTACGCTACTGTAATTTTTATTTTCTCATTGATTTCAACATGGAGAATTATGAATATATGTGAAAGTATTGATGAATCTGGTTCCTTTCAATTTCCTATAAGTGGTATCAGAGTCACTCCATTGTTGAATCTTTGAGAAATAAGGGTTTTAGAAATTCTGAAATTTTGGGTTATTTGATCTTCTTTCATGTTATTATATGGATCAAGTTTGATATGTTTATATGGATCAAGATCAAGTCGGGAAATTATCGATGCAATCAAAGTATCAAACAGATATCCGACTATTTAATTCTATTGATTTTATTTTGCCCATTTGTTTAATTAATGGATCAAGATTTTGGTGGCATCATGGACAGATTCAGAAGTGGACTGTACTTGGCTGCAACCTACTGTCTTTCAGGCCCAGATACAAAAAAAAAAAAGAAAAAAGAAAAATTTCATAAATAAGAGATTAAGTATAACATATTTCAAAATTAAGAAAACAAGTTTCAAACTTCAAAAATCAAATTTTTATTAAAATTTATTTATAATTTAATTAATTAATTAATTATTTTATTAATTACATATATTTAGATCACATATCTATACAATTTGTTCACAAATTAATAATTTAATTAGTCACTTATTATTTTTTGGTCACAAATCAGAAATTTTATGTCACAAATTATTTTACGATCACAAATTTTTATGAGTCCAAGGGCACGGATGGTTATATCTGCGTTGTGCTGAGGTTTGTGACGGTTTCTGCTAGGACACATGTCATGTTCCTCAGCGCATACTACCATATGAGGAGCGATGACTTTGCTTCACTTTGTCGCCCAGTGGTCGATGATGTAAAGTTGCTAAGTGTTCTTAACCCCAGAAGACTTGTATGATGGATTATCTTACAAGGGTTAAAACATTTTCTTGTACTATGAATGAACTAATGTTTTAAAGATTAAGGTAACAATACTTCCATACCAATTCAGCTTGAATATGTTTTAATGCTGGTCCTTCTTGTATATCTTTATTTCTTTGCAAATGAAGGCTCTCTCTATTGGAAAAATTCCATCATACGGGGCCATACATGTATATATATTAAAATGTGTGGTGCTATCTTTAAGGTTTAGTCGATAAGGTGATCCACTAAGTTTAATTTTGGACTAATGAGTATTAATTCTGACGGGATTAAAGTGTAGAGACCAGAATAATTATTTTAAACTGATGAGGGGCCAATTTAAAATAATTGAAAGATAATAATCAATTATTTAATATGAGGTCATGGTCCCCAATTGCGTGACTTTTAACAATTCTCTGCATCCCCATCAACAGAGAAACAGATATCAAGAAATCACGTAACAGTTGGAAGATCATAATCCGTTCAGAAAGACTCAAATCTATGGATTGAGGTACGCTACTGTAATTTTTATTTTCTCATTGATTTCAACATGGAGAATTATGAATATATGTGAAAGTATTGATGAATCTGGTTCCTTTCAATTTCCTATAAGTGGTATCAGAGTCACTCCATTGTTGAATCTTTGAGAAATAAGGGTTTTAGAAATTCTGAAATTTTGGGTTATTTGATCTTCTTTCATGTTATTATATGGATCAAGTTTGATATGTTTATATGGATCAAGATCAAGTCGGGAAATTATCGATGCAATCAAAGTATCAAACAGATATCCGACTATTTAATTCTATTGATTTTATTTTGCCCATTTGTTTAATTAATGGATCAAGATTTTGGTGGCATCATGGACAGATTCAGAAGTGGACTGTACTTGGCTGCAACCTACTGTCTTTCAGGCCCAGATACAAAAAAAAAAAAGAAAAAAGAAAAATTTCATAAATAAGAGATTAAGTATAACATATTTCAAAATTAAGAAAACAAGTTTCAAACTTCAAAAATCAAATTTTTATTAAAATTTATTTATAATTTAATTAATTAATTAATTATTTTATTAATTACATATATTTAGATCACATATCTATACAATTTGTTCACAAATTAATAATTTAATTAGTCACTTATTATTTTTTGGTCACAAATCAGAAATTTTATGTCACAAATTATTTTACGATCACAAATTTAAAAATTTTATAGGTCACAATTTGTTTATTGATCACAAATAAAAAAATTAATTAGTCACGATTAATTTTTAGTCACAACTTATCAAATTATTAGTCACAACTTTTTTTAGGTCACAAATCAAAAATTTTATAGGTCACATTATTTTTCGATCACGAAATAAAAAAATTTATAGGTCATGGATCACAATTATTATAAGTCACAAATTATTAATATTTTAAGTCACACTTTATTTCTTTGTTACAATTTATCTTTTTCATTGGTCACAGATTAACTAATTCACTGGTCACATTTTTTATTGATCACAGATTAACCAATTCACTGGTCACAAACAAACCAAATAATCTGTGACCATCACCAACACTTACGACCACCACTTCAACGCTGCCTCCAACAGTACCACCACCACCGTCACCTCCAAAACCGCCACCACATTGATCACAACTTTTAGTCAACCAATAAAATCGTCACATACACCCACACTTCATCCCACCACTCCAAAGCGCCGTCACCACCTGCACCACCAGTGATTCAACCCCGCCACCACCACAACAAGCATTTAATCTCTACCATACCAAAACCATGATCATCACCCAAAAAAATCCCCAAAGCCATCGCTGCCGCTGCCTTTGATGCCAACACACATTAATAGAGACAAATTCCACGAAGTGAAAGAACGGCGAGGCATCACTTCACCATCACCACAACATTGCTTCTCACCACCACCAGTATCACCTTCTCATCGCCACAACATGCACCACCAGCGATTTAGCCTTGCCATCGCCACGACCTGCCTTTAATCTCTACCACAACAAAAACACAATCCTCACCCTAAAAAATCCCCAAAGCCATAATCACCGAATCACCACTACATTTGTAACCAATGATTCGATCCCAAAACACATCTCTTCGCTGTCGCTTTGTGCTACCAATGGAGATCGTCATCATCGTTGCGTGCTACCAAATAGATCGCATCATCACTTTGTACAACCAGCACTGCCTAACCTTTTGAGAGCACGCTACCGTCGTGTCATGCAGTGGAAGAACGGCAAGGCATCACTTCACCATCACCGCAACACTGCTTTTTACCACCACAACCACCATCACCTTCTCATCGCTGCCACCTACACCTCTAGTGATTCAGCCCCACCACCACCACAACAAAAACCCAATCCACACCCAAAAAAATCCCCAAAGCCACAACCACTGAATCATCGCCGCCTTTGTAATCGATGATTTAGCCCCAAACTGGATCGTCACCGAAGAAGAGAGTGAGAGGAAGAGAGAGAGAGACGAGAAAGGGTGAGGGGGAGATGGTAATGGATAGTGACGGCTGGGTAGGGTTTTTATTTTTTTGGTAATTAGTTTATTTAAATAATTAACAAAAAAATCTGGTTTTTGAAATATTAAAGTTTCAATCTAATTTAGGAATTTTGAATAGTTAATGCATGGTTTTGTGTAATTTCCACAAAAAATAATTTGTGTTGGAATTGTAATTATTCAGCTACATTAGCCCACTAACAAATAAATTCAGTGGGCTAGCCCACTTCAAAAAAAAATTTCTTTAATTTGTAGCCCACTAACCTATATAATTTTAGGCCCAAAATAATACCCATTTCATTAATAATTACCATGCAATCAAATAATTAATCCCCAATTTTCAAACATTTTCCATTCCCGTCATTTGCAAAACCAACTCACAGAATTCCCAAAATTAAAAAGTCAAAATCCCTAAATCTTCACTTTGCCGGTTTGCCCTGCCAGTAGCCGCCGGTCGAATGGAACTGTTGATTGCCGACTGGCCTGACTCACTTCTGACCCGTGAGTGACAGACTTGCACAGTCGCACCGATTCGCCGCCTCAAGCCTAGCTATCGACGACTTGGGTTCGGTTTTAGGGTAAGTAATTTACTAATTAGATTCTTAGAATTTGAAAATCTTTCAATATCTTTTCAATTAATTATACTTGTTTTGTTGTATTGAAAATCTTTCAATATCTTTTCCATTCCCGTTATTTGCAGAAGAAATAATTAAATTTGTTCGAGATGTTGGTCATTCGAATATTTAATTATACTTTGTATTTTGGGTTACTGGCTTATTGCCTTATTGGATAGTTATTACTTAATATATTTCTTGTTTAGTTTGTCTTTTAATTATGTGGGAACATGAACAGCAGAACAGGGAACTGAAATTTTACTCACTTGATGGAATGAATGAATGATGGTGCTTATAATTGAAATGGAATGATTGCCCCTTAAAAAAAAATTGAGTTCTTTGCATACCTTTGATACCTATGTAACCTATCAACGTAATACCGGAGCATAAAAGTCCCAGTTCAAGTCTTGGCACTAAATGATATTCAAAATTGTTTGAGATCTTGGAATAATGGAATTTGTAATTTTAGCTTTCTAGTTTCTAGTTTTTGTTTAACAGTTTTGGGAGTCAATTAGGAAGCATTTGTTGCTCCCTTTTTACTTGTTTCAATTGAATCAATTATCTCTTATCTTATAATATATACTATAACATTTAGTTTGCAGTTGGTAAGTGTGTTTTTAAGAGTTTTTACATTTTAAGTACTTTGATTGTTGGGCAGTAGGAAATCCTTGTCATTTTTAAGTCAATTGTTAATATGAATATTTACTTATGAAGCATTAGTAATTCTTAGTTTTTTGGGATTTTTTTGTTTAATTGTGGGTAAAGCATTTTGATTCTTTGAAGTGCTGTGCTATTTGTTAAGAAGATGGTCCAAAGGTTATTGAACTAGTTGAGAAGGTTTAAGGTTTTTGCTCGGCCCGGCTCGAGACTGAAAAAAACTCGACAATTTCAACCGAGCCGAGTTGAGCCTCTAGAAAGGGCTTGCTTCTTTATTTCTGAATGGGCCGGCAAAAACGATGGTCCAATATGCCGGTTTTGAAACAATTTCAAATTCAAAATTTAAGGTAATGTGCATCTCACGTGGCTCCGCTCCTCAATTTGATCCAACGGTTCTAATAATCGCGTCAGCTTAAAGCTAAGCACAATTCAAAATATTTCATATTAGGGCTCCCAGTATACGTATATATACGCGCTCGCTAATTCTCAAAACAAAACAAATTATACATAAATCTAACCTCTCATTCTCGCCTACATCGATTTTTCTCTCTAAACGGCAGTATCAAACGAATGGTAAGGAAATTTTGTTTTTTATTTGATTTGTGTTTTAGGGTATTATGTCAAATGCCGTCGATTTGGCGAGATTTAGCTTTTTTTCTTTCTTATTTGGGTTTATAGGCCTTGCCGAATCAGCAGACAGTGGATTACCCAAGCTTCAAGCTTGTTATTGTTGGCGATGGTGGCACTGGTAATTCAACTTTTATACATTGCTTGTTCCTGTTCGCTTGATATGATTTCTATTGTATTTCGCTATGCATTCTCAAACTTTTTTTTTTTTTTTTACTAGCGAGGATCAAACAAAAATATATGAAGACAAAGTTTTCAATATAAGTTGCTTAAGGCAAAGTTTCTTGTGGTTACAGGGATCAAAACTTGCACTTTGTGGAATCTCCTGCACTTGCTCCTCCTGAAGTCCAAATCGATTTGGCTGCACAGCATCTGTAAGTTCTTTCCCTCTCATCGCAAGATGCAAGAGTACGCTCATCACATAAATATTAACTGGAATGTCGTGAATTTTTGCAGGCATGAAGCTGAGCTCGCTGCAGCTGCCAGTCAGCCATTGCCTGATGACGACGATGATGCCTTCGAGTAAAAGCTTTCAATTAGAAGGATCCTTGTGTGGTGCATTCCTTTGATGGCCAAATTATTTTCTTGTTATTTTGGGATTGTCAAGCTTTTCCATCCCGGATTCAAGTTCCTAATGTAGGGGTTTCTCATTCTTGATAGATTGTGATTTTGGATTTGCTTGGGGGGAAGATCCTAGTTGTACGACTCAGTTCACATGGATGAGAGATTTTTATGGTTAATGCTCACTTCCGATTTGCTTCCGACTGGAATTTATATCATTAAAATGCAGACGTTGATCATTGTCAAGAAAAGAATATCGAAATTGCATAAGAAATAACTGCATAAATTATGAAGAACCGAATTAAAAACAAATATATTTTACCTAGAAAAATACAAAAACTGTAAAATCTATCCTTAGAAACTGTAAACTCCAGTTAAAAATGAACATAAAAGCAACTCGGTATCATAAGATGCTCGAGGGGGCTGAAATAAGTAAAATAGTAAATCAACAACTGTAAAAATTGTAACTCTTTATGAAGGAGAACAAACTTCATAAACCCACTAGATATTCAATCTCACTACCGTTTAATTTTCATTTTTATTTTAATTTTCATTTTTCTAAGAATAAAAATGAAAAATATAATTGTTACGGGATTCACACAAGAGATAGAAAATCAAATATGGTAGCTTGATTTAATAGATAGCAATCATTTTTTTTATTTTTGTGGCCAAAAAATGGAAATCAAATGGGAGCTAAATTTTCTATGAACTGCTGAATGTAAAATCCAGCGAAAAAAGAACATAAAGGCAACTTGGTATTATAAGATGCTCGAGAGGGCTGAAGTAAGTAAAATAGTAAATTGACAACTGTAAAAATTGTAACTCTTTATGAACGAGAACAAACTCCATAAACCCATTAGATATTCAATCTCACTACCATTTGATTCCCATTTTTTTAAGAATGAAAATGAAAAATATAATTGTTACGAGATCCACACAAGAGATAGAAAGTCAAATATGGTGGCTTGATGTAAGGATAATAATCATATTTTTTATTTTTGTGGCCAAAAAATGAAAACCAAACGGGAGCTAAATTTCCTATGAACTACTGCTGAATGTATTTGATTCCCTCTGCTTCTCCACTCCACAATTTTGTCTCCTTTGAGTATTCACAGATGAATCTGCTCCAACTTTTTCCTTCATATGATTCTCCAAGGAGAAAATATCATATGCCAAAACAAGTCAAAAGAGCTCCATGAGACCATAGAAATGGAGGTGAACAGCCAGCCTGCAGCAGTGTCAAAACAATTTATTTCAATATCACAAGGAATGTAATGATATTCATCGATTTGTTTCTTATCACAGTTGAGTTCCAATAATAAAGTTGCAGAACCTCACCAATACATGATATTCAAGGAGAACACTTTAATCATACATCTGAAATATTAATTACATCTTAAAATATCCTTATGATTATCCTGCCAGTTGAATTCTTGCAAACCATATGAAAATAAAAAATAAAGATAAAGATGATTAAAAGAACTGGAGGAGAAAGAAAAACAATCACATTTCTCAAAAACATGAGCGGCAATAGAATGGTGCTTCATATAAGCTTTTGAAAAAGTTGCTTTGGTGCAAGTTTTGCAGTTACAGAACACCCAAAAATTAAAATGCTGGACTTAATACTTCTCATCAAGCATAATTACAACATTGACAAATCAGGATATAAGCCTGAAATTAAGTTATACATTTACATAGATTAAATAGAGATACCAGAGACCGGCCGTAAGTTTGTCAACTCTGTGACAAAGTGGAAGACTGAATTTTCTGATAATTTGTGCCAAGAGAAATGCAACAAACTCTTACATCATCGTTAAGCCTTTGGAAGAAATTGGAGCATGCCTCCAATTGCGGACCTGGAAAATATGGGAAATTGAATGTTGATCAATAACGTTCTCAACTAGAAGATTATGTGCTGCCAAAAAAATGTGGAGAAAATCAAACTAATAATAGTTTACAACCAATACATAATCGTAGTTAAGAAGTGACATGCAACTCAAAACTAGTCATAGATGAGTTCGTGTCATAAACTCCATTACAATGAGCAGCAGGAGAACTAGACTACTTTGAATTAGTAGCTTCTCAAACCCCTAAAAGATGCCTTTCCCTTTACGACTTCAACACAATATCAAGTGTGACTCTTCGGAATATTCAATATGCGACCTTAGCAGAACAGTACTAGGTGTGCAAGCTTTTAGATTGGTTTTCAGCTATGCACTGCACACAGTAGGAGTTCATGATAGAAGCATATAATTTCAACGAGTTCAAACTGGTAGAAGATCACAACAGATATCTAATACCAAAGGGCGAAATAAAAGGTTGTTACATGGATCTTTGGAATCTGCCAATTAGGTACATAATGCTTCTGCCTCAAAAATAATAGTTCTCATGCAGTAAAGATGTTTTACAACACTATTACATAACTGGAACCAAGAAAAAATGCATGCTAACCAGCAAATCTAAATACAGATAAAATAAAATCATTTCTTTGGAACAATTGTATACATTATTTTATCAATAAGAATGTGAGACATTGTCATAGTTACAAATATCACTTTCTAGATAATCACAGAGCTAACAACTAAGACAGAGGATACACAATGTAACAGGTCATCTTTCTTACAATGTTGAACTAGAAAATGAAAGGATTAAATCCTATGCTGAACAAAAAACTAAATAAAAACACTGGTTCAACATTATCTGACATGTGCACCCGTTTTACTAGAAATTAGATTCTTCAGCTCCATCAAATGTTCATCATTTGAAATGTGGAGCATGATACGAAGATTTGTCAACAATGCCTCTTTGTCCCAACTTAAGGGCCCAGAAGCATACAATGCTTCCAGAGTGCTATGATAAGCATGCAACTCTAACCTATGGATACTGGCTTCCACTTCTTTTGGGAGACGCAGACCCTTTTTTCCCTCAGAGCCTGAGCCTGGACCATAACACCACTCCGCATCACTGGAAGGAGTATCTGTCACGTGGCACAGTACTGGTATGACATGACTATAGTAGTTGTTTGGACTCTCACTATTAACACTACAACTACCAACGGAACAGGCATCAATATCAGAATTATTAAATTCTGAGCTTCTCAATCCACTATAGCCATAAATATCAGTTTGTTTAGGCCTCTCCATTTGATTATATCCATATGATCTATTGTTAAAGGAAGCATGCATGTGTTTCTCACCCAGGATTTCTCTTGGGTAAGAAAGAGCATCTACCTTTTCAATTATGGGGTCAGAAACTACCCTATTCTTCATTTCTTCTTTCTCAATTGCTCTTATCTTCTGGACATGTCCATTATTTGCTTCAATAACAGCTGAGCAGATGGGGGACACCCTCTTCAGGGACCTCGGCGATACTAGATGAGATTCCTGTACTCCAGCATCACTCTTAATGTGCACACCATACTTTTGAGCTTGATTTTTATCCATCGCATTAACTTCTGGGGCCTGAAAGCTCTTCTTTTGATAACAATCTGAAGTCAACAGCATGCTAGCTTTTCCATCATCATCACATCCTTTGGAACCCTTCAAGCAGGAAGCATTGGTTGATCAGAGATTGCAAGCAAAGGATTTACAAGTAATCAGGAAAAAAAGGAAAGAAAAAGGAACGTCTAACAAAGCAAGATTGATGTTGTCTTGAGGAAGAATATGTGGGGGTCAATCAACTGACGTAAAGAAACATGTACTGCAGAAAATTAAGATCTCAACAAATAACTGAAAGTAGTAAAGTACCTTCCCATCATTGTGCCAAGTTTGTCTAATCCTAGCATTTGATCTGTTGATTATTAATTCCAGAGAGCACCCGAGAAGCCTTACTAAATATTGATTGCCATTCAGAACTTTCAAGATCACGGCAATCTTCCATAAGCAGTCATCGAACACCTCCACAATGCTTCCGGCTATACAATTCTCCAGACCTTCCACGAGAGGAGGGCATGGCCTCGATAATGTCCTTGTTACCCTTTCCACCAGCGGCTGAGTTGCATTACCTGGATAACAATCATATTGCACGTCATAAGTATGGCCATTGACAGCTAGTATCTCAGCCATACGCCGCGTGACTGGATCACCCCTTTTATTCATAACATCTACTTTACTCCCTCTTTTGAGCCTCATTATGAGCAATATTGAACACAAGAAATCACAACCTGTCATTTCAACAACATATTTATAAGAACCCCACTCAATAGATATGAAAGAATATATTCTGATAACTGAACAAAAGGTAAATAAAAACTGCATCTGCATCTTATAGCATAAAAGCAAATAAAACTTCTATACCAGAAGGATCAACTTTAAAAATCCAAAGAGATCCCCAAATATTGATTAGAAATAAAACAAAGATTTTGATCTTCTGGTTAAATCAAGGTAAGAACTTTTAATAACTTCCGAAAATCAGAAAAAAAAAAGAAAGAAAAACAGAAAAAAAGCAGCATCTCTGAAATCATTGCTCTAAATTAATCTATAAACTGAAAGATAAAATAATTCTTCAAAAAATAATATTAAACCAAAATTTAGAGTCTACACAAGTTTAATTTTTGAATTAAATTATTTGTATGATATTAGTTGACAAACATTGTTGACAATGTTGGAGGTGGCAAAATCCGGACCAGTGATTTAAAAAATATTTTTGACTATTTAAAAAGTGGATGGATGTGATGATCATGTCAATCAATAGGAAATGAATTAAAACCATAGAAGATACAATCTATTACAAAAATCCCCAAATGCCAATGCCAAAAATTTAACCAATTGACATGTTCAAAGCCCCCAAGTTGAATCCCTAAAACTATGAAATTACTCACCTGCAATCAAAATTGAAGGAAAAACTCGATCTCAGAAATTCCTAATTTGTGTTTTGATCTCTGGAGAATTCTAAATCACACTTTGGGAATTTAATTTTGTGTTCTAGGGTTTGTTTCTTTGGCGTGGAGGATAAATAATTGGGGCCAAAAAAAAATTTTAAAATATTCGTAAATATGAGGTGGAGGGTATTATTGGAATATTAAAATATTGGTTTAGATAGAATTCATTTGGGGGTGCGTAATGCACTTTTTGTTTGTACAAAACATCTCTAATTTGAGTGAGTTAGTGACATTTGTTACGATCACAGGCCCCTGTCAGACCACACACATGACGGGTCTCGATGTAAATTTTTTTTCTTTTTTCCTTTTTTGTACTTAACATATGGGGCCACCCCTACAGAGAGGGGTCAGTAAGACCCTTGTAGAAAAATGCCTTGTACGCAGAACATTTTCCTATATTTTATAAAATAAAATATATATTTTGAAAAAAATAATGTTATTTGTAATTACTCATTATCTCAGTCATCTTATGTGACATGTATATGACGATTAGTAATTTGATATATGTAACAGAAAAAATCATCATATTAATACATCAAATCACAAAATCGTCATGTAATATGCCACGTAGGATGACTACCACAGTGAGCGACTATGAATAACATTACACTTTTGAAAAAAGATAACAATTAGAGGAATGCTACAGGTACAATGCTATTAACAGCCTTTTCACATTGAAGGGTGGGGCTCGTAATTAAAATAATTACTTGCGGGCCCCATGTTTCGTGAGAGGGCTGTGAAAAAAAGTGCACACTTACCATTTTTGTAACAACAATTAATATAGAGTTTTTGTCTTCCGGCCATTAGTTCCATAGTAGGTTAGGTTTTTTCATTTTTTTTTTTTTTTTTTTTTACAAGGTGTCCGGACTTGCGTCCGACTAGATCCTTGTCCCTGAACCTCCGGCCCCTCAGCAGCTCAGGGAGGTAAATCGCAGGATGTGCCCTTGTTGGCTCCCAGGTTCCCACAACTCATTTGGACTCCTTCCGCAAAGAGAGCTCTCCTCGCTGGGCGTTTGTTCAACCAAATGGCTTCCCCAAGTTTTTTTCATTTTTTGTTTTGACATGAGTTGGATGTTAGTTTTAAAACGTTTGTTAGTATTGTACAATTGGTCCTCGACAATGAAGGTTGTTCAAATTTTTGTTACAGAGTCACGTGAATTTCATGAAAATATACATCATTTTGATTTTCAAACATTGACACACATAGAGTCGTGCAAGCATTAATTTTTTAAAATTTTTACATATTTCTTGCTTTATTTTTCTTATGAAAATTTCTATCCGTAGTTAATAACATTTAAAATTGAATAAAGTTACAATGATTTTTTAGTTAGTAACTTAAAAAATATGAATAGTATGAGAATTTTTAATTCCCTAAGAAAGTGTCAAAACAAAATATGCTCCCGTTTGACCCCAATTCTTTCCAAATTTTAGTGATTGAAATAGTGTTTTTTTGAAAAATGTGTGGTTGAAAAAAAATTAAAGGTTTTTTTTATTTGCGTGTAATATTATTTTATGAAAGATTGTGTGATTGAAAATAAGAGAGAGAAAAATAAGACGAAGAATGAGAGCCAAACGGGGGCTGTGTTTAATTGCGAATATGAAATTTGCAAGAAAAGAAAGTAAATTTCAAGCAATTCAATTGTATGAATATTTCAGGCAACCACACGCATGGAAGAAGGGCCCACAATGAATAAAAAAATCATGGACCCCCTTATATGAGGACGTCGTCAACTCTGATTGTACAATTAAAAAATTCCTTCCATCTCTTACAAGAAGAGATCAAACAACCTCTACCCTCTTTTTTCTCCTTTTTTTGTCCTTTTACCTTTTCTTGGCTTCAAACTTGAGATGTAACTGATTTCATCCTTCACATGTAAGGCTGCTGATCAATGAAACTATTTGAAGTGCTTTTGGTAGATTCTTTTATTCGATCAAATGCTGATGCTATCGATTGATGTATTAGGTTGTTGTGTCGTCCTTTTCATATATTTAATTTTTAATTTTAATCTTATTATTATTATTATTATTATTATTATTATTATTATTTGTTTTTGACATCAACTTTATGGAGCCCTCGGTCATAAAGGTGACAATTTCGGTAGAGCAATTTTCTTTCCTTTCCTTTGATGTATTCTAGGCAGGTTTGAATAGAATTTAATTCTAGCAAGGAACTGGTGGCTGAGCTTAAAGGATTTGCTTATAAGTTGATTCAAATAATAATGTTGGGCCGAATAAAATTATTGGTTTATACTACTTGTATATATTCATTTTGCTAAATTGGTGCCAAATTCATACTTGATAATTTGTGATCGGATGATTAAAAATTATTTTTAACAAAAATAAATGTGTATATATAGCAAATCTCAAATTTTATTATTTTAGAGGGTTATTAATTTTTCAATAGATAATGTGACCTCATTTTAACCCTACAAAAAAGTGATGAATGTTGATCACCTTTCGATTTATCCTAGAAAAAATAGTTTAGTGATAAAATAACTCATTGATGAAGAGATTACTAAAAGAATACTAAACACTTACTGAATATAATCATGATGAGATGATTATTGTGTTCTACCAACTATTTGACCAAAATAAATCTTTCAAATATCTTAATTTTTAATAATTATTTTCTACAAAGTACCATAAAAAAAAAAAAAAGGGTAGAGATTGAGTTCAATTTGAGTTAAAAGAAAAAGCAAGCAACTTTAATGTATAAAAATTGAATTGAAAGAGCTTTCAAGTGCAAAATTCCTGATAAAATTTTATGTATATGATCAATTATTAGTTTATATTTTCATTGGGCTCTAAAGGATTTTAAATAAATTTATAATTTAATACATTAAGCAAGATTATTAATTTTATACACTGACTTGAGTCAAGACTCAAATTTTATTATTAGAGAATGTACTCTCAGAAATTAAATGCCTAAAAAATACGAGTCTCTTTCCCTCAGAACATGGCATTCATCATGGAAAATCAAAAAGGCCGACTTGTTTTTTTCCTAACCAATAGAGTATAGCAGTATGCAGCATCTGTTTAACATCTAGAAAGTATGAACATGAAGGGGGTTGGACAGGATGCTGTACATTTGGAAATCTTCCATTCTACTGGAGGCTTTCTTTCATTTTTGTATTTGGAGCCTCGAAAAGCGTTGCAACTTCGGTTTTTAATAAGGACAATAAAAAGCAGGATTAGAAGATGAATTGAGCTTATATTCCAAAATGCATGTTTAGTACACAGTATTGGACCTGATTGATTTTAGTTTCTTATCTTTTTCTTTCTTGATCATGTCAAAGGTGTCCAATACTTTCTACCAAACATGTTGCAAGTAATGCCTATACCTGGCAGATTATAGTGACCTAAAGGTTGCTTTCATTGATATGGATGAAAAACCATTTGAGGGTATAGAGCAGGTCCTGAAGAAAAACAGACACAGGATAACATTGTGAAATCATGCCCCAAAAAACCTGTTGGGCATAACATCCATTTTCCCACGATGTAATTGTCAACACTTACCTCATATGCTTCATCTCATATCCTGCTGTTGCTACAATTCTGCGGATTATGTCTTTTTTTGTCCAGCGTTTTTAGATTCAACACAAGGCGTAAGAGGTGGGAATGAGGGAACGGCTTGCAGTATGAACTTGCGAGAAATTCTCAGGCCTTCTGATGACCTTGAACCCAGCTCAAGCGAATGTTCATGAGGGGGAGAAACTTGCCTCTTATTTGGAGATCTTACTTTCACAGCATTGAGTGGGTTAGGAGTGTCCTTCAGAATCTCTGGTGTGTCATCTTCCAGAATGTTGTGTAAACCATCATAATAGTCAGCAGCTTGAGGAAGTTTAGTCCCACTAAACTGAGCCATAGGGGTGATCGGTGAACCACGCCAACGAAGGGAGCTTGCTGGAGAAAAATGTCCACTTCCAGAAAATGGTTGAACTTTCCAATTGTTTTCCGATTCTCCTGCATTTAGCGGACCAGCAAGAAGCTCCTTATTGCCAGGTCCATGGTGCCCAAATGAGAAGTCATTGACCGCTTCTGCTTTGTGGTAATCTAGTTCATGATCAAAAGAATCTAGATCCAGAATTTCTTTAGAAGATTCTGAGATCATATCAGAATTATACACATTCCCAGGAGACCTTGGGAACGTGATGCATGGTGCCCCAAAGGTGGGACCAGATTCTGGTGAATGGAAGTATTTTCCAGAAGAGAACCAAGCTTTTGATGCACCTTTTCCCTGGCTGCACAATTTCAGGAGAAAAAGGAAAAATATTTGCCCACAAAGCTATTTCAAATTTCAAGTACCTAGCTAATCATTTAACCAGAAATTAAGTGCATGGGAATCGAAATGTATCTAGAAAGAACTAATCTTACTTTGAGTATTGGAATGATGGTGTCAGAGGAGTCAAATTATGAGGATTGCTTAGCTCAGTATGATACAAAGCATTTCCAGACCCCACCATTTCAAGTTTTTCAACAGAGGAGCCATCTGTTGTTTCATCAGTACCTTGCATGCCCACAACGTTATCCATGCCATATTCTGAAAGATGGAGCATCCAGTTCAAATAGAAATGAAACCACAAAAAGTTCAGAGATATACTTTATAATTTATAATAACTTAAAATTGCTATATATCACTTTGTTGGAGTACAAGAAAATATCTATTTTCGTACTTGTCATTATACTCTCATTGGTACCCCCAAATTCAAAACCTTATACAGACTGAAAAATAAAAAAATAAATAAAATAAAATAGAGGCAATAAGAAACACATAAGAAAACTAGTCCAGATTTAACAGTGTTCAAACAAAGCTAAACCTGCTAAGCAAGCAGCATATTTTTCTACTTAGATATATATGGAGCATCTCCAGGTCATTTCCATAGAGAGCAATTCATATTCTTATAGTCTTATTTGCCTGTTCAGACACATTAATAGCTATTCCTCAAGTCTCCTGAGTATTAACAAGTAGAATCTCATGCAATGTGATAACAGAACTTCAAATGCAAATCATACCTCCCTTTTGGCCATAGTCATTTTTACATCCTTCGCATCGACATCCATCAGAACAACCAACTTTTGCCTATTATAAGGTACAAAAAAACTCATTTTATAAGAGCAAATGCAATTAAGTAGTACTTAGCATGACTCAGAGGTTCTAAGCCCCAACCCCACGAAAAAACAACGTAGATAATCATGCCCATAAGCACACCCACGTACCTGATAGCACTCACAGTACTTTTTGAGGCACATCGACTTCTTGCAATTGCACCCTCTTTTGTGCCTTATGGAGGGCTTTGATAACTGAGTCTCATCTTCCTGTGAACATTTCAACTTAATAATTCAGTTAACATTGCACTGTTGTACAGCAAAATTATAAATTTCGATGCCTCAATACCCCACAAATGCTTGAAGATGGATAAATGAAGTTCTGTACTGTCTTTGGAGCAAATGCCAGAGGATTGCGAGATTCAATTTGTTGGCGTGTCTCTAGAACCGTATCCTCATATTCAGGCCTGTTATAGCACCCTTGGCAAGAACAAGGTTCCTCACAATATATTCCAGCAGCAAAGCAATCACAGTAACTACAAGGAAACAAATTACAAAAGCACGTGATAGAAGTGTAAATCTAAATTTGTAAGAAAACATTTTATGCGCTTACAGCTTCAAGCATTTAGACTTCTTGCAGTTGCAAAGTTTGCTACTGTAATCATCATTGGACTCGGGTGTTTTCTTCCTGGAAAAATTGCAGCTAAAATAATGTAGTAAAAATGGAGACAACTAATAAAACTCATTATTCATAAGATAAGTTGTAGGCTTGCCTCTTCCTTTTGGGGCTTGACTTGTTAAACTCCTCTGCATCATCAGCATTTCCAGCGTTAGACTTCCTCTTGTTAACTGGAGTTGATTGATCCTCAATTGGATTACAGACCATAGGGTTGTCCAAAGGTTTTGCGTCATAAGTGGACACAGAAATAGCAGAATTAGCTGCCACCAAGGCATGATCATTTTCACGCCTACTTTCATCAGGACTTCCGAGAACACTCTCCAACACAGACAAATATGAAGAGTTCTTTGAGTTTTCAGATAGATGAGAGCTCAGAGTAGTCACTTGTTGCTCATTCCGTATACTTAAAATACCCTTTTCAGATGATTTCACAATTACAGTTTCTCCAGTTCCTGCTTGCGTAGTGCTGACAATGCTATTTAGGTGCAAGCCAATACCTACGGGCTTTGGAAAATTTATGCTATAATTCCCACTATTTCCAGGATAATCCGTATGCTGGGTCATACCAACCCGACGAATGGGAGTTGATGGTGTCTCCAAGGATAGTGATTTGGGGCCCCCTCTATCTGCAGAAGAGGCAAGTGGCCTAGAACTATTTTCAATACCTGAAGTGTTTTGTACATGCCTATTTGTTACTACTTTCTGCTGAGCATCTTCAAACTGGAGACTACGTACATGCAAGCCATGGTGTTGAGCAGCCTAATAAATTTGTACAAACCTTGTGAGTTAAAATTTCTAGTAATGTTTAATACCTGATTTAACAAAGAGCAATTTTCAAAATTCCAAGATATTGTTTCCCTAGAACCCAAGCAAAAATTACTTTCTTCACTCCAAGATATTGTTTCACTAGAATCCAAGCAAAAATTATTTTCTATACTTGCCATTTAAATAAAATCTACTAGAACTTAGTATGTGATTTATATGTGCAAAAATGCTTATAATTTTTTCAATTAATGTGAGTGCTAAAGGTTATAATTCAACAAACTTCTCTATCCATATAAATTGGAGATACATGTGCATCCTCTCTAAATATTGGTTTATTATCATATAACTATGACATATGCTCTTAAGATCCATTGACATGTATGACTGCGACCAAAATGTTATCGACATCAATAAACAGAGTACCTTCTATCATTTTTGGCATGTGTCATATGGCACCAAAATTGAAGAAAGTCAAAATCTGAACTACCTAAAGCTCAGCACAATTGATGCAACATGTTGAATTTCTTTTTCTTTAAAAAAAAAAAAAATCCAAATCAAATTAAGCACTTCTAATAGAAATCGATAACAAAAATTATGCTTCAAATTACATTTGGCATCAATTTTACAGATTGTTTTAACAGGATAATCTTACTTCACAATTCAAAGCATCGATGAATGGTCCATGCAACATATGTGCTTCTGTATAGATGAGTAGAGTATGATAAGATGCTAGAGCAGATTGGTTTAAGTTAACTGTCAAAAACATGAACCAGATGCATTTCTTGGGAGAACGAAAAATTAAATGATAGGAGACCGAGTACAGTGCCACATAGTATCTAAATTTACCAAAAGGGAAAACACATTACACAGATATAAAATTACAATACCCATCTAAAAATTCAACTAAAATCCTCACCCCATTACCAAAATAGTGCAAATCAGCTTAAAATTAATTTATGCACATAAAGTCAAGTAAAAACTAAAAAAATGCTATAAATTTACACATCTAAATGGCATACATTTTGTGTCCATGTGTGTAAATTTCATAAAAAAAAATTAATTAACCCAAACGAAATCGTATGAAAAAAAAAGGTATAAAATTCCCCAATTTTACATATTTTATTTATAGAAAAGGTATAGAGTTCCGTTCTTGTACTTGGACGGGAACAGTTTCAGTAGCGTCCCCTGCGGAGGGTATGGTAGATTCAGGGTAGTCCATTTCCAGAAACCCTAACAGACTCTCTCCACATTTCCTACTTTCTCTCTCTAAACTCCACAATTTCCGTTTTCTCTCTCTGAATCTGATCTCCCAAAAGGTTCGATGAAAGTCAATGAAGATATTTTTTAAGGAAAATAGAACTTATTTGGAAATGAAAATGAGAGGGAAATTGCGGGATTTTAAATTGAGAGTGGCTACGGCGGGAAGTGCATGTTTTATATTGGGCTGGGCTCAGTTTTAAGAATTTTGGGCTACATTTTTTAAGATTGAACAACAATTAAGTTTTAACCCCTCGTTTGGCAACTATTAAAATAAGACCTTTTTTTTTTTTTTTTTTTTCCTGAGTACAGGGAAAGCTTACAGAATTCATACAAGATTTCGAAATGGAAAAATCTTGTTCATCTGTATTTTATGTTTTTTTCCCATCTTTGAATGATATTTTGACACCTGTGTCTGTGAAAAATTTTCTGTATAATATAATTCTTTTTTTCCCCATAAACTCATTTTGAAATCGCAAATTCTTACAATAAAATATTTTGCATATAAACATAACTTTTTCTTAGTCTAGAACTCATTTTAATAGTTGTCAAACATGAATTAGTTTTAATTTTGGAAAAAATATAATTATCATACTTTAATATGACCATTTAAAAATATCAAACTTTGACATTTTTGTTTCTAAATTCAAGTCATAATTTAGAGTGTATTTGATTGACATGAAAAATATTACCTAGAAAAGAAAATATTTTCCATCTTTTGTGGAAAATAAAAACCACCTCTACCCAAGGAAAATATTTTCCTTAAAAACAAGGAAAATTAGGCATGTTTTCAAAAGTTGGAAAATATTTTCCATAGAAAAAAATAGCAATCAAACACTCCAAGTGAAAATTTGGATGGAAAACTAATATTTTTCATGGAAAATAAATGTAATCAAACACACCCTTAATGTTATTTTCGTATAAAATAGATAAAATGGATTTTTTTAAAGATATATATGTAGTCATAATTGATTGTTATTAAATAATAATCAAGATTTTATTGCTCTCCTCATATTCTTATCCTTAAAAACTGCTATACATATTTTCAATATGCACAATTTTTAGATTCTAGTAAATGAGAATATTGGAAATGTTCATGCCGTACATGTATAGTTATCGGATTCAACTCAGACATTGACCCACACTAAATTACTGATCGGATCGGTGAGTCAATGTTTATTTATGGAATTTTAAAATAATAATTGAATATACTTTTCTTGAATAATGTATACTGTAACACCCCCAAATCTAAATACTTACATTTGAAAGTATTATCATTTTATTTTCCTTGAAATCATAAATGCGAAAATAATTAATTTTTTCTTAATATGATGAACATCATTGCCTTCATTTATGGGAAAGAGGCGTCCAAGGTAATTCCTTGGAATTAGGAAGCATATATAATTTAACTTGGAAGGAGATGTATAAGCAAGAAAAATCAATAGTTTTAATCTAGTGAAGTTTTTGTGGCATAAAATCTGTTAATTATGTAATTAAACTCGAAACCTTTCCCTATAAAATTATTTAGCCGTAAACTTGATTGATTAGGTTACTAAATTTCCATTATTAAATCTCTGGTTATTATTTTTAATTAACTTAGATAAAAATGTGCTTAACAAATAAAATTATAAACAAATAATAATCAAATTAATAGACACGCTAATTGTCAAGGGCATCCAAAGAACATTAAATTGTAAATTCAACAAAATAATATGTATCTCAAGTTTAGAACTACTAGACACGTCAACCATCCGTCCAATATACATTCCACTGCATCAACACAGTTAGTCACTACTACGATAATTATAATAAATCAACAATAAATATAACATAAATGCAACTCATCCAGATAGACGCGATAATCATAACAAATAAGTACACATTGTTACAAAATCCTACCCCTTAAAATAAATTTCGTCCTCGAAATTATAATATACTGAATAAACGTGTAAACTTCGCACATATCATGCTATCCTACGATGCCTCTTCCAACATATAGTTTCTTAAAAATAAGTTACCTAGAGTTATCCTCTTAATTATGAGCCCATTGTCTTCTCCTAAGATTTTGATACATTAATAGTGGAGTAATCCCTTGGTTGCCCATGATCCAAGTCTTCCACGAAATCTTAACATAGAGTTACATAAAACACCTAAGAATATTGAATTCTATTATGACTTACAAGGTTGTTGATCGACCACTTAAAAGTGCGTCCATGTATAAGTGACTCCACTAATTTCTCGATAAATATAATGTGTTGACTATATTGTCATATTGTCCCAGTGATATTATTCGACCATGAACTAGAAAAATCAATTATTTCATCTACTTCTCTTTCAACATAATCAAAGGCATCTTTGGTATAATCATATACAACATTACTATAATTGTGTTGCTACTCCAAAAATTAAGCATTAGCAATGTGAAAAATCTAATTCAACCTTACCCAATGATCGTGAGAGGACCTCTAGTGGTAAGAACTCAGTATGATACCCCCTTTTTAAATGTATTTTTAGTGTCTACAGTATCAATTTTACAACTTTTGGCTCTAATAACAAATTGTAACACCCCCAAATCTAAATACTTAGATTTGAAAATATTATCATTTCATTTTCCTTGAAATCACACATGCGGAAGTGATTAAATTTTTCGCTAATATAATGAACATCATTAACTTCATTTATGAGCATAATTTGTAGAAAACTTTTGGACTTATATGAAAAATAATAAAATTAAATGTTAACTTTATTTTCTAAAAGGAGTCGATTGTTGAATGTATTAGTACCGAGTCTATCGCCCTACAAGTAGTCATCTCGAATCATTGCCTTCATTATCTGAAAGTGGGAAGCGATAACGTGAAAAGAGCTAATGTGCAGTAAGCAAACTTTATGCATATGATGCATACTTATTATATGTACATGAATTGCTTTAAAATAAAAATATTTCTCAATATGTACCCCTATCTTTCATTTCTTTAAAAACTTAACATTTATGTGGTGAGCTCACTTGGTTTATTGCCTAACAAATTAGAATGCAATAGATAATTATTAGGGTAATTGGTACAAAACATTTTTACCTTTTCAAATTTATTGTGGAAAACGTCTCTACCTTTCATTTTTTGACATTTTCGCTCTTATCTTCCACATTTCTTTGCATTCAACGTCCTTTTCACCAATTTTTAACGTAAAATAACTAAAATACCCTCCCATTTAAATAAAACCAAAAAAAGAAAAGAAAAATAAAAAATAAATTACAATTTTACTCCTAAATGTTTTAAAAAATGCAAGTGAGTCCAAATAATTATTAAAAGACTTAATAGCACAAAACGTCTCTATATTTCAAATTGGTGAAAAATGACATTTACCGCAATGAAACGTGGAAATATGGATGAAAACGCAAAAAAAATTGAAAAATTGGGACGTTTTTTGTAAGTGTCAAATGTAGGGATTTTTTCGCTATTAAGCCTTATTAAAATATTAAAAATAACAAAATCTCTCTCTGTCTCTCTCTTCTTCTTCTTCTTCTCCTCCAAATGGGTCAGCCACCTTAGAAATAAAAAAATTCTAGCAACCACCACCCAAGCTATTGGACAACCATACCACCAAAAACCACTCACTCTCTCTACACATACCACCCAACATCCAACCTTGAATCTTTCATGCCAATAGATTTGTTCGAAATTGAAAGCCAAAATACCCAACTCGCGAATGCAAATACTGGTGGCATCACCTGTTTTGGAGAGACTCATGCCATTTCCAACACACCAATCGACTATACTCACTAGTGTGTCTCTCTTCATGGTCTTAAAATATCAATAGATGGTTCAGTGGCATGTAGGTTCGGCGGTTTGAGTGATGGTTGGTCGGAGTTTTTTCACTTCTAAAGTAGCAGTCCCATTTGGAGAAGAAGAGAAGAGAGAGTTTTTTTTTTTTTTTGGATAAGGCCTAATAGCAAAAGAATCCCTACATTTGACACTTCTTGCGGAAAACGTCCCTACGTTTTAATTTTTTTGTTCTATTTTCATTCCTATTTTTATGTTTCATTGCAAAAAAGGTCATTTTCACCAATTTGAAACGTAGAGACGTTATGCACACTATAGGCCAAATGTAGTGATGTTTTGTACCATTAGGCATTTTAATAATTACTTGGACTCACTTGCACTTTTTAAAATATTTAGGAGCAAGATTGTAATTTATTTTTTATTCTTTTATTCTTTTTTGTTTTATTTAAATGAGAGGGTATTTTGGTCATTTTATGTTAAAAATTGGTGAAAAAGATGTTCGGATGAAAGAAATGTGGAAGATAAAGGCGAAAATGCCAAAAAATGAAAGATATGGACGTTTTCCACAATAAACTTGAAAGGTAGGGATATTTTGTGCCAATTACCCATAATTATTATTTGAAATCCGGTCGAGCCCTATAGGTAATACCACATAGCCGTTAACATTAACATTATTATTGAAGATTAAAGATTGAACATTGGTCGGGTGTGTCGGTTCCTCACGCCCTATTTCCTACTTA
>NC_036244.1:6376767-6391428 GCF_002742605.1 Olea europaea var. sylvestris | reverse complement strand
GTAATTCCTGCAAGGAATTGGTCACATGGATTGAAGAACCAGAGTCAATCCACCAAGTGTTATGATTAACATCTATCATATTGTATTCATAATAAACAAGTGAAAGTTGAGTACCTTTCTTGTCAAGCCAGTTTTTGAACTTGGAGCAATTTTTCTTTATGTGCCCCTTCTTTTTGCAAAAGAAGCACTTTAACTCCTTCTTGATGTCCAACTGGGGAGGAATCTTGCCCTTTCCCTTTTGTTTGGCTTGATCCTTTTTCTTTTCAGGAACTGTCAAGTTCACCTTCTCACCCTCTTCCATTGCTAACCTTCCCTCCTCTTGAACCCACATGGTCAACAGCTCATTAATTGACCATTTGTCCTTATGTGTGTTATAAGAGATCTTAAAGGGACCATATTGCTGGGGTAGAGTGTACAGAATGAAGTGAACCAGGAAAGTATCTGACATCTCAACTTCCAACGCTTTCAGTTGAGCCGCTATATCCCTCATGCGCATGATATGATCACGCACGCCTCTAATTCCGGTGAGCTTCATGGATGAGAACTACATAATTAGGGTGCTTGCTAATGCCTTGTCTGATGTCACAAATTGATCATCAATTGCCTTCAGCAATTCTCGAACATTGTCGTATTGCTCGACAGAACCCCTAATTCCAGCAGATATTTTGGTCTTTATGAACATGACTGAAAGGCGATTAGATCGCTCCCATTTTTCATAAAGATCAACTTGGTCTGGAATGCTGGTTTCAGTAATTTTAGGTGGTTCGTCTTTCCTAATAGCATAGTCAATGTCCATCCACCCTAAGTGAAGGAGAATCCTTTCCTTCCAAGCCTTATAGTTGTCACCCTTAAGTTCAGGAACATCGCATTTCATATCAGAGAAATTAATTGGTTGAATAACTGCAATATTTCAAACATACATGCTCATTATTACAAAATTTGAAGCTAAAATAACATATGACATGTTTTACCAATGTAAAAACATGCAAAACATTAATCTAGCGACATAAAACTTGCCTGTGGGCTAAAGTTCTAATTCAATTAGATCCATCTTAACTTCACAATAAAACTATCAAATTATGTTCTCTTTTCTAATATCTGTGGGCAAATTAGAAAATATAGTTTGATATTTTATCCTAATTAATCACATATAATACGATAAAAATTCCTGTGGGATAAGATTTACCATATCAATTATGATTAATCACAATTAATGTTTGTTCTCCAAACGTGATCCCAAATGAACCTTAATATTTAATTTCAATTAATTAAGATGATGTGGCTATTCCTTAATTAATTAAAATTATATGGATCACCAAACATTAACTAAATTTTTAGGCTCAAACTATTGCTAAACCATATGCAATGCTAATATAAAATTGGACATTAAAGTACTAATATTATTCAACTTAATATGCATGTATAATAAATTATTCACACAAATAACGAAAATAAATAATATAAGCACATCAATATCCAAATTAAATTCATAAAGAGCCTTCATTAGAATTAATTTTAACGTGTATAAATTATTTAACTGAATAATGTATGCATAATAAACCATAAAAATTATACATACAAACAACATAAATAAATAATTTAAACACCATTCTTTGCAGCAGGTTCAAGATTAAATTAACAATAATATTAAACAATACTAAACTTTCCTTTTTCATGCAAGTTGCCTGCTATTTCATGCAAATTGATACTATTTTCATGCAAGTTTGCCCGCTGTTATGCATGTGTAGGTCATATCATATTCAATGCAAACATATATATCATGCAAGTGGCAGCCATATGGTCCTTTAATAACATAAATTAATATTTTAAAACCAAAGGAATCTGCAAATCTCCTGCAAAATTCTGAAATGCCAGGTTTTTTTTTTTTTTTTTTAAATGAACAGATCGTCTTCTACAAATGCCGGGTCACTTAGACCTGGTTCTGACTCGAATGAAAAACCCGGTCATATATCATGATTTCGACCACCAAATTTTGCAAATTTTATATCAAAAATCTCAGAAATCAATTTCCTAATGATTCCTAGCTTTATTTTCATAAAAAACACATGAAACATGGATTTGAAATTTCTAGAAAAAATTACAGTAAATTTCTGAAAAATTTTGCGGAGAACAAAACGTCAAGGCAGAGGCAAATAGTGATCTGATATCAACTGTTAGAGCTTTATCACGATCTATCATGTGAATAAACAACACCATATAGATCAAATGCGGAAACTGAAGATCATAAACTAACCTCCAGCCATTGTCGTTTGAACTGCAGAATTTCGAATTGTGTTTGGTGCTTCCAAGCCTTCAAGACCTCTCTGCGATGGTGTAGTTTCATGAAAGTCTCGGCTTGGGGACCAATACCACTTTATTCCCTTTATATACTTCTTCCCATCAAAGAAGTTACGAAACGTGAACGGTTACCACGAAGTAGGGAAGATGGACAGGTATGAGAAGGTGAGAAGGTGAATAACTTCCAATAAATGAAGAGGAAGATGATTGGACCATTTAAAAATACCAAAGGTTTACATTATTTACCTGAATTCCTCGGAAGTTTAGTTTTATGATGGCAAGTGGAGATGTCCTCAATCGCTTATTACTCATTGTGCCAAAATTCCTAGTTAATTACCATTGATTAAGAAAAATTCTCAAAGCTCATCATTTGATGTCATTATTATACTAGACCGATTATATGTTATCTTACCTTGAGTACTACTATAGCATTTATCAACTACTAAAACGAAGTGGCCAATTAGCTATATCAATACATTTTAAATTCACACAAATGCAGAACTTTAAGTACATTTTAAATTCACAGAGTTGAAAAAATAACTCAATGTGCCAAAATTCCTAGTTCATTTCCATTTTAATATGTTTTGAAACTCATTCGCGTGTCTATGGTTATACTATAATGAGAAGCAGAATCACACTAATGTACTTACGACTCACAAGAAATTTACTAACAAAAGATTAAAAACTGTAATAATGAGTGGAAGAGAAATTCTAATAACATGCATTAAAATAGGTTAGACTTCACAAGACTTGAAGTTGGAGGATAAAATATGCACGATAGACCAACAATTTAAAATGTACAAAAATTTCATTTCTACAAGAATACAACTTCCTTAGGGGCTTGTTTGGCTTATTTGAAAAGTATCCTAATAAGTAAACAATTAAAATAATTACAATAGGAAATCATAACATATATGCTCAATTATTAGGCACCAACTTTAACGTAGAATGCATCTTATTTTACTGTTATTCAAATCAATTAAATTTCCAAATGTATACACATATTAACAACTTTTTATTTATTTATTTAAAGGTTTTTCTAAATAAATTATGGAATTTCTCATATAATAAATATAAATAGATAGACCATAATAAGCGAACGGCCTACTAAATTTCCATAATTAAATCTCTGGTTATTATTTTTAATTAACTTAAATAAAACTGTGCTTAAAAAATAATTATAAACAAACAATAATTAAATTAATAGACACGTTAATTGTCAAGGGCATCCAAAGAACATTAAATTGTAAATTCAACACAATTATATGCATCTCAAGTTTAGAACTACTAGACACGGCGACCGTCTTAGTCGTTCAAGCTACATTCCACTATATCAACATAGTTAGTCACTACTACGATAATCATAATTGTTAGGTTTTGTGTTGTAATTGGCGATTTTGTGAATAAAAAGGTCTAAATCGAACATGTGTAAAAGTCAAGGAGTTAGGAGCAATATTATATAGTTGAATATGGTAGGTTAGGGTTAGAGATCGAATTTGGAACAAGGAAGAAGAAATACCGCATTTTTGCTCACTTATCACTGTAGCTTCTCTCAAGCGACAGACCCTTCGCTTGAGCAACAGTGCCCCTTCACTCGAGCGACGGTATTATCCAGCCAACCCAGTTCGCGATGTTGAAAAGTTTTACATGGCCTATAATATATACCTAAACCTCCCTAATTATAAATACCCAAGCCTTGCACAATTTTCTTAATGGTTGTTCATTGTGCCTTTACTTCATATCATATTCATAACATCAGTTGGTGATCCAAGACCCTATTCATACATTAATTCAACATTTTGATTCTTAAGATCATGCAACCACACCTTTGAGGATAACATCAAATTCTTGAATCCAAAACACTTGACTTCTTTAACACTTTAAGGAAGGTATTTTTTCAGTTGGGTATTGGGAGAGGTAGACTGCAAGCATAGGAATTGGTGATTCTTAGAATTCCACTTAGAAGAGACAATTGTATAAGAGTAGGAAGTTGGAGAAGACATTAGTATCTTGAAGATTACATGAAGTAGATCGAAAAGTCTAACGACATTTAAACATAGGATAATTAGACTTGTATGATTAACCATCTAGAAATAATTAATAAGTGACTTATTGCATTTAGTTGTAAATTCTGCACGTAAGGCCAAACTAATAAATAATCTAGAATGCACAATTTGATAATCAAGAGCGGTTATTCACAAGTGGTATCAAAGCGTTCTAGAGAGACTTTTCAATAATAATTCAACAATAAATGTAACATAAATGCAGCTAATCAAGATAAAAGTGATAATTACAAGAAATAAGTATGCGACGTTAATTTTTATTAAATGATAGATGAGTCTTAAATATTCCATCGTTGTCCACAAATACAGTAATCGTCTTCTTTATTCTAATAGAAGTCAAAATTTTAATGGCACTAGTTGACATTCTTAAATAATTGTTATGTATTATAGTGTCTACTGATTTAATAATTAACAATAATAGCCTAGTGCTTTGTACTCAATGTTAAATGTCCAAAATGTCAAGGGATCAATTATATGTAGACCATCAAATTATGTCTAGTTAACATTAACCTAATTTATGACCTATCTAATTTCTCTCTCCCGCCATGTTAGAGTATTTATATGGGACGTTCCCAAATTGTACATGTGTGATGCAAATAAAGCTTTTCGTATCTCAATGTCGATTGTGTAGGCTACATAAAATTTGATAAAGTAAAAGATATCAATATTTTCAAGATCAAATTTCAAAGTAAATTTAGTTAAATTTTTGCACAATTAATGAGATTGTGATTAAAATCAGAATAAAAATAAATGCTAAAAATGATGAATTATTCTCTGATGAAACAATCAATCTTGCTTAGTTGATATATTTAGAATGTTTTTAAATTAAAAATACCTATTTATGCAAAAAAAATAAATAAATAAAATTTATACCCAATTTTAATTATAGAAATTTAAAAACACGGTCCCTGTATTTTTCTCTTTAATTATTAACTATACTGACATCTAAATTATGATATTTTATCGTGTTAGAATTATTACGTAAGCTTAATCTCTTGAGTTTACATCGGGTAAGCTCGGTGGGAATTGTTAACATAGATCATGGATTTTCTTACTCAATCATTAATTTTGTTTATCCTTTAATCTCAACCTTTCTCAGAAGAGGTAGCAAAAACTCTTTTTATTTTATTTTATACCGCACTGATAAGAAAATTGTCAAATGTTCATTCTCATTATCATCTACATCAATGAAAATGAATGAAACTAAGCACTATGTCCACGTAAGTTGTATTAACTAAAATCGGACAATGCTACACATACCGAATTTTTTACCGAATCTTTTACCTACTACTCACAACAGGAATGGAGAACATGAGCCGTCATTCTTAAATTCATGCCGGGCCCACCATACATTGTGAGAGGGGGGACACCATTCGATAATCCCCCTCAATACATATATTTTTATCCATTTAAATGAGTTCCTATCATAGATAAACAATCTCTCACATTAGAAAAAATAAAATTTCCATTTAATTCTGTACAAATGTGAGTTCCCAAAGTGCTACCCCTTCAATCCTACTACAGGGATAATGAAGTAGGAAGACGATTATAATGAGGATTTACTCATTGATGAAGATGACGTGAGTCAAGATAAGGAAGAACATTAGCAATGGCCAGTCATGTACTCATCATCCAGAACTTCGCTTTTTTTCCTCCAAGTGTTTTTGCATGTACGATTTAAGGATTACAATTGAGTTAAAGTAATTTTAATATAAATATATTATTTCCTTAGATTATTTCCAAGAGATTCTCTATTTATAAAGAGTATCTTATGCATAATAGAGAATATATTTAAATTTAGAGAGCATTTTTTTTTTTCATATACTACAACAAGCTCACCATTTTGATTAGTTATTTGTTTTCTCTAATGAAAATTTAATAATTTTTCCTCATATTAGCCAATCAATTCAAATGTAATTTGAATAATTTAAATTGTAAAGTATTGAAATTTGTAATTTATTAAATGCAATCACTGTACATTAAGAATAGATAGTAAGTTTGACACTCTAAATTTGGAAAACCAAATATACTCTCTATTTTAAAAAATTAAAATAAAAAGTTTCTTGAAACTTAACTTTAAATATTGACTCTCTAAAATAGAGAGTATTTTGTATTTAAAGAATATTTTGAAGATGCTCTTATATCAATTGAATTTGGCTAAACAAATGCCAGATTTTTGTAATTCAACCTGCCCATATAAACCGTGGAACATGGCATGTTACATATTTGATTCCGGCTTTTGGTTCTAAAATGAAACTGTTAATGAATTCGTGAAATATATGCGAGCAGTCACCAAAAAATAAAAAAAGAATAGAAAATGTGTTAGGTGATGTAAGAATAAGCCCTTGTTTGACGAGACTTAAAAAGTAGATAAAAATTTAGAGTAATGTTATGTAATCCTAGTGGGTTAGAATCCCAATTTAGATGGTATTAGATGATAAGTTAAATGAAAGGTAAAATTAAATGAATTATTTTATTCTACCTATCAATTAACGCTACATTAGTGTCACCTAAATTGGGGTTGCAACTCCAATAAGGTTAAAATAGCATTACTCAAAAATTTAAGTCAAAAATCATAATTAATTTTAATCACATATTTTGTGAAATTCTTAATTTTTATCCACTTTTGAACAATATATTTTTATCAACTTTAATCAAAATTTTGAAAAATATAATTTAACCTACACCAAACTCATGTTAAAAGGCTGTCTTATAGATTCTGATGCATTTATTAAGCAATAATAGGCTTCAACTGTAACTTCTTTTGAAAACAGAGAGGTTGATTTAAATGTAACTAAAGGGTTTACTTCTTTATCTTTTTCCATTGATCTAATGCTGAAATTAGTAAGAACAAAGGTGTTTTAGATGGTTAGTGTTGCGGAAGCTCTCTCCAAGGATCTTCAAATCGGTGATTTTCGGACTCAATTCAACGTACATTTATCTATCAACAAACATCTAACAGGCTTCAAACCACAATCAATATAATTCACCTCGTTTACTATTCAATCTTACCCACGTAGGACAAGAAAGTGTGATATTTTTTGGCCACAAAGACTAGGAGAAGACACCACAAACATATACTATGAAGGAACCACTAATTACACAAAGTAAACAAGTGTTATGGACACTTCTATGGGCTGTTTTTCACACACTAAGGGGGTAACCGCAATTCCTCTTTTTCTCACACAAAAAACCCCACAAATCACACAAGAAAGTGGCTAGGGTTATATTCTTATATATACTCTAGAGTTACACTTTAAGTTGGACTTTTAAGGGGGTTTAAACGGGCCAATATTCAACCCATCCAAGAGAGAATACAATTGGATGGATGTAGTTCATGGACTTAATTGTTGGATTTATTTCATTCATCAACATATTCCTATGAAATAATTAATCCACGTTAACATCATAATCCGTGATTTATTGGGTATCAAAAAACTAAACAATTAGGAAATAGTTTTTTTTTATTGACTATAATTTGGTTCATTGGGATTGTGTTTTGTTATTGTAATATCAAATTAGATTATTCATTCGCAGATTTGAAACCAATAATTTACTTTAGTTAATTTTTTCAGTCCATTTCCTATATGTTGAAATTTGGCAAAAGCACATGGCTTCCATATTGTTTTAGAATGAGAACAATAAGTTCCTTCAGAATTCTCTAGCATTGTGGCTAGATCTTAAATTACAGTCTAAAATTCAATTGTATTTATGGAGGCCGCACAACCACTGGCCAATCTCTAGTAGTATTTGGAAACATAACAAAATAAGAAATAAGTGTCTATTGTACAAACGATTTCATTCATCCAAGTACGTTCTTTTTGTATTTGAAACATGTTGATTTTTTTGTTTTTTTTGAGCATTATTGGACCATTTATATTTGCTATTAGCTTATGCATTGTAGGAATGAAAATTTGGTCGTGGATTTGTTTTAGCTAATGTTTTCCTAAAAATTAGTTATTTAACCTATTTTTTAGTTAAATTCAAATGACATTGTAGCATATATACACCACCTAACATTGCACGGTAATACTATATAAATTCTATAACAGTCAATCAATTGTGAAAAATCATCAATAACAATGACACATATTATATAACATTTATAGCGACAAATATTTTAATAGAAAATGAATCATATATAACACATGAATGCAACTATAGATTTTGAATTATCATATAATTTTATTTTATTTTTTAATACCATGTATCACATAGTCCATTATATTACATCTGTAACAAAAAAAAATTCATAAGAAATGAATTTCATGTAATTGTACTGGCAATCACATATAGATAAAAGAGACGGCTTAAACTTTGTAACCCGTTATACATTATTTACAACAGCCCAACATCTGATAATAAATCATGTGAAATTCCAAAATACTAAGATAAACATATCGGTATACACTAATTTTTCATATGTCATAGTTCATGTTATATTGCTGGATTTATATTAATAGATTGAAAGTAACAAATATTATATTTAGATTTTTTGACTGTATACAATCACAAGTAATACATATAAATGTATCTGCCCATACAACATGGAACACATGATCGAAACTATATTTCAAGTCGTACAAAGAAGATTTTTATACAATTCGTCAAATTCTAGATTGTACAATGTATTGATATGCAATGTATGAAAGTTCGAGTCAATTGTAATCAAATAATGGAAAGTACCAACAACAAAAAAATAAAAATCATAGATTTTGAAATAATACCTCCATACGACACTAATATGTTCACATCAAATCAAGTGAAAAAGGGGGAAAAAATATAGACAGTAATGTATTCTGATTCCATAAATCATGGAGGTAATTAGTGTCAATTAAATATGATCTTTTTTTTTTTTTTTGAAAGTATTAAATATGATATCTGGTTGGCGAATTTTGAGGAATTGTAATAAATTGTTTTTGTATTTTAATTGGAGTTAATTACCAAAAATAGTGCCATTGCGTTAAAGTAATAGTTTTGCAATATTTAATTACAATATGAAGTAATTTGAGAATAAGAAGGATGTAATATTAATTCTGGAATTTTATTTTTTCATTGGGTTATATACGAAAATTTTCCTTGTTGAACCATCATTATCCGCCTAATTTTACTAATAAGTGAATCGTGAAGTAATGTGGCTTTCCTACGTGATGTATATCATTATCATTTTTGAAGTATTGTGCAGTCGAGCTATAAAATTTCTATTTTATGCCTGCATATTTGTTGGGTCTACATTGATAGTCTATCGACCGGAAATGAAAAAAAAAAAATTACTATCTTTGGGCTTGTTTGAGCCACATTATTTTCAAAAAATACATTTTTCAATAGTGATTTGACATTATTTCAATCATATATTCTTCAATAAAATAATATTACATGCAAATTTAAAACTTTTTCTTATTTTTTAACCACATATTTCCCATTAATTTGACATGAATAATGCATTTTTTTCTAGAATGTAGCTCAAACATAGGCTTAATACATTTTATGTATGTTCTCATATCTTTACCGTATGTCTAGATGACAAGATGTACATGTATAATAAAATGTCCATTTTGCTTGTATTCTTCGGTTTTAGCTGAATGCTGAATGATGAAAGTGGTAAATTTAAATATCGTTAACATTTGAATAGAATTTCGAAGTTGATGATTAGTATGTTGAGAAACAAAATCACGAGGAAGGAGCTCATTTTACTCTCGTGGCACACACTAAAATCTCATCAATTTCACGACTTGTGGTTGGTCCAAGAATTGGATGCAGGATACAACATAACTATGGATGTTAAATTTTTACTTGCTGGATCCTATTTTGTGCGAGGAGCATATCTGAAAAGTAATTTTATTTGAATGGAGTAATATAAAGAAACTTGGGGGGCCAAATGACCTGAATTCACTTCCAAAGTCCTCATCAATCTGCTGTTGGTTATAATGCACTTTTTTTCCTTCTTTTATTTATTTTGTATGATATAGGACTATATCGAAGATCAGTTTAGCATGTTCATGCAAGTGAAATTCTGCGGCGGACCTTGTGAGCATGGATCAGTTCGAGCGATATATAATCAAATTCACTTTAGTTTATATTTCTCTAGGGAATATGAGAGGATGCATATTGCTGAATTGCTAAGACATCTTGTGTATTATGTTTTTTTTTCCTATTGTCTCATGTGACGGCTTGATGTAGCCTTTGATCGAAACATCAGCTTGAATATCTTTCTTAGGCATAAAGGATCAGCCCCATTGGAATTTTCCAATAAAGATGCATTAGATTAGCTATTTATGAATTATAATTCTCTGTTTTGGATATTAGGTTAAATTGTGCTAAACATTGGGTTAAGCTGATTATGCATTTGAAACACCTATACTTAAAATTATTTTAGTTACAAGTCATCCTTTTTGGGCATAAATATCGAAGAATTAGCAGCTGTGCTATTTTGTGGCTTCATATGGCCATGGAAATTTCATTGTTTGATCTTCCTGTGGCCTATGGAAATGGTATTATTGTGGTTGAGAGTTCCAACTATAATAAGGCTCATGAAAGAGAGACAGTATCTGCAAAGCACGAAGTCAATATCATGCAGAAAACTGATGGTCTTTTCCTTAAGGTCTGCCTTTGGACAAAAACTTGAGCAGGACCGGCCCTAATATTTTGGGGACCTTATGCAAACTTCAAATATTGGGCCACTATGAACATTAAGCTCTTGTTCGATAAAAATTACATATTAGATTTTTAGCAGATTTTGATAAAAGTTAATCGAATGTGTAAGTAATGGGTCCTATGAAATATGTAGTTAAACTTAAAGATAATTCTATGTGTACATAATTTGGTTTATCAAATGGTTTACCTACTCTCACAAGCACGTGGACCCCGCATGAATAAAATAATTCCAACATGTGGTCCTCACGCCCCCTATCGTGAGTGTATGTAAAGCATTAGGTAAAAAAAAAAAACTAGGTACATCTAGCATGGTCCTAAATTTAATTGTCGACTTTGACTTAAAAAATAATTAAATACAATTAAAAAATAATTAAACGTAATCAGAAAAATTGGAAGACAAAATACAAAATTTAAACTCCCGTACAAACATTAAAAAAGGAAAATAAAAAGAATAATAAGTGGACTAGAAAATTTCCGAAGCAACTTACATAACACAGAGAAGCACTGGATTAATTAAAACATTAATCAATACAATGACACTGAAAAAAATGGAAAAATAAAACGAAATGCAAGAACCCATAGAGAAATGAATATTGGTACCTTTAGAAGCAGCTGCTTCAATAAGCATAAGACCCACTATTAGAGCATCAAAAAAGGTAATGACCATAAATTTTAAAGGGAGAAAAGTGACATTTTGTTTCCTGCTAAGAAAAAGAAAAACTAACACTTGGAAAGATAAATGGTCAAATTAATTATATATAGTAAAAGTAATGGTTATGATATATTTATGTGATAATAAATGTATGTGATAGGTTTTATGACATTTATATGATTTTTTAAGAGATGTTTATATTTTCAAATTTTATTAAAGAATTATAATTCTAATTTAAAGAATTTCATAATTATAATTTTTTCTTTTTTTCAACCAATCAATTAATCTTACATAATTTAGGGCCCTCATCAAAGCCGACCTTAGGTGATCGCATGTGTCGCCTATAGTCAGGGTCAATCTTGAGTTTGAGAGTGGTTTTATATTCCCGTCCTTAGCATTTGTTGTTAGGGGTGGGCGCGGGTCGTTTCGATTCGATTCGGTTCGGTTCGGTTCTAAAGAGAATCAAATAGAATCAAATTTTTCGGGTATCTAGTAAATGGAACCGTCGGGTCCAAATATAATTATGGAACCGTTCGGGTTCGATTCCGTTCGGTTCTGTGCTATAATTAAATTTTTTAACATTTATAACAACATTATTTAAATACAACTAATGATACATTCAATGATTTTGGAATGTCAGAGACTAATAAACTACATTGTTCAAATGATCGCTACGCTCAAAGTTTCGGTCGGCGGAGGTCACAACTTCAATCGGAGGTTATAGTGTCGGCCGACGATTGTATAGATTTTGAAATATTAGCGAGGCTGCGAGAATGAGTGCGAGAATCGAGACAACGTTATGTACTTTAGTGTATGTATTTAGGGTTATTTAGTGGATTGAATTTTGTTGGGCTAAGAAATGAAACAATAAAATGGGTAATTGGGCCAAAAATTAAAAAATTAGAAATGAAACAAATTATTGGGCCAAAAATTTAGATTTAGAAATTGTTAATTTATTTAGAAAAAATTAAAACTAAAATAATTTGATTTACTTAATATAAAAAAAAATTAGAAAGATTCGGTTCTTCGGTTCTTGATCTAGAACAGAGAACCGAACCGTACTCGTCGGTTCTCAATTCAGATATCCGTTCGGGTATTTAATTTGACAAGAACCGTCGGGTTCGATTCAGTTCGGTTCGGGTTCGGTTCGATCGATTCTGTTCGGGAGATTTGCCGAGCCCTATTTGTTGCTATGATTCAGTAACAATATTTTGGGACCAAAACTTCATATTCACATGCATTGATTTGTGAACAAAATGATGCTGATAAATCGTTATGAATGTTCAAAATAAACTTCAATTTCGTAGGAAGATTTTGTCATCCTCATTTTTAGTGCAACGAGGGTTGTATTCTTGAATGTGGAGCACGTTGGTTGGGACGGATGTAGTAATTGTTTATTAGTGATGCATAGAACTCGTAAGACATTATTATCGCTATTTTTAAATGTACTTTGAGAATATAATATATTTTCAATTGGATAACAAGATATATATTTTAACTTTTTGCGTTCAAAGAAATTTATTAGTATGAACAAGAAGTTGTCTATACTTTGTACAATTATTGGTACATGAGAGTCAACTTAGTTTTTTGAGAGGGTTGGCCAGCTTGTCTGGGGTTGGTTTTTGGATTAAGCTCATTGTACACGAGGGTTCGCCTTTTGTATGGTAAAACTATGTTGTATGACTGTCTCACGTTTTGTGTGTAAATGCCAATAAAATCTTGACATCTGACAATTTGGCAAAAAAATTTGTACAGGGCTTTTACATGTAGGAAGATGCTTGATTTTTAATTTTTAATGGTTATGAAAGGAATGCTTGGGCATTGATTGAAAAGAGCACCGATTTGTCTTTCTTTTTTTATTATTTTTTATTTTTTGCTCTAAAGCAAATACAGTTAGTGTGACTTATCTTTATAACAACAAAAAAAAAATAAAAAAAAATGAAAATGCAAATAAAGAAAGGGGCATAGATCTAACCTTCAGCAAATGTAAAATGCGACAAACTGACTCAAATAATATAACTGAAAGTAGTAAATACAATGAGTAGATGAAATAAGTGAAAATCCTCAGTGGTACTCGCGAAGATTATTATTATTATTATTATTATTATTATTATTATTATTATTATTATTATTATTATTTATTTAATAATTATAATAATTTTTTATTTTTAGCCAACTGAATTGAAAGGCCAAAATATTGTTTAACTCCTTATTGGACCACAAATTTATAGAGGGTAATTACAAAGATATTGTTGTAAACTTCTGATGTGGGATAAGTGAATTATTTTTAACAACGGATAATCCGTTTCTCATTACCAACGGAATATCCGTTACTGAAAGATCAAAATGTTAAACGGTTATATTAGGCACGGAATATCCGTTGGTAAAGAAATATCATTTTTTTTATTAACGGATAATCCGTTTCTAATTACCAATGGAATATCCGTAGGTAAAAGATCAAAATGTTAAACGGTTATATTAGACACGGAATATCCGTTGGTAAAGAGATATCATATTTACCAACGAAAAATCCGTTGCTGATTATTGTTGCTAAAAGTGAATTACTTTTACCAACAGATAATCCATTTCTAATTATCAACGGATACAATCCGTTGGTAATATTCGGTACATCACCTACGAAATATCTGTTGGAGGAAGATTCAAATGTTAAACGATTACATTAGGCACGAAATATCGGTTGGTAAAGAGATATCATCTTTACCAACGGAAAATTCGTTGCTAATTATATAGCTAAAAGTGAATTACTTTTACCAACGGATAATCTGTTTCTAATCACCAACGGATTGCATTCGTTGGTAATTTTTCGTAGGTGAAAAGCTGTATTTTAGTAACGTTAAATTAGCCATAGGTCTCACGTTGCATCCGTTGGTAATTTTTCGTAGATGAAAAACTGTTTTTTAGTAATGTTAAATTAGCCATAGGTCTCACGTTTACCTGTCACTTGATTTTGATTTGTACTATAATGGTTCGAGA
>NC_036244.1:6369763-6375657 GCF_002742605.1 Olea europaea var. sylvestris | reverse complement strand
ACATTTTAATTACACTTGATGTCCTCACGCACAAGTCATCTTTAATTTTTTTTCTTCGAATTATTGTCTTCAAACCTCGATTAGTTAGAACATCTCATCCTTAACAATAATTTTTGTCAAAAACGTTTTATTGACATGCTTTGAAATGAGTGTATTTTTTTTATATATTATTTTCAAAAATTTGATGGTAAAATTGTTTTATGCCATTCCAACTTAATTTTGGGTGGAAACTATGATTAAAACAATAGGTAATCATTCATGAAAGGTTGATGATAATAATGTATAAAAAAGGTTCGAAATATAAATGCTATAATGAGCAAATGATAAGAGTCTCAATTCTCACGTGTATGGTTATTAGTAAAAATGTCCATACCTACGAAGTTCATTGTGCAAAACGTCCTAAAGTTGCATTTTTCTACATTTTCACCCTTATTTCAACATTTCATTGTGGAAATCATCATTTTAATCTATGTTCATCCTATTTCTCAAATAAAAAAGATGTGAAGTAATAAAAATACTCTCCTATTTAAATTAAACAAAAAGAAACGAAAAGAAAAATAAAGAACTAATTGTAATCTTACTCTTGAGTAAAGTACAAACAAGTTCCTGATAAATTAGTAAACAAAATCTAAATCTTTCTCCTTCCTCCACCATTACCACCACCACGCACATTAAAAAAATGGATTACAGTGATTTTACTTGTTTGGTTCTTCTCCTGTTCAGTTATCAGCTCTTGAAGTTTTCTACTTTTTGACATCAAAGGAAACTGAAAATTAGTAGAATAATCAAAATCAAAACAGAATGACATTACTAGGTAATTCGTAGACTAATGATGTTGAGGTGAAACCAGAACTAACCCTGTGCATATGGAAAGTCGTGTCATCTACTTCGATTTGAACATCAATAGGTATTCCTGTAGTGCAAACCTTCAAAAATGCACTAGAATATGTACATCATGGGTATTCTTCTCCAATTGCCCATTATGATTTGAAGCCCAGCAACGTGCTTTTAGATGAAGATATGGTTACCCATGTTGCAGACTTTGACATTGTCAAGCTTTTCACTAAAGATTAGAGAATTTCACTGACCAAGATGTGTGGCACCATTGAATATATGGCCCCAGATAAATGGTTCAGTCAAGCGTTTATTATAGATAAGTAATATACATATAATTATTCATAAATGTTAGTCTAATTGTATATTTATATGATATTTACCATTTCACAGGTTAATTTGATCATATAAGCCAATTTGTATGGATAGACAGGATTAAGATTGCCTATGGCAGATGTTTATAGTTATGGGATTATGCCGATGGAAACGTTTATCAAAAAGAAGCTAATAGATAATATGTTTCTTGGATAGTTCGCAATGAGGACATGGGTGTTTGAATCATTCTCAGATGCACTAATGCACGTAGTAGAATTGGATCTAGTAAATGCAGTTGAAGACTATTCAAGATAAAGTGAGTTGCTTTAGATCAATTATGGAACTAGCACTAGAATGTACAGTTTATTTGTCTGAGGAGAAACTCAATATCAAAGATTAATAAGGCTCAAGAAGATCAAAATTGAATCATGTTAAACCATATCCGAGGTAGAAGAAGACGAACAAGTTTGTTTCTTTGTGACAATTGATATTTTAATTGAACGAGAACCTAAAAAGATGTTTGAAAATGACCATGTTGCTATTGCAGAATAGGGTAATTAGCACAAAATATTCTTACTTTTTAATGTTATTGTGTAAAACGTCCATACTTTTCATTTTTTGGCATTGTCACAATTATCTTCACATTTTATTAAGGAAATCATCATTTTCATCAAATTTCTCTCGAAAAATGACAAATATACACCCTATTTAAATAAAACAATAAAAAAGAAAAGAAAAGTTAAAGAATAAATTGTAATCATATTCTCAAACTTTTTCAAAAGTGTACATGAATCGAAATAAATTATCAAAAGGGCAATTAGCACAAAACATCCATATCTTTCAATATTATTGTGCAAAACGTCCATAAATTTTATTTTTTGATATTTTTACCCTCATTACATATTTCATTGTGAAAATCATTATTTTCATCCATTTTCTCAATTAAAAGTTGTAAAATGAAAAATAGACAAGCCTCTTTCAGTAAACAAAAATAAGGATAGGAAAAATAAAGAACAAATTGCAACTATATTCTCAAAATTTTAAAAAAATAAAAATAAAAATAAATTCCAAATAAATAATTAAAAAAGAAAGTGATTTTTGTTTTTAATTATTTATTTGAAATTTATTTGTACTTTTTTGAAAATTTTGGGAATATAATTGGAATTTGTTCTTGATTTTTCTTTTCTTTCTTTTTGTTTATTTAAAGAGAGGATATATTTGTCATTTTACAGCTTTTAATTGAGAAAATTGATGAAAAAAATGATTTTTACAATGAAATATAAAAATAAAGGTGAAAATGTCAAAAAATGAAAGGTATGGACGTTTTGCACAATAATAATGAAATGTAGGGATATTTTGTGCTAACTACCCTTTTAATAATTTATTGGACTTATTTGCATTTTTTAAAAAACTTTGGGAATATGATTACAATTTCTGCTTCAATTTAATTTAATTTTTTATTGTTTTATTTAAATATGGGGTATATTTGTCATTTTACACGAGAAATTTGATGAGAGTGATGATTTTCGCTATAAAAGGTGAATGTAAGGGTGAAAATATTAAAAAAAATAAAAAATATGGACATTTTTCATAATAACATTAAAAAGTAAGGAATTTTTGTGCTAATTACACTTGCAGAAAACTTGTCACTTGTTCAAAGATTCTTAATCATTGTTTGTCTTCTTGTTGTGTTGCAATATGTTGTTTATGGCCTTGAAAGCTGTATAATAAAGTAATTTGTATGATGAATTAACAATTTTGTGAAGTTACTATAAAATAAATTAAATATATGTATTTGGTTAATTTGATGTAAGATGTAGCGAATGAAATCTCGACATTTTCATGAGATGAAATTATCGTTACCTTATGATTGCATCCCTTTAATTTGTCCTTGACAATTTCTTAGAGTATGGATCCACACAATTAATGTCGTGTATGGTGGAATTTTATAGCTACGGGATTATGGTGATAGAAATAATTACCAAGAAAAAGCAAATATGTGATATTTTTGCTGTATTGGTGTACTTGTGTTTGAATTTTAAATTATATTCTGAATGTTTAACCAAAATGGTACAAGGGAAAACTTAGAATAACAACCGAAATGCAAAAAAAAAAAGATGAATAGAATAAAGAAATTGTAAATCGAGGCTAGTGTTTAACACTATGTCTTTAAGACGAATTTGCCACGCCAAAGTGCTTACGGAATATTGGCAACTGTCTCCCAAAATACAACGGGTTCTCCTTACAGTTGAGCAATTCAAACTCCAAGGAATCAATGAACTCGAATTGGGAGAGAGAGAGAGAGAGAGAGAGAGAGAGAGAGAGAGAGAGAATTCTCTACTTTGAATGAATTTTTATACAAGAAAACTATATTTTTTGAGTCGTTTGATTTAATGTAATCAAAGCGTATGATATGGAATGAATTTTTGAGCACTATAGGAGTCGAATTTATAGATGTTGAAGGAATGTGATTGGAGACACGCGTTCCAAAATTCAGCAGATTTCACAATTTTTCATAGGCTTGATCGCCCGCTATGACTTAGCAGCCGCTTGTGCAGTCAAGTTATATAGGCAAAATTTGAAATTTTTTTTTCACCTAATTTGAACATTAATTTTTCATTTAGTTGGAATTAATTTTGTAAATTCAAATATATAACGATTATCTACTCGACAAGTAGAACATATAGGTATATCATATGAGCGAATTGACAACTGAAACCTATCCGAATATTTGACCAAAATAGATACAAAATCAATTTTTATAAACAAATTTCTAACAAGGGGGAATTTGTTAAAGAGCCTAGTCAAACAATGTTATTGGTAAAATAACCTTCTTTCAATGTTTTTTGGTCAAATGGTCTTCACTTACAAAATACAATAAACAAATAATATCAAATATTTAAAATGCCCTCATCATGGAAAATACCCAAACACCCCTTTCAATCCAATCAAACTTCTCAATTTATCTACAAAACACATCAACGTGCTTTCTCGATGGTTGCTTTCCTAAGATCTTGTTAGTCATTGTATTCTTCATCTATCTTTTCCAATATTTTGAGCATTTGAGCAATAATTTTGATAGCTATATTATCTACATTGAAATATCTACTATATTTAAAGAAAAAAGAAAGGTACTTTTAGAAATATCATTTCCATTAGTACTTTTATTGTTGAATATAGTATAAAATGATATCTTAGTAGATTTTATTTTCGCATTTGGTGTATTTTTGTACCGTCCATAACTATTGGACAATAATGACACTCTAGTCATTATCTGAAGTGTAGAACGACATTACAGTCGTTATTTTGATAATTTAAATGTGATAACTATTTTCATATTACTTTGATATATACTCAAGTAATTTATTTAACTTTTTATTTTATTTACATCTATGGGTTCTGTAGAAATGATATGAGTACATGTATGCTATTTTGTCGAGTTTAAAAAGATTGAAGAAGGGAAATGGACATGGAGTTATATAGGAAATAGTGAAGAACATGTGGATATTCTTTATGTTCCAACTAGCATTACGTATATAGAGTTGTATAACAAAAGTGCAAAAACTTGTTAATGTGAATTCAAAGTTATATGAAATTGAGCTAATGTCTCTTAATCTCGGAATGTCGAAGTTTTCAGTTCCATCACAAAGGATTAATAGTGACATGAAAGTGAAGTGGTTTCTTTTTATTTGTAGAAAACATCATCTTTGCATGACTATTTTGACAAAAGTTGCAGATAAATGTGATAGCATAAGGGAGTTTGAAAGAGATTATAGAGTATAAACTAATGGTAAAGTAGAAAAGGGAGATGTGAGCAAATGAAATAAAGTTGAGCAATATGATGGCAATCATGGGAATGATAATATAGAAGGAAACTTTGTGGATTGAGATAACTTGCATATAATTCAATGTAGTTCTTAAAAAGAAGATTTCGAAGATAAATCTCCTTGGAGAGATGAAAACAATGTTGATTTCTCTATGGAAGAAGACATCATTGGTACTTCAATACAAGTTGTGTGTTTAATTCCTTATAGATTATCAGTTAGGATTCCCAAAAATGAGGATGCACACGATGATGAACTATTTCCAACTAAAAGTGCTTTGACATCAAAACTCTAGTTACTTGCTGTGAAGTACCAATTTGAATTTAAAGTGAAATAAGAGTGTGTATACAGTTGTTTGTGTTGAGGAAAGTTGTAACTGATGTTTACGGGCTCGTACGGGCAATGAGCATAGCTGAATTTGAGATTTTTCAAACACGAAAATATTCTAGCCATGACACTTGCTCCATGAGTGTTGATTGTAGGGATAATAGAAATGCTACCTATTTGTTAATTAGAAAACATGTAGCTCTAAAATATGAGGATGCCAACATAGTGTATAGACCAAGAAGCATCATCAATGACATTCGTCGAGAGTTTGGCATAACTATAAAATTTCACAAGGCATATATAGCCAAAGAATTTGCTTACAAAAAGGTTCGAGGTGGCCTTGATGATAGTTATGCAAATTTACCATTGTTTTGTCATGTTTTGGAGAAATAATCCTGGCACGTTGACCTTTACTGAAACTAATAATGATGGACGTTTCATGCATTTTTTATGGTATTAGGACCAAGCGTACGTGGATTTGTCTCTTCAATCCGACCGGTAATTTTTTTATATGGAACATTTTTGAAATCTAAGTATCGAGGTACGTTACTTGTTGCCACATGCCAAGATGCAAATCGTCAAATTTATCCACTT
>NC_036244.1:6356360-6368514 GCF_002742605.1 Olea europaea var. sylvestris | reverse complement strand
TTGTTAGCGGCATGTCCATCTTGCGATTTAAATGAGTTCGACATATCAAATATTAGGGCCTGAAATTCTTGTGACTGCTTATGTTCATGTTTATTAACAGAACAACACAAGTGACGTTCCTGTATCGTTCTGTTGAATTATCAAATATTTCGATTCCTTTCTACCGCATCGACCTCAAGGATAGGACTTCTTAACTTTAGAAAGTCAGAGTTGTTGATTACGTGATGAATAACGGTAGAATTGACATAGATTGTAGATGTCGAGTTGATGAAATTACAAGTTACCATCCACATTCGATAGAAAACAAAAGTAATGAGAGTATCTCTCAAAATTTGTGAGCGACATGTCCATCTCGTGACTTGGCCTGGAAGGCTTGTGCATGTTCATACTCATGTTTATCGACAGAAAGGCACAAGTGACGTTTAATGGCACCTACGTTGTTTTGTTGGTTTCTCCAGTAATCTGATTCCGTTCCACCATATCGACCTCAAGGATTGGACCTCATAATATCAGAAAGTCAGAATTGATGATTACGTGATGAATAACAATAGAATTTACATAGATTGTAGATATCGTGTTGGTGAAATCACAAGTCACTATTCACTCATTAGAAAATAAAAGTAATGACAGTATCTCTCAAAATTTGTAAGCGGCATGTCCATCTCGCGACTTAAATGAGTTCAACTTATCAAATATTGGAGCTTGAAAGACTTGTGGCTGTTCATACTCGTGTTTATCGACAAAACGGCTAAAGTGACCTTTAACGGTGCCTGTGTCGTTATATTCTTTTCTCCAATATTTCGATTCATTTCCACCGTATCGACCTCAAAGATTGGACCTCCTAACTTCAAAAAGTCAGAATTGTTGTTTACGTGACGAACAACGGTAGAATTGATACAAATTGTAGATGTCGAGTTAGTAAACTCACAAGTCACAATCCACATTTCGTTAGAAAACAAAAGTAATAAGAGTATCTATTAGAATTTGTTAGCGACATGTCCATCTCGCGACTTAAATGGTTCAACTTATCAAATATTGGGGCACGGAAGACTCATGGCTGCTCATACTCGTATTTATCAACAGAACAACACAAGTGACGTTTAACGGCACATGTGTCGTTCTGTTGTTTTCTCCAATATTTTGATTTCTTTCTACCGCATCGATCTCAAGGATCGAACCTCCTAACTTCAAAAAGTCAAATTGTTGATTACGTGATGAATAACGGTAGAATTGACGTAAATTGTAGATGTCGAGTTGGTGAAATCACAAGTTACCATCCACATTCATTAGAAAACAAAAGTAATGATAATATCTCCCAAATTTTGTGAGTAGCATGTTCATCTCGCAACTTAAATGAGTTTAACTTATCTAATATCGAGGCCTAGAAGGTTCGTGGCTGCTCATACTCTTCTCCTCTCAATAACGGCAAAAGCGCCATTACGTTCCCATGAATAAATTTTTCACTATAACGTCACTTGTGTCATTCTCTACATCTTTTCAATATCAGTAATGACACAACTGTCTTTCTTGTAGAATTTTAAATATAAACATAATGATAGTTATAATATTTTAATGTTTATTCTCATCCCAAAAACAGCACAAGCGCCGTTTTATTCAAGGTTTGACACTTTTTCCGTTCTTATGAACAAGTTTGTGTCTTTATAACGTTGCTTATGTCGTTTTCCCTATCTTTTCAATACCAGTAACAATGCAAGTGACATTCTCATAAACAATGTACAAACTAACATAATGACAGTTATGCCGTTCTAATGGCTTTTTTTCACATCAGTAACAACACTTGTGTTCTCCTCTTGATGAATTTTGTGTTACTATAATGCTACTTGTGCCGCTGTCTAAATGTTTTCAATATCAATAATGGCACAAGTGTCATTCTCATGAATTTATTTGTTAACATAAAGACTCCGTTCTAATGGACGTTCTCATATCATTAATGGTGCAAGCGTCATTCTCATGAACAAAACTTTACCAAAATAATGACAATTATATCGTTCTCATAGAAATGCATAAGCACATTTAAATGAAAGCTATAAAAACTGTAACTACAATCAACATTCAACTTGAAGCAAACATGTACGATTGCAAAATCAATCTCCATGATATTAACACAAAAGTAATATCAAAACATTCACTAAATCTACGGATCAAAGTGCCATGCAAATATCTCTGCAGCTAATTTCTTCCTCCAAATAGACATATATTTTGGACGAACCAAATTCATATTCAATTGAGCTTGTAAACACTCAATGTATTTCACTTTGAAAAGCCTACAATCAGACCTGCAAAATAATAATGGAAAAAAGTTAGATAAATGTGACATATGCAAAAGAAGTTGTAGATATTGGCGTTAAATGTTAGATTGAACTAAGTTTACCATTTATTTGTTCAGGAACTGTAACTCTCTGATAATGGAACATGCTGGTGTTGAAATTTTCTTCATGTGCTATGTGTAACTTTATCAACCAGGGAACTACCGTTTGAATATGTTTCATGCATTTGGCCAACTGAGCAGCTTCATTATGTTTTGGCAAACTATCATAAATGTAAATAGTTCACTTTATCAAATCAATCTTAAGTGTAAACCAATGAGAACTTGGTACATAGTAAGGAACATACAAAAATGGACAATTACTCCAATGTTTATCGAGCATCGGTGAAGCCCATTCAACATAATCGACGAGCTCTTGGTCAAATACGTAGTTATCATTTTTCTTCTTAGGTGTACCCATCTTAGGTAGCCTTTCTTAACAAGTTGTCAAAAGTAATAATCCAATATAGCACAATCTTGCTGAAATATATGTGGATATATCATTGCACTTTGCCTAATGTGGTATAGGGCTGAGTTGATGTGCTGTATGATAAAACATGATTAATTAAATGCATTATTTTATTAATAATAATTCTAATATACAAATATTATTTACATCATCAATAAGCCACCCTGTCATCTTTCAATAGTTTATCAAAGGATTTCCTTTGCACTTCACAGATAGCCAAGGATATAATATCACTGTGACAACAATAATATCAAATTAAGCTAACTTGCAAATTGAAAATTATGTCATTCACTATGCCAACCACAGGACTAAAATAAATTACCTCTGCGATGTATTTGCCAACCACTTGTTGAGGTTTTTAAATTTTTCGGATTTACTTCCCTTAAAGGGTCATATACTTGAATGCTTAACAATTTTCTCCTCTTTAAGGGATTAGTGTATGGAGAAAGCAGCATGGCTGCTCTTCTCTTAACTCAATGTCCCCTTCCTATAGCTAATTCAGAATTTGGATCCTCGATCACAATGATTTCATTACTAGGTAGGCAAACATATGAAGATGTCGAAGGCTCCCCACAATCGTCTACAAAAGTTTATGGAACACAATTCAATCCATTTTAACACACAATATTTAAAAGTGAAATATTGAAATGTAAATTATTTTTACATCTGTTAAATATGTTTGAATAATCTTTCATCCCAACCGCCTTCTCTGTTACCTTATTTGGTCGAGATTTCTTGGTCTGGAAATTCTCCCTGGTTCAGACTAAAGGCCATTGTTGGTACATAATTATGACAGATGAAGAACCTAGCACAAATCTTACAAATGGAATCCAATATAAAAATTATTTGTAACTTATTGCAAAAAGTAAAAGAGGGAATATACGATCATCATATGTAAAAAAAAGTCTCGTGTTGCTTATTCAGTTTGACTTCTCATGAGAGCATTCTTTATTAATCACCTCATCTTGCACTCTTGTCTCTTTGTTCTGTTGATTGTTTGTATTACAAGCATGATTATCAAATTTGCTTCTTTCCAGTTGAACTCCACCTTTACCAGCCGATTGGAGAAATAAATCAAATTTCCTTTCTACTCGATCGAAGCGCTCTGACATCTCACCTCACAGCCTCTCTTCAATTCCTTTTATTTCTTGTTTTATTATATGAGCGATATATTAACGAGAAGGTGGGGTCGTCCGGCTGTTTTAGATGAATGTATATGGCTAGACATGGATGGTCGATCCGACTTCCCAGGACATTGTGGGCAATCGAAACATAATTGTGCATCATCACTCTCAGAATTTTCCCCTTTATCATTAGAAGCGACATTATCCAGCTTAAGATTCGCTATATCATCAAAAGGTCCGGATTCTTTCCAAAACGGCTCCAGCAATTCATCATCTGTAGGATTTAGCGTACAATGTACCTCATTTGCAAAAACAAAATTGTATAATAATTCAGTAAATTGTTTTGTTATAGTTATCGATATGCAATTTCGATAAACAAAACTCACATTTGATTGTTCAAAAAATGTGCAAAGTATATCCCCCCAAGTTGTTTGTACATTTCCTAGCCTATCATTATTGGAATTCTGGAATCATCTGTTACATGGCCAACTTTCTTTCCAACACTGGGAATTACTTCAAATGCCCAAATCTGTACAATCAAAAATTTAATTTTCAAACATAATTAAACAAATGTAATTTTAAATGATTTTAGAACATATTACCATGATTGCAAGGGGAAATCCATACAAAGAATATGGATATCACTGAGAAGTTGTGTAATTCTTCAACATTTCTCCCAAGTTACGTTTAAACATCCTAATAGCGTACTCGTATGACTTTTCTGTTGGGAATCTACTTATACATGCACAGAGAAAAATTAAAATTATTTCGATTCCCACCGAGGATCCCATTGTGTTTAGATAGAAATCGTGATAAATATTGTACCTTTGACGAATTCTGCAAACCTTTTGCTTTTCTTTTTGTTCCAGCAATCTTGATTCGCCACCTACAACTGTCTTTTCCTCTTGTGCCAGCAAGAATAATAAAAACCATATGGACTTCAAACCCTAGCCATGTATTTATATAAACCCAAACGGGCTCGACCCGACCCGATCCGGTCCGGTCCAATATTTAATTAATTCATTTAATTAAATCCGGTCCGTGAATTAATTAATCCAATTAATTAATTTGGGAATATAAATAACAAATCCAATTAATTAATTTATCCAACGATTGTTAAATTAACCAATTGGCAATTTGCAATCTTCCAATTCTCTTTTGTGTGCGACCTATTAGGTTCCCGACCACGATTCCTAACGACGTGAAATATTATTTTGATCTAATCAAAATTGATAAATTAAACCACCCTTTTAATTTATCGTCAATTCACACTCGCCGTCCCTGATTGACATCTAGCAATATGTCAGGGCAATACATGTGACGAAAAATGTCACGTGGTATGACAAAATCAAATTCGTTCATTTACCATGAAACTATAATTCCTTCGTCATATGATCCGATCAATTACGAGATATGGAAGTGTGTCAATCTCGATCATTGATCATATCTTTCACTCCACTATTAAGTCAATATAAGTTGAGAACTTCTTTCGACTTATGAGTACACCTTGGTTAAGGATTTCATCATCGACTTAATTGAATGAAATGCAGATCATAATCTCCTACTATCTAAGAGTGATGAATCCTTTATTGATCAATCACAACCTTCATACGATTCTTCACGTACTCGAACGATGTCGTATTAGTGGCCCTTTGCAGAGCAACATCCAACACCTCCAAAGTATGACTGTCCTCATATAAGGTACCATGACGATCTTAAGTCAAAGGACCAATTTCACTACCGAACATTTAGAGATTAACCACTAACACTCAGATAGTTATCCATGTGGAATCTCTCGGCGGGTCTCCAATGTTTTGTTCCATAGCAAAACATCCACGTGTTCATTTAAGTGTCACCACACTTTAGCTTGTGAGATTAGCTACTTACTTCACAAGTAAGAAATGCCACACGTGATGGTTTATCCGTAATAACGATATCTGTATCTCGTTATTACTTATGACCACGGACGATTTAAGATTCAATCAGATGTAATTTGTATCTTACAATCACAACTCCTTGTGATTAACAAATTACGAAGATTTGAATCTACGGACTCTATTATTTATTTAATTGTCTATTAATTAAATAATAGATTTGCCATTAAATTGCATTAATTATATATCAAAAGTATTTATGTCCAAAGTTGATTGGATCTAGGGCATAATACTTACATTTTCCCTTATGAATAGTTGTTAAATCTATCAAGATCATCCACCAAATAAAACCACCATGAGTTAACATATGTATTCTCCTCTGCTGCCAAAAGCACCTATACCAATATGAAGATAAGATCCAACTTATATTTATCATTCTTATGCTTGCAACGTTTTAAAACATCTAACAATAAGCCTCTCTTTATTTTGCCGTCGCTACGCTTAAAACATTCTATCACAAGTCTACAATTTTGTCTTAGCATCAGATCCTTGCTCTCCAAATCCCTAGCTTTAAAGCTAGTCACCAATTTGAATTCCTGCAATCCAAATTGTGTAAGCTTGTCTCCAAATTTAATCCATACTTCATTTTCTTTTGAGGTACTTATCGACCTTAGAATCAGCTAGTGGACTAATTGGGATGCAAGCTTTATATTTCTCAAAACTTAACAAAAACTTAACAAATGTCCATTGAAAGAATTTATGAATAGGTCCCGATGCTTTTCGTTTAAGCTGTAGAAAACTTCATCAATCAATTTCATTCTACACTTATTACTTATCTGGGATAATAGAAATGCTACCTATTTGTTAATTAGAAAACATGTAGCTCTAAAATATGAGGATGCCAACATAGTGTATAGACCAAGAAGCATCATCAATGACATTCGTCGAGAGTTTGGCATAACTATAAAATTTCACAAGGCATATATAGCCAAAGAATTTGCTTACAAAAAGGTTCGAGGTGGCCTTGATGATAGTTATGCAAATTTACCATTGTTTTGTCATGTTTTGGAGAAATAATCCTGGCACGTTGACCTTTACTGAAACTAATAATGATGGACGTTTCATGCATTTTTTATGGTATTAGGACCAAGCGTACGTGGATTTGTCTCTTCAATCCGACCGGTAATTTTTTTATATGGAACATTTTTGAAATCTAAGTATCGAGGTACGTTACTTGTTGCCACATGCCAAGATGCAAATCGTCAAATTTATCCACTTGCATGGAGTATAGTGGATTCAGAAAAAAATGACTCATGGATTTGGTTCTTTTAGAAGTTGCGACAAATAACCAGTGATATAAATGAGCTAGTCTTTTTATTTGACTGTGTAGCAACCATATCAAACGGTTTCAGCAACGTCTATCTTAACGCACATCATGGAAATTATATATGGCATTTACAAACTAACTTGAAGAGAAAATTTCCTTGCATAGATATTTTGTTGTTGTTTAGAGCTATCGAGAGACATATAGTTTGGAAAAATTTGAGCTAAATAGCAAGTATTGTGCAGTCCACCTGAGAAAATCCGAGGGTACTTAGAAGATGATTTTGGGGTGGAGTATCGGTCAAGAGAACATTTCAATGAAATTAGATACAATAGTATGACTACAAACAATGAAGAATCATTAAACTCATTGTTGGAAAGTACTCGAGAATTTCCTATACTTACTTTGATCGAGTATATCAGGGAAAAGATATAGAGATGGTTTCATGATAGGTGCGTTGATGCCGAAAAATGTACAAGCTACCTCACCCCTCATATGGAGGAGAAGATGTACAATAGGTATAATGAGTCAAAAGGTTTTGAGATGAAAGCTCTTAGCCCAGATGAAATGTAAGTGAGTAATGAAATGGAAAGTTTCATTATTAATTTGGAGAGAGGGACATGCACATGTAAGAAATTTGATTTGGACCAATTTCCATGTGCTTATGCAATTGCTGTAGTAAGAGATGTTGGAGATAAATGTTACAAGTTTTGCTCTCCATTTTATAACACTAGTTACTAGAAACAAGCTTATTCTGAATATATATATCCATTGCCAAACGAGGCGGATTAGGAAATTCTCGAGAATTTTCGATCAAGAAAGGTAATATGACCGTTGACAAAGAGGAATTGGATGTCCACCAAAAAAAGGAAACAATCAATCAGAGGGATGCGCAAGTCTCATACGTGTAGTATGTGTTTGAAAACTGGGTATAACTGTATCACTTGTACAGATCGTGTACCACTCAGCGAGAGACATGATTGATGAAGATAAAACGATATATCTGCTAAATTTTGACCTTTATGATGTGCTTTTTTTATAGTATTGAAAAGGATGGTGATGCTATGATGTATTGCTTTCGTCATTCCTAAATGTAAACTATTTAAAATGTTTGAAATGATTCATTTTGTCATTGTCTTAGAATCTATGAAACCATAATGGCAAATTTTTATTTTTATTTTTTTTAACAACAAACTGTTTTGAGTATTTTACCTAGAAAATATAAAAATGATGTTCATAAATTAATATTATTGATTTAATAACAATTTATTTTAAAATGTACAAGTTATTAATTATTCGTATTGTGTTTACATAAGTAACGACACTTGTAATATTTCTATAATAGTAACGGCACTAGTGTTCTCATTTTTCATATTGTCCAAGTAATGAGAGTATCTCTCAACATTTTGAGAAGCACGTCCATCTCGAGATTTACATGAGTTCAACTTATTGAATATCGAGGCCCGAAAGGTTCGTGGCTGTTCATATTCGTGTTAATCGACAGAACGATACAAGTGATGTTTAACGGCACCTGTGTGGTTCTGTTGGTTTCTCCAATAGTTCGATTCTGTTCTACCGCATCGACCTCAAGGATTGGACCTCATACTATTAGAAAGTCAGAATTGTTTACTTGATGAATAACAGTAGAATTGACATAGATTGTAGTTATCATGTTGGTGAAATCACAAGTCACTATTCACATTCGTTAGAAAACAAAAGTAATGAGAGTATCTCTCAAAATTTGTTAGCGGTATGTCCATCTCACGACTTAAATGAGTTCGACATATCAAATATCAGGGCCCGAAAGTCTTGTCACTGCTCATCCTCGTGTTTATTAATAGCACAAGTGACGTTTAACGACACCTATGTCGTTCTATTGAATTCTCAAAGATTTCGGTTCCTTTCCACCACATTGACCTCAAGGATAGGACTTCTTAACTTTAGAAAGTCAGAATTATTGATTATTGATGAATAACGGAAGAATTGACATAGATTATAGATATCGAGTTGGTGAAATCACAAGTCACTATCCACATTCATTAGAAAACAAAAGTAATGAGAGTATCTCTCAAAATTTGTGAGCAACATGTCCATCTCGAGACTTAAATGAGTTCAAATTATCAAATATCGAGGCTCGAAAGGTTCGTGGCTGTTCATACTTGTATTTATTGACAGAACGATACAAGTGACGTTTAATGGCACCTGTGTGGTTCTGTTGGTTTCTCCAATAGTTCGATTATGTTCCACTGCATCGACCTCAAGGATTGGACCTCATAATATCAAAAAGTCAGAATTGTTGATTACGTGATGAATAACGGTAAAATTGACATAAACTGTAGATATTGTATTAGTGAAATCACAAGTCACTATTCACATTCATTAGAAAACAAAAGTAATGAGAGTATCTCTCAAAATTTGTTAGCGGCATGTCCATCTTGCGATTTAAATGAGTTCGACATATCAAATATTAGGGCCTGAAATTCTTGTGACTGCTTATGCTCATGTTTATTAACAGAACAACACAAGTGACGTTTAATGTCACATGTATCGTTCTGTTGAATTATCAAATATTTCGATTCCTTTCTACCGCATCGACCTCAAGGATAGGACTTCTTAACTTTAGAAAGTCAGAATTGTTGATTACGTGATGAATAACGGTAGAATTGACATAGATTGTAGATGTCGAGTTGATGAAATTACAAGTTACCATCCACATTCGATAGAAAACAAAAGTAATGAGAGTATCTCTCAAAATTTGTGAGCGACATGTCCATCTTGTGACTTGGCCTGGAAGGCTTGTGCATGCTCATACTCATGTTTATCGATAGAAAGGCACAAGTGACGTTTAATGGCACCTACGTTGTTTTGTTGGTTTCTCCAGTAGTCTGATTCCGTTCCACCATATCGACCTCAAGGATTGGACCTCATAATATCAGAAAGTCAGAATTGATGATTACGTGATGAATAACAATAGAATTTACATAGATTGTAGATATCGTGTTGGTGAAATCACAAGTCACTATTCACTCATTAGAAAATAAAAGTAATGACAGTATCTCTCAAAATTTGTAAGCGGCATGTCCATCTCGCGACTTAAATGAGTTCAACTTATCAAATATTGGAGCTTGAAAGACTTGTGGCTGTTCATACTCGTGTTTATCGACAAAACGGCTAAAGTGACCTTTAACGGTGCCTGTGTCGTTATATTCTTTTCTCCAATATTTCGATTCATTTCCACCGTATCGACCTCAAAGATTGGACCTCCTAACTTCAAAAAGTCAGAATTGTTGTTTACGTGACGAACAACGGTAGAATTGATACAAATTGTAGATGTCGAGTTAGTGAACTCACAAGTCACAATCCACATTTCGTTAGAAAACAAAAGTAATAAGAGTATCTATTAGAATTTGTTAGCGACATGTCCATCTCGCGACTTAAATGATTCAACTTATCAAATATTGGGGCACGGAAGACTCATGGCTGCTCATACTCGTATTTATCAACAGAACAACACAAGTGACGTTTAACGGCACATGTGTCGTTCTGTTGTTTTCTCCAATATTTTGATTTCTTTCTACCGCATCGATCTCAAGGATTGAACCTCCTAACTTTAAAAAGTCAAATTGTTGATTACGTGATGAATAACGGTAGAATTGACGTAAATTATAGATGTCGAGTTGGTGAAATCACAAGTTACCATCCACATTCATTAGAAAACAAAAGTAATGATAATATCTCCCAAATTTTGTGAGTAGCATGTTCATCTCGCAACTTAAATGAGTTTAACTTATCTAATATCGAGGCCTAGAAGGTTCGTGGCTGCTCATACTCTTCTCCTCTCAATAACGGCAAAAGCGCCATTACGTTCCCATGAATAAATTTTTCACTATAACGTCACTTGTGTCATTCTCTACATCTTTTCAATATCAGTAATGACACAAGTGTCTTTCTTGTAGAATTTAAATATAAACATAATGATAGTTATAATATTTTAATGTTTATTCTCATTCCAAAAACAGCACAAGCGCCGTTTTATTCAAGGTTTGACACTTTTTCCGTTCTTATGAACAAGTTTGTGTCTTTATAACGTTGCTTATGTCGTTTTCCCTATCTTTTCAATACCAGTAACAATGCAAGTGACATTCTCATAAACAATGTACAAACTAACATAATGACAGTTATGCCGTTCTAATGGCTTTTTTTCACATCAGTAACAACACTTGTGTTCTCCTCTTGATGAATTTTGTGTTACTATAATGCTACTTGTGCCGCTGTCTAAATGTTTTCAATATCAATAATGGCACAAGTGTCATTCTCATGAATTTATTTGTTAACATAACGACTCCGTTCTAATGGACGTTCTCATATCATTAATGGTACAAGCGTCATTCTCATGAACAAAACTTTACCAAAATAATGACAATTATATCGTTCTCATAGAAATGCATAAGCACATTTAAATGAAAGCTATAAAAACTGTAACTACAATCAACATTCAACTTGAAGCAAACATGTACGATTGCAAAATCAATCTCCATGATATTAACACAAAAGTAATATCAAAACATTCACTAAATCTACGGATCAAAGTGCCATGCAAATATCTCTGCAGCTAATTTCTTCCTCCAAATAGACATATATTTTGGACGAACCAAATTCATATTCAATTGAGCTTGTAAACACTCAATGTATTTCACTTTGAAAAGCCTACAATCAGACCTGCAAAATAATAATGGAAAAAAGTTAGATAAATGTGACATATGCAAAAGAAGTTGTAGATATTGGCGTTAAATGTTAGATTGAACTAAGTTTACCATTTATTTGTTCAGGAACTGTAACTCTCTGATAATGGAACATGCTGGTGTTGAAATTTTCTTCATGTGCTATGTGTAACTTTATCAACCAGGGAACAACCGTTTGAATATGTTTCATGCATTTGGCCAACTGAGCAGCATCATTATGTTTTGGCAAACTATCATAAATGTAAATAGTTCACTTTATCAAATCAATCTTAAGTGTAAACCAATGAGAACTTGG
>NC_036244.1:6341358-6351551 GCF_002742605.1 Olea europaea var. sylvestris | reverse complement strand
AAAAATCTCACATACGAAGGCCATCGTACCACTTTGAAAGTGACTCATCAACTAGCTTTACCAAGGTGCTCCTAAATCCAATACTGATGGTTGAAAGACCAAGGCAAGAAGTTGATTGGGGACTAATAAAAGGAGAAGGCCATCGCACTGATTTTTAATTATATGCGGAATTAAATCTCACTCCCAAATTATATCCCACACGTTTATACTGAAGAGGTTCACAGTGCTATTGGCTTTTCATTATTTTGGAGAAATTAATAACATCAATCGCAGAAATAAATTGATAAAGCTTTCTTATCCTCTACATTATTTAAATTTCTAAACAACAAAACATTCTATCATTTATTTCTGTTTAGCAGCCGTTTAAACTATAAAAATGTGAATAAAAATTGATCAATAGCATGATTATAACCTATGGTTCTTGACTTGAGAAGGCATGAGATGAAGAAGTCATACCTTTAATTTGTGTTCACTTTCACAATCGCAATAGTAAGGAGAGGAATTTCCACGAATTTGTAGTCGATTTCGTGAGATTTTCACAAAGAGGAAGAAGAAGAGAGACGTTTTTTGAATTTGGGATAATAGGGTTTTACCTGAGGAGAAAAATGGGTGAATGAGGGAATTTGGAAAGATTTTTGTGTTAAATTGTGAAGGATAGTTTGGTCATTTTATCAATTAAACTATTCTATTTTTTTTCCTCTTTTTTGTATTGGTCAAAGGTCATTGTCCAATATTATTGGGAAACCCAACTATCTCACCAAATTCCCTTTCTAACAATCCTCCATATGAATGAAAATTACCAAAATTCAAATAATAATGAAGACACTAGTAGAGAATATAGGAGAAAAAATATTGCATTAGGAGAGGTAGCCTCTGACTTTGAATATGTCTTAGTGAAATACCAACAGATTTACTTGACTAATTAGTGAACATGATATCTTGAACTATTTAGTCATTATTTTAAGAATAATTTTCTAATCCTCATAATTGAAAGTAACGGCGTTTGACCCAACAAACTCCTAGAGGTGAATGTGTAATTGTGAAATTTGAAAATTATCAATCATTAATAGTAACAAGTCACTTTAATAATTAATTCGAATGAGTTCATATGTAATTATTATCTTATGTTGAATTACCACAGTTTCTAATATGCATAAAACAAATAACACAAATATTTTGATGACGAAGAAAATCATTCACGGGATAAAAAAACTTTAAGACCAAGCCAATAAAATTCACTTGCAGTATCATCCAAACTAGAAAACCTCCTAGACTCGTTATCCTACTTCCTGTGATTTCCAAGGCCGACCTGAATTACGTGCTCTTGCAACACTTCCAACCTTTTAGAATTGTCTCTCTTATGGATTATCAAGAACTCCTAGTTCTTGTCCTCTTCCTAGACCCCTAACTTACTTTTACAACTTCTCAAAAGACTTTTGACTTTTACAACTCTTTTATAACAATAATTTTATCTCCAGAATAGCCAAAGGCATTAAAACCTAACAAATTTCCCCTTTGATATTCTGTGACAAGATTATGTATTACATTTCAAAGAAATAAAGACAAAAGATAATCTACCCATACCCAAACTGAATCGTCTGAAACTTGCTTTCCTTGTTAAATATGTTTTCTGAAAACAGCCACTTAAATACCAAGCGTAAAAGTGCGTGAAACAGAAAATGTATCAATTGAAACATATTATCATAATCATGCTAGCTAGATTGAGATGCAATATCAATGTTAATCAAAATACCAACTGAAACATTAATAACACAAAATATCAAAACTCAAAAAGCTAAATAAAATATCAACATTCATTCAAAATGATATGAAATGCCAAGTACTATCTCAAAAAACAGTCTCAAAATGACCATTCCCCCTTAATCCATACTACTCTTTCTCCCCCCATTTTTTCACAAATGATTAAGGGAAACTTAATAAGAAATATTTCTTCCTTTTTTATATAAAATATCATCATGAAATACCGACAACAATATATATGATAACTCAAAAATGCCATTGATAGTATGTACAAGCATGATCAATGAAGAGTACACTTTCCACATATTCGGTTCAAGTTTAAATGGAGTAAATTGTACAAGTGATCTATGTGTATAAAGTGTCACCAATTCCTTGTAAGCAATACTCCAAACCTTAAATTTATGAGAAATAACATGCTAAACATCACTGAAGAATAAGTTTATTAATAATAAAAGCCAAACACATAACAACTAGAGCCAATTAACCAAAGAAGCTCATATTTTCATATATATTCTTTTTATTTTCACATCTTATGTGTTGACTTGTTTTCCATTAAGCGATTAAAATAACCCATGTAACGAGCTTTGGACCAATGACTCCAAATCAGTTGACCACAGACATAAGGTTATAAGAAATCATCAAGCTTAATTGCTCGAGTCGAAAGCTCAATCCATGTTCATGGTCACCTCACCAATAGATGACTACCAAATCTCACACACGCGATCAAGATTCACATGATCATAGTGTGTACAGTGCAAATTGTATATGAAAAAACCTATACTAAGTACTCAATATAAAACCTAAACAAAAAAATTGAAACTATGCTACAGAACATCAACTTTACTCATACTTGATCAAATAAACATGTTCAAGCATATCATTTTTTGTGCCATAGTTTGAAAAAAAATTCCTTCATTCTTTTATTTTTTATTAAAAAATAAAAATAACATACAAAGAATAATATGCATGCAATAATGAATAAACATAATGAATAAGCACAAGCATGAACCAAACTACATACTCAATGAGGTATACAAAAGTTCTTACCTTCAAGAGTATTGTAATCAGATTCAAAATTTCTCAAATTACTCTTCTTAACCTAGACTTTTCTAGAAGTAGAATTATTCATGGTTGATTATGTCAACATTTCAATCAAGCGACTAACCTGATTAGTAATGAAGTCAACCCTGCTAGAAATATCGTGAGTTTTACTTTTACTCTTATTCAAAAATCTATAATATCTAGTTCTTGTGTGTCCTAACTTACCAAAATTAAAATGTGTAGGAATAAACATAGGACCAAAAATACGTGATTCTTGATATTGTTTTCTGTGTTGAAACATCCTTTGTTGTCTAATGGATTTCCTATTCTCTAATTCTTGATATAAGCTGGGATAAAAGTGATTTTGAAAGTGCTAGAAACACGAGGATTTGAACTATCATAGCCTAGACCTTTCCCATTTTTAGAAGGCTTATTCATCCCTATGATGTTATCAAACTTCTTAGAACCCCATTTTTAGAAGGCTTATTCATCCCTATGATGTTATCAAACTTCTTAGAACCACTAGAGAATGTAAGAAGTTGAGCGTTGGACTTCTCAAGACTCTCATAAGGGTCTTAACCTTGATTTCTAAGGATTAATTTACAATGGTCAACTCACTAAATCTCCTAGTCTAATCCTCAAGATCACTCATAAGATTTTTAACCTTAATCTCTAAGGATTTATTCATAGAATACAATTTACTAAGGTAAAAGTTAGATTCTTGAAGGCTGTGTATAAGTCTTTCTTTCTCTAGCTCAAGTTCATTAATCTTCATAAACACAACTTTATTCGTCTTCTTTATCTTAAGACTCTCATTAAATAACTGATTGTAAGCCTCACGAATCTCTTCCTCATCTTTAGAAACTTCATTAGAGTGCTCATTACGATCTACTTCCTCAACCTTTTTACTGTCCTTATCAAATTCACTTCTAATCTTCTAATCTTAGAAGCAAATGCCATAAATTTATGACCTTTAGAATTGGACTTCTCACTTTGATTGTTAGAGTTAGCTTGTCTGCAGTGAGAATAGCATTCATAGCTTTACCCTTGATTTTCTTATTATTAGGGCATACACACCTAAAATGGCCAAAACCTTAAAACTTATGACATCTCACATACTAACATTTCTTTCTAGACTCACTAGAGGCACATCTTTGTCTCCCTGAGGCTTCTTCTTATTCCTAAGCATTTTTTGAAAGTTCTTAACAAAATAAGTTATCTCCTCATCATTAAGGTTCTCTATATCAGTAAAGTTATTCTCTTCTTCCCAACAGTGTTAAAGGCTATAGATTTGTTATTCTTAGTATGAGAAGTTCTATCTTAATCGTATCTAAATTCTTGTTCTCCTCGATAGCCATGATTTTATATATAAATCTCTCATGTAATAACCTAAGAACCTTTTCTTACAATTTTCATTTATGAGATTTTCTCATCTAGTTTGAGCTAAGGTTTACTATGTCATTCAAATTTGCATAGAAATCATCAAATGATTCATCATCCTTCATTCTAATAGAAATCATCGAATGATTCATCATCCTTCATTCTAATTTCTTAACAGCTAGAGTTTCCTTATGTGTGATCTCTAGAATATCCCAAACCTCTTTGTCAATCTCACATAGACATTTTCCTAAACTCTTCGACAAACACAACTATGAAAGGGCATGAAGACCTTTACTATTATAATTACACTCATCTAAGTTGGTCCTCGATAAACTAGAAGTAGGAGTATGGGTAACTACAACTTCAACTGTAGTAGTAGGGGCGGTCCAACCATTTTACACACCAAGTGAAATAGGTCATCCATAGATTTTAGAAAGGATTTCATTTTTATTATCTAGTAAGTAGATTTGCTTTCGTCAAAATATGAAGGTGTTGATAAAGACCGATCCATCTAGATTAAATAAGGGCTAGGATTTGATTTCGAATATTGATACCACTTAAAAGTAACATCATTTGACCCAACTAACATCTGGAGGGGATGAATAGGTGTAAAAAGCAGAATATAATAATTATCAATTATTAATAGAAGCAAGTCACTTTAATAATTAATCCGGATGAGTTAGTACTATCTTATGTTGAATTACTACATTTTATAATATGCATAAAGTAAATAATACAAATATTTTGACGATGGATAAAAACCCTCACAAGATCAAAAAAAACTTTAGGACCAAACTAGTAAAATTCACTATAGACAAATTGACTTATAGTATGGTCCAGACTAAACAACTTTCTAGACTCATTGACCTACTTTTTGTAATCTCCAATGCCTTCCTAGATTGCATACTCTTGCACCAACTTCGACCTTTTGAAATTGTGTAGCTCCTATGGATTACTAAGAACTTCGTATTTCAGTCCTCTTTCTAGACTCCTAATTGACTTTTACAACTTCCCAAAAGACTTTTAACTTTTACAAATCTTTTATAACAATAATTTTGTCTCCAAAATAGTCAATAACATTAAAATCTAACACTAATCAATTTTGTCAAGGGTGCAATTCAAAGTGGGTAAGATTGTCTTCATCCCTTATGACACAATCTACTTTCTTATGTACCAACAACCCAATCCAACCCAATATCATGCTAAGATTCCGAGGCATGCCCAAACTAAAGCTTTTGAACTCAGAAAAATGACAAAACAAGATTTGTCCATAATAATGCTTAGTGTTATCTAAGGATGATGTTTCAACAGTGCTCAACCCACTTACATTGAAACAAACCAACATTTTGCTTAACCATGTTGCTCTTTAACCAATTACACGATATGTGTGTTTGAGTCATCTCATTCTTTTTGTTAGATTGTAATTCAAATTCCATGTGTTTTGAAAGTTTGATGTATAGAGGAAGCCTAGATAACGTTGGATTAGAAGTTTGGATAGCTAAGGAATCAAATTTCACTATAGATGGATAGTTAGATTGGGATAAGGACTTTGGCTTGATGAAGAGATCAAGATAAGAAAACTTTTATTGATTCTATTTCATCTATAAATCCAAGATTTGGCTTCTATAAATACTCTACAAAGTGTAGGATCTTTGCAGACAAAACAAACATAACAATTAGATCATTATTAGATACATTAGAAACCTGAGAGTTTTGTTTGAATTTAGATTGAGAGATAAAATCTTGTAAAGACAATTTTAGTTTCTTGGTATAATAAATTTTTCTCTTCTTCCGCAAAAATCTTGCTTGTTATGTGATCTAATTATTTTCATATTACCCATATTTTTTCGTTCTTTAATTATTTGGCCGATTCTCAACAAACTAGCATTAGAGCAGAAAGTCTTTCGGCAGTGTTCTTGGAAGGTTCAAATTTGTTTTTAAAGCTAAGTTAAAACGAGGTCAATTATTTTAAGGATGGAAAGTATAAAATTTGAGATTTCGCTTTTGAATCGCAACAGCAGATTCTCTTTGTGGCAGAGTAAGATACAGGCAATTTTTGCTCAATTGGATCTTGATGAAGCTTTGTTGGAATGCCCGCAACAATGATGGCAGTATAGAAGCAACAGAAGGATCAGAATGCCCTATAACAATTATGTCTTCAGATGTCTTCTCATTGCTTGATAGAAGGTAGATCTTTGGAAAACCATCTATCACTATTCACTATCGTTGCTGATTTGGAGGCCATGAAGATCAAGTATGATGAATAGGATTTGGGGATAATATTGTCATTTTCATTGCTAACTTCATATTTGACCTTTAGAGATATCATTCTCTATAGTCAGAATTTTATCACTATTGATGACGTATATGATGCACTTTAATCTAAAGAGAAGATGAAGTATTTAGTTGTTGGACCTGACGCCTAAGCAAAGGGTCTTATTGTTTGTTAGAGGAAGACATGTTGTCATTGAAGGGATAGAGTCTTGGATGGCAATAATGATAAGGTCTGTTGGTTTTGCAACAATAAGGAGCATATGAAAAGGGATTGCTATGAGTGGTGGAAAATGTTTGCCACTCCGAATCAGGATGGATAGCTAGAAAATTTATATAGAGTAAATCTTGCAGAAGATGACAATAATAGAGATTTTTTGGTGATACTGATGATGATTCCAAACCTAATGAGGATTGAATTCTTAATTGAGCTTTCATTTTTCATATGTTTTCAAATCGAGATTGGTTTTCTTCATTTGAAAAGTTACAAGGGATTTCGTGACAATGAAAAATAATGCGCCTTGTAAAATAGTTGGGCTTGGAATGTCAAAATCAAGATGTTTGATTGAATGGTCAAGGCACTTTGCCAAGTGCGACATGTTCCATGTATAAATAGAAAAATTATCCCTTTAAGTACTTTAGATTCGAAAGGTTACAGGTATATCAATAAAGTTGGAGTTTTAAAAGTTAGCAAAGGTGCTAGGGTTATGTTAAGGTGGTAGAAAAAGTCTAGATTATATGTATTGGAAGGTTTGATGATCATTGTAGAAGTACTTGCAGCTTATGGTTTGATAAGCCATGACTCATGTAGAGTTAGTTGTGATCAGATTGTTTGTAGTGGTTCGAACAATAATTTTGGAAAACCTTCCATTCACTCTACTGGAGCTAGTTGTGATCTTGATGATCATGTCACTCGTGATGATTTGAGCAGGTTTGATAACTTAGGTGGAGTTAGTGTGACTTGTGGTGATTCAGGCATGTTTTTGCGTTGCTCATGGTAAATTGAGTAGGTTAAGTGACTCGGTTGGAGTTGGAAGTGAATGGATAATTCAAGGAAGACTGGGGCCCAAGATTGTTTTGCTAGCATGCAGGATTTGGATTTGGTTCACAATTGCTGAATATGCTCGACAGAGGCATGGTGTACTCGGAAGGGACGTGGTGGAAGAGTTGGAGAATGAATTGAAGAGCAGTTTCCTTGTTTTGAAATTTGTGTCAATGTGGAGTTTATTAGATTATAACTCAAATACCATGTGTTTTGGAAGTTGGTACACGGAGGAAGCCTAAATAATATTGGATTAGAAGTCAAGACAGATAAGGAATCAAATTTCATCATGGATGAAATGTTTGATTGGTATAAGGGCTTTGGGTCGGTGAAGGGAATTTTTGTGCATTCTATTTCATTTGTAACTCTATGATTTGACTCCTATAAATACTTCACAAGGTGTAGGATCTTGGCAGAAAAAGCATAACAATTAGGTCATTGTTGGATACAATAGAAATTTAAGAGAATTGAGATTTAGATAGAGATATTAAATCTTCTATAGACAATTTTAGTTTCTTAGTATAATAAATTATTTTCTTCTTCCACAAAAATTTTGTTTATCGTGTGATCCAATTATTTTCATAGTACTCATATTTTCTTATTCTTTAATTATTTGGCCGGATTCTTAACACTTTTCTACCTTGTTATGGAACACAACTTCTCTTCGTATTGTCTACTGCTCTTGGTCTAATGTGAGTGAACTAAACTCCTCATCTGGGACCTAATTTGGGTCTAAGCACAATTTAGGATGAAATCCAGTTTATCAAAGCCACCAATAATCTTCTCGTCCCGTTAAAGATATTCTTACAATACTATTTCCAATCAACAAGTTAGTATCTCACTTATCTAACTATGAGGGGATGTACACCTGAATGTACACCTTGAAATGTATAACTAGCATTTTTCTATTAATTGTGCTTTGTCCTGTAAAAGAAGAAAGGATCAAAAGCAATCTTTTTGTCGCACTGAGAAATTTGATAATATCTTTCTTAATTTTGGTACCATTTGACTATCACAGTAGTTAATGAGAAAATGCACCCATTTTACTTCAATTCAATCATTCCATTCACTGATTTTGATGAACGTTTAGGGGCCGCTATCTGACATTTAACTAAAGCTCATGATTAAAGGTTTTTGAGATTCTCAAATATATGGAGAATCTTATCATTTCTCTTTATCAAATTGAGAGCTATCAAATTGTGTAATATGTTCGATTTTAGATAATATATTTAAAAGATAATATTTTGATACGTGGATTAGATTTTATATAATTCTTTTCAGTTTAAATAAAAGACGAGCTTGTCAACCTAACATACCTCAACGAGTTCATCAGATTGAGTAGTCTACAACTCCCTTAACACCTAAAGTGAGACTACACTTCAAACCAAACGAGTTGGCCTAGAACTCATGGCTACACATAGAGCATACTCAACCTTTAATAAAATTATATTAGAATTTAAATATCTAACTAGCTCGTCTTTCATACTTATTTCAACACATATATAATCAACCCAATTAAGACTGCACAACTATCATTATAACCTTGATAAAGTGGCAATAGTGGTTCGTGGAGACATCCTACCAATTACCATCAACTACAAGTCATATAAAATCAAGACCAAGCTTCATCAAATGGATAACAAATCTTGCACATAAAAGTGCTTAAAAATGACATATGTTGCACTATGAACCTTACGTATCTTTAATTTCTTAATAACAATGCACAGTATGTGATGCTATACGACATGTTTGTTATGCTATACTAAATAAAATGAAGAAAAATATGTAATTACTTCGAATATATTATGCCCCTGTTTGGTGTAATTAAAAATCAAAGTTTAGTAGATTTTGAAAAAAGTTGATGAAAATATAGTGTTGAAAAGTTGTGATCCGTAATCAAATTAATTATTGACTTTGATTAAAATTAATTTTAATCCCATCACGACTATATATATTTTAAGCAAAAAAGTATTAATGAAGCTTGATGGCCCCCTATTAAAAGGAGAGAATGCAGGCTACTTGACTTGTATTAAGAAACCACGTAAGGGAATGTAAAGCCTGCTTAAAGGGCAACAAGAATCTCCTCAAAAGCTAAAGAATGGAATCTAATAGGAGACACGAATCAATTTGTAGTTACTTTTTGACCACTTATATTTTTTCTACTTAACCATGCCCATGAGAATGTCAATGAAACCAACTTATTGAAAAAATGTTATCTCAAAGGCTAGAGAATCCTATGTGAACAACAATATAACTTTTGTTAATTAGATACTTTGTTGATTGCGACTTTAGTTACTTAAGATGTCTTCTTAACTCCAACTAAAGATTTTTATGACTTTTTAAATATAACGTACTGAGTAATGTTATTTATAATCATTCACTGTCATAGTCGTTTTATATGGTATACATGTGACAATTAGCGATATGATGCATTAATGTAGTAGTCGAATAACGTCTCATGCATCAAATTCTTAACCACCACATGTATGTCAGGTGTGGTTATTGCGATAGTGAACGATTGCAATTAACATTATTTTAATGTACTACATGAAGAGTCCAACACGGGCAAAACTTTAAACAATGATCCATAAAACACAAATACTGAGATTGGCCAACTAGAAGGAATTTCTAAATAACTTAATAAAATGGATATGACTGCTATGGATGGTTTGATACTAAATAAACGTGTGTATCACCT
>NC_036244.1:6336119-6340133 GCF_002742605.1 Olea europaea var. sylvestris | reverse complement strand
AGAGAGAGAGAGAGAGAGAGAGAGAGAGAGAGAGAGAGAGAGAGAGAGTTATTTGGAAAATAAAAACATATTCTTGACAAAGAAAATATTTTCTTTGTTTTCAAGGAAAATATGATCACGTGAATAAAAGTAGGAATATATTTTTGTGAAAAAATTAATCAAACAGCGCAAAAGTATAAATTTAGGTGAAAAGTTACATTTCTTATGAAAAATATTAATAATCAAATGCACTAATATCATTGAAAAAGTAATTTTTGTGAAGAATATTCCTAATTTACCTTTATTTAATTATCAAAAACTAGTGGTAAATAGTGATGATTAATTTTTTGTTGTCCACGTTTCTAAGAAGTGGGAAATGTATGTATGTATGTATTTGGATGATTTCAAGATATATGTAAATAAAAATTTGTACAAATTTCAAGATTAAGAGGAAAAATTTGATTATAACAATGCAAATTAAATAAGAGCATATTACTAAATGAACAAAATAAATACATTCTCAATAAAGAAACGAGATTATATAAATGAGATAAAAAAATAAGGAAAGTTAACCTATAGATATGGGATAAGGATTTTATCTTAGCTTATCGTATACAATTGTAAAGAAAGACGTACATATATACCATCACAAAACAATAATTTTAGAATAACGAGCGTGTAAAATTTTGTGACGGCTATATCATTAAACGACACTAATTTTTTTTTTTCGAAAGACATTGATATTAAATAGATTAAAACAAAAAGAAATACAAGGATATATCTCATACTAGCTACTAATTAAGCTCACAAAACAAAGGACTAAGCTCTACTTGCAATCATAATTGACCTAAACTTCCTAAATTAAATATAAAAAATCCAAATACAGGAAATTGGGAGTGCCAACAAAATTAAAATTCTTCCGCTCTTGATTCTCTGTTAATCAACTTCGAACCTGAAATTTGAATCCACTAACAGTTATGAACTCTTGTATTTTATCAACAAATGCATGGAAAAGCTTGTAGTGGAGACACGACTTTACCCAAAAATAGAGAATCTCAATGCACGCTTTTAGTAGGAAAACTTGCTGCCGGATTCCCTTGGTGCATTGCATTTGAAGCATTCCATCCTGCTTGCGAAGTTATGTTCATTGCACCCTGACCTGTTCGGTTCCATTATTTGCACAACAAAATTGAAAAAGAATTGTTAAATTGTCTTATGAAACAATGCAAGAACTCGACCATGTCAATGGACACTAAAACAAACAAGATTTAACATTAAAATCAATTTACATCGTCCTTCGATTGTCCGGAATTTATACCTGCCACAAATCCAGTCACCGGATTTCCATCCGGAGCGGCTGCTGCCCCCTAATCCGAACCCTCGAGCTCGAGACATTTCACTATCAAATCCTCCACCGCCGCTGCCGCCTGAGCAATCATCCTTGTGCGCCCCACACTTGAAGCAGCTGGAGCGGCTGGCAAAGTTGTGGGCGCCGCAGTTGCTAACGGTGCAGTACCAGTCACCAGGCCTTACGTCTGGCCCGGTGAAGCCGAAGGACATAGCGCCTCGTCCGCCGCCAAAATTTCCATAATCACCTCTTTCGCCGGGCCTAGGGTCTCCGCATCGCTGACAGGAGTCCCTCCTCTGGAAATTCAGATGCTGGCATGACCTGCAGTTCCAATCTCCTGGCCTGTTCATTTTTCCCTGCTTCCAAATACACCAATTTATAATGCCTGTTACATCGTGATATTTGGGGTGGAGAATTGAATTGTACTTACCTTATTATTTGTGCATTTAATCGAGTGAACAAATTACAAATATCTATTTGAGTAACTATAATAATATTTTCTTTAACAAGCACTATGCTTTATAGTATTGCATAAGAAACACGACCACTTCTTACTATGGCGGATTGAGAAACGAGTTGCGTGGCTAGAAAAAACTACATATTAGAATATATAAATCCTCACCTTAAGAAAGCAGGGAAATTTTATTGGGTTTTGATCTGTTTGAAATGCAGTAGAAGGAGAATATATTGTGTAGACGAGAACTTGTGATTTTTTAGTAATGTCATGAGCTTGGTTTATATACTGGTGAGTGACTCAAAAATCGAGGCAGATAGTGGTGGAGATTTGTATCTAGGAGATTTATTTCTTATATCCCACAAAATTAATCTAAGGAAATTAGAGAGAATATATTCAAAGATGGGAAATATTGTGAAATTTGATAAAGCTCTAAAATGATGCTTTTTTATGGATTCTTGAATTGGGGAAGTGTATATACGCCATTTCCAACATGGCCTTTTATCCAACTTACTATGACAATAGTAATTTTCTGTTAATAATCGATATTTTTTTTTTTTGAGTCGGCTAAGATTTCATAAACGATGAGAACTTTTTTTTTCTTCCTTTTAGTAGTGACTAAATTTAATTTTTATTAGAAATAGGAGATTGATTTCCAACGAGCAATTATATTTGAAGTAAAGAAAACCCCTCGAGTAAAGCAATTTATGCCCAAATATGCCAAGTTGGTAAACAAAAGATGGTCAAACATTTGAGCCTTGATTGTTGACTCAATAAAGATTGATTAAGCAGGGAAAAAAAAATCAAAATATTTCTTGCCAGGTACAAATGGAATATTTGATACATTTATAAAGTTAAAATGGTCCCACATAAACCTTAATTATTTTTATCTTAGAATCAATAGTGGGGCCATGTCTCCCTTTCCATAAAATCCCGTTCCCTGTGCAAATAAAAATTGTTTTCTTTTTCTAAATTTTGAATATTCTCTTTTTGTACTTGCCTTGAGCTTAGATAAGGCAAGTCCAATGTGTGCTAATTAAGTTACAACTATTAGCATTATCGTTTTATCTTACTTAGAATGGTCCATTAATTCTAACACATTTATATAGGAATACTATTTAATTCGATCGTGGGCTAAAGATCTACGAAAATGAATATTATGCAATTTGGAAACGATTTCAAGAGTTTGAAAGAAGCCACGACTATATATGTTTGAACTTCAATTTTGAATAGAAAATCATAGGGGTGAACGTGGTTCCATTTGGTTCTGGTTCCAAGAGAACCAAACTGAACTATGAACCAATAATTTTTCTGATAATGAAATCGAATGATTTGTTTGAAGAAGTGGAACCAAACCGAACCAAACCATGGCCTAGTTCTAGCAGACTAGTACTATTACTTAAGTTTTCACTCTTGCACAATTTGTATAAATTAGTAATATACATTTAAATAAAAAGGATATTAGTATCCAACATTTAACAAGTTCAAATTATCAATAATCAAGATTATAAAAGTCCAAACTAACAAATAAAATATAAACAAATAAGTCATTGCCAAAAGTTAATAGAATTAAGCTACTCAACCCGCGTCTGTTATTGTGCGGATAATCGCGCACTCATAGTCGAGGCATAAGTCCCCCGTGAATAAAATAATCCCGACCCCCATGTGTGTGTGTTGTGTCAACCATGCGATCATCCTTGTGGGCACTGTAGCTCGGTTGAAGTTAATAATATCGAGTTTAATTTCATCCTTTGTCCAAATGTGGGATGATGTCTGTGTGCAAACAGGGAAAAGTGGCACTGTCGAAACGAGGAATGATGTGGGATGATGATGTTTGTTTGCAAACCGGGAAAAGTAGTTGTGGTACTCCCTATCTTCCTCTATCGTGGCACTGTGAAGGTGAATTTTGAGAAATTCAAAAAATGAAGAAATTCCAACAAATGGGCCAACTTTCATTTAGAAATTATATGTATTTATAAACAAACAAACCTCACTACCTCGAAATTCAAAGTGTCCTTAGAGACATACAATGATGGATTGGAAGGCGGCGTCGATGACCAGAGTGAGACGGCGAATGTTGAGAGACAAATTGGAATTGGGAATTTGGGTTTCTCTTAACCCTTTGGACTGGACGGTTATGGCTATTAGAGAAAAAAAATTAATGAGTTAAACACATTTAATTGGCTGTAAAAAATAATGGCTATTGGACTGAGTTCCATTAATATAAAATTAG
>NC_036244.1:6324836-6328684 GCF_002742605.1 Olea europaea var. sylvestris | reverse complement strand
AAAAGAAACTGGTTAAAAGAGTTATTTAAACCTATGTGTTTTGAATGATGGTGGCGTTGTATATTTTGAAAGTCAGTCTGCCAAACACTTTCGTAAAAGTATTGAACACATTGGTGTTAGACTGCATTTTATAAGGAATATTGTGTCTCAAAATTTGGTAAGACTTGAGAAAGTGTAATCACAATATAATTGATGTAGGACAAAAAAAATATTTCTCATTGTAATAGAATTTTGTTTCTTGCTTAGATTAGCATTTTCGTTTTCTTTCATTTTTTAGGATTTAGTTTAGTTTTTTTATATCGGTAAGATTAGAGAATTATCTTTCCTACACAAAAATAAAGGCTTTGTACACTTTTCAAATAATTAATTCATTACAATGAAATCATATTTATAAATTTTCGAATCAGTTCAACTTTATTCTTGTTTCAATAACTTCAATTTTGATTTCGCACCAAAATTAGTATTAGTGCAAGGTTTGACCTTGACCGTGTGGGTTTTTGATACCCAATAAATCTCGAGTTATGATGTTAACGTGGGTTAATATTATTTCATAGGCATAGGCCGATGAATGAAATAAATCCAATAACCAAGTCCATGAGCTATACCCGACCCAATTGTATTCCCTCTTGTATGGCTTGAATCTTGACCACTTTACCTCTTTAATGGTCCAACTTAAAGTCTAACCCTAGAGTATATATATAACTATAACCATAGCCACTTTCTTGTGATGTTTTGTGAGGTTTTGTTGTGAGAAAAAGTGGAATCCCAGCTGCCCCCTTTGGTGTGTGAAAAATAGCCTCTAGAGGTGTCCAAAACGTTTACTTATTGTGTGCAATTGGTGTTTCCTTCATAGTATACCTTTGTGGTGTCTTCTCCTAACCTTTGTGGTCACAAATCATCATCTTTTCTTTTCTTACGTGGTTAAGATTGAATATCACCAAGGTGAATTAGATTGGTTGTGGTTTGGAACCGATTGAATTGATTGTTGGTAGAGAAATGTACGTTGGACTGAACTCGGAAATCACCGATTTGAAAATCTTTCAAGAGAGCTTTCGCAACATTTGGTATCAGAGCTTCAAGGTGGTGTTTTGGCTTGTGAAACAACAAAAAACGTTCAGAAATCGTAGCAAAAATCAGATCGAAGAAGCTGTTCAAAAATTGTCAAAATCAACCTCCGTTTTTCGCATTTTCTGATCAATCCAGAAGGAATTTTGGGAAACAGAGACCACTGGCGCGACATGCAAGTGGAGACGAACGCTGTAGTGTGGCGCATGTCGGAGGCTCGTGAAGCCCACGCGCAGAGAGGAGAAAAGCGCATGAGGTTCGTGAACTAGAATCTGGCAATCGTCTCTTAAGTAGTTTGTTCCTTACATTATTTCTGACATTTTTCGTGTTGAAAATTTTCAATTTCAAGGTCTGTAGTCAAATCTGGATAGCGTTGTTCTTCGGACGTTCAAACTTCGATTGTGATTTGTTGGTTGATGTAGTTTTCAGAAACTTTAGGACGAACAGTGGTGGTCCTAAAGTGTTAAATTCGCGTGTCTCATACTTTACGAACTCAGATTGGTCCGCTTTGGTAAATTGGTTGAAACTTTTACATTATCGCACTAGTAGATCATCGTATGGGGTGATCATTAGGATTGGGGGTTGTCATTGCTTGGCAACCATTGTTTATGTTAGAAAATCTAGGAATTATTTGCCCTGTTTGAAGTGTTGGATTTAATTGCAAGTTAATCATTGCTTCTGTGTTTAATTTACTGCATTGTGTGAAAATTTGAATTTTTCTTTATATACCTTCGTGTTTGTATTATTTATCCCATTAGAATACATGAACTTGACCCATTTGAACATTTCCTTGATCTAAAATCGTGAATCTTACGAAACCCTAGAAATCTAGAACGATTTATATTGTGACCTTAAGATTACTTTGTATGACTTATTTGTGATTTGGTTGTTCTGTTTTTCTAAAAAAAATTTCACACTTTGAAGTTTGAATTTTTAATGGGAAAGGAGGTTTTTCTAATTGACAACAAAAGATGAAGGGTATTTTGGTCCAACAAAAAGTTTCAAAAGCTATAGTGACAAATTTTCTACAAATTTAACAGAAGTATAAAAAGAAGAGTATGATGAACTTGCATATAATTCAATTTTTTACACTTATCTGACACCGTTTTAAGAAAAGAAGGAAAATTTGATTCAACTAAAGAACTTTGAAAAAAGTTGGAGGACTTATATTTGCTTAAATCTACTCCTAATAAATTGTACTTGCTTGAATGATTTTTCAGCTTTAAAATGGATCTTGATGACAATCTGAATGTTTTTAACAAGTTAGTTCAAGACATCATTAATTGTGATGAAAATGTATCTGAAACATACAAGACTATTATCTTACTTAATTCCATGCCTGATTTATATAGGAAAGTTAAGAATGCAATTAAGTATGGTAAAGACACGTTAACACCCGAGATTGTCATAGACTCGTTTAGGAAAATGGAAATTAAGACTGAAAAAGAGGATAAAAGGAGTGGTGAGTTACATATGATGATGAGTAGGATGAAGTTTAAGCAAATGAATTTGGATAGAACTCAAGACGATAGTGATTCGAGTAGTGACTCGAGTGATGAGGGTAGTAAAAAAAAGGGCAAGGGATGAGACGAGTCTAGTGGTAGAAGGTATTATAGTTGTGGTAAGTTTGGGTACTTTATTAGAGACTGTCCCAAGAAGAAAGATAAGCTGAAGGGTAAGATGAGAGGTGGGGTGAATTTGGTTTGAGGGATTGAGTTATGATCATAGTGAGGTTTATTGAGAGTAAGCCTAGATACTGCATATGCATCTGTGTGTGTGATCATTTCTACATGTGTGTGACTGCCTAATTCTGTTGCATAATTATATGTTGCATTTCAATTTTTTTGATATGTGTGTTTGCATGAATTTGAGGTAATGTGATTACTTGGTATAATTGCTTGCATGCATAGTGGTTTAGGATGCATTAGCAATGTGTTAGATATTTTTTGGTGAGGTGGAGTATAGATGTCTAGGGGTATATGGTGATTTGTATCGGGGATGTGAAGTGTGACATTTAGATCACGAGTGGAGATATGATCAAATGTATAGGATCCTTTATTTGAAAAGAGACCTTGATCGGGTGAAGTGTGAGAGAGACACTTTTATCACTTCTGTTAGGTGGAGACTCATTATCCATGTAGGTTGGAAGAAGTGATGTGAAGATAGATGATTATCTCGAGAACTTAGGATCTATTGTGACTTGCTGGTTATACTTGAGTTGAGTGATCTCTTTAGTGAGCATGTTGGGCGATGAGAGGAGATATGTGTCCTCGAGGTGTGAGCAACACGGAATGGAATATGATAAGTGTGATGAGATCTTTTCGTAGGTCATTTATGCATGTATTGCATAATCGTGGTTTGATTGACTTGGTGTTAATTTGTGGTTCTGTGTGAACGTGTTTTTGAAAAGATTTATGTGTGTTATCCTACAGTATATCGTCATCGCATGCGTATTTGCTCTTGATTGTTTACTATTAAATATTTACTTCTACTTGGGTTTTTTTTATCTTAGCCCCGGTAAGTACATGAAACAGGTATGATATGTGTTTCAGGTTAGAAACATGAGGTAAGGTCCGTGATCAAATTTTATTGGCTACCTTGATTATGGAAGTGCTAACTGTGTGTTTTGATTGCTTGCAGATTTATTGGGCATCAATGTGGACATTTGTTGATTTTGATACCCAATAAATTTCGAGCTATGATGTTAACGTGGGTTAATATTATTTCATAGGCATAGGTCGATGAATGAAATACGTCCAACAACCAAGTCCATGAGTTACACC
>NC_036244.1:6306793-6324157 GCF_002742605.1 Olea europaea var. sylvestris | reverse complement strand
TATTTATTGTTTGGTGAATTGATGGAATTTTGTAGAATTTAATAATTTAGTATGATTTGAATTGGGAGAGAAGTGTAGATAAAACTGACTGATTTTAGATAGATATATACAAAACCATCTAAAGATATTGAAAAATATTAAAACGATGAAATTGACTCGGATTTTTGAAGGTGCAGCTCACAGAGCAAAAGTCCACCCAACGCAGAGCAAGCTCAGAGCTCCTGCTCCGCAATGTGTGCAGCACAGAGCCAATGCTCTAGCTCCGTGTGTTGCACTGTTGCTCTATGCATCACGGAGCTATTTCCTTTTTTTGTTTTTTTTTTCTTTCTTTTTGTAGGAGAGTTGATTTTAATTAGCTTTATTGTATAATCTTGGAGTGTATATAATAAGCTTTATACTATAAACTTGGAGTGTGTATTTGTTAATTCTTTCCTGTTAAAAACCCCAAATGCCCAAATGGGAAAAAAAAGTTTAGGGGGTTTGATTATCTCTTTCTTCCAATTCAATTTAAAATATATTCTACCGCAATGAATGAAGGTTTTGAAAAAAACAAACAATGTGATTTTTTCCTCCATCCAGCATGGAGCTTTGGAAAAAACCTCCATGTAAACCTCGATATTTTTCCAAAACCTCCATGCAGCATGGAAGTTTTTTCCAACATAACCCCATGAAGCATGGAGGTTTTTTCCAAACTTCTGTGTTGGATGGAGGTTTATGGAGAAAACCTCCAGATTTTTATTTTGTAATTTTTTTTCCTTTTTTAATTTGTTTTGTTCATGTCCTAAATAATTTTTTTTTCGATTTAAAATTTATTCTCTTCATGATAAAACTTAAATTTTTGAATTTTAATTAAATAATATTTATATATTCTTTATTTAATTTTCGTAACTTTCTTTTGTTTTTATTATATTTTTCAAAAATTGTTTCAAAATTTTTTCTTCATATTATAAATAATTTTTTGTTCAATTTAAAATTTTTTTTAGTTAAACTTTGAAAAGTTTTAAGAGGTTTTCTCTTTTTATGGTTATGCCCATGTCTGCATTATTTTCTAATGTTGTAATTACATTTTTGCAATCTTGCAATCAAGCTCCAATGACAACAAAATCAGATAGTTGGAAGAAGGTTGATACATGAAATTGCATTTTACATTTTAAGCTATAATTTAGGATTCTGTATAGTATCTGTCAACATGAAAAATCATTTTTGATGCAATAGTGTAGATATTGTTATGTTGCATATCTTGTGATATTTAATTATAAAGTTTTTTAAATTAAATTAAAAATAAATATTATTTTTTAATTAGAATTGAAAAAATTACGTTTTATCATAAAACGTAAAGAATTAAAAGGAATTTTAAATCTAAACAAAAATTATTTATAATATGAAAAAAAAAGTTTAAAACAATTTTAAGAAAATATATAATAAAAACAAAACAAATTAAACAAAAGAAAGTTACGAAAATTAAATAAAGAATACATAATTATTTAATTAAAATTGAAAAAATTAAGTTTTATAATGAAGAGAAAATAATTTTTAAATCAAAAAAATTATTTAAGGCATGAACAAAACAAATTTAAAAAAATGAGGAAAAAAATATAAAATCTGGAGGTTTTCTCCATAAACCTACATCCAACATGAATGTTTGGATTTTTTCCGAACCTCCATGCTGCATAGAGCTTTTTTCCACCATCAAGCATGGTGGTCTAGAACCATGGAGGTTTTGTCCAGCACAACCTCCATGCAACATGGAGGATTTTTCCAAACTTTCATGTTGGATGGAAGTTTATAGAGAAAACCTCCCAAAAAAAATTTTCCTCATTTTTTTAATTTATTTTATTCATGTCTTAGATAATTGTTTTTCGATTTAAAAATTCTTTTCTCTTCATGAAAAAGTTTAATTTTTTCAATTTTAATTAAATAATATTTATATATATTCTCTATTTAATTTTCATAACTTTCTTTTGTTTAATTTGTTTTGTTTTTATTATATATTTTTTGAAAATTGTTTTAAAATTCCTTTTTTCATATTATAAATAATTTTTTTTAGATTTAAAATTTTTTTAAATTCTTTTTGTTTTATGATAAAATGTAATTTTTTTCAATTTTAATTAAAAATAATATTTATTTTTAATTTTAATTAGAAAACTTTATAATAATCTTTTTTTCTATTTTTTCCTGCAATTCTTTTTTTTTGTTCTTTAATTTGTTAAATCATTTAATTTCTTTTCTTTATTAGTAGTGGATTAGATGAAATGAAGTGGAGTACGAAAATGGAGAAATATTGCAGTAGAGGTGATGATTGTAGTGAAGTGGTGGAGAAATGATTGAAGGCAAGACGACGTCGTTTTTCTACCAAGATGAAAAAAAAATTTTGAAATTCTTTTTAATTCTTTTCCCTTTATAATAAAACTTGAATTTTTTCAATTTTAATTAAATAATATTTATATATTCTTTATTTAATTTTGGAAACGTTCGTTTATTTAATTTGTTTTGTTTTTATTATATTTTTCAAAATTTGTTTTAAAACTTCTTTTTCTTCATATTATAAATAATTTTTTGTTCGATTTAAAATTCTTTTTAATTAAACTTTGAAAAGCTTGAAGAGATTTTCTCCTTTATGGTTATGCCCATGTTTACATTATTTTATAATGTTCTTATTACGTTTTTGCAATCTTATAGTCAAGCTCCAATGACAACAAAATCATGTCATTGGAAGAATGTTGATACATGAAATTACATTTAGGATTTTGCATAGTGTCTGTCAACATGAAAAATCATTTTTAATTCAATAGTGTAGATATTGTTATATTGTATATCTTGGTGATATTCAATTATTATAATCACAATATGGATTACGGGCAAAGTTTGAGTAGGCTAAATCAAATTTTAGGCTCAACTAATATATATATATAGAGAAATATTCCGCATAAAAAAAATTTCACAATCTTTTGTACATGGAAATGTTTTGTAAAAATATATGCAAATTCGAAAATTGACGTAAAATAAGTCAATTTCAACGAATTTATGAATACATTTCAAATTTAAAAATGAATTTTTCTAAAATTTACATGCACTTATTTTAAACATTAAACAATTAACGTTCAACACACATTCACTCACTAGTTTTATTAAATTGCCCTTATTTTTCCGAATAAGGAAAAGGAGAAATCACAGTGATCATGGAAAATTGTGTAATTTAAAACTATTATTCAGTATGAGATTTTTCTTTTTCCCAAGCTTCGTATCTCTTACTAAGCCATTTTTTTAGTTGCAAATTTCTTTGTCTTTTCTTAAAATAATAAGAATCGGGTTATATCAACCAATAGTCGCCCAACTTTATTTTTAGTGTCACCGTTGTCATTCAATTTGATTTGGTTTTACCGTGGCCAGACAACTTTATACTTAATGTCACCATGGCCATTTAATTTGATTTTATTTCACCATGGCCACCCAATTTCTTTCACCATTTTCACTAATTTTAAAGTGGTAAAATGGTAATTTGCGTTATATATAAAAATAAAATAAAACTTATTTAGATTTTAAAAAGAAAAAAATTATTTAAAAAAATATAAAGTAAAAACTTATTTTAAAAAACTTTACTTAAAAAATAAAAACTTATTTTTGAAAAAAAACTGCTTAAAAATAAAAATTTATTGAAGAAAATTTAAAATAAAATAAAAACTTATTATAAAAAATATATTTAAAAAAGTTACTTGGAAAAATAAAATAAAATAAAAAGATATATAAAAATTTTCCTTACAAAAACAAAATAAAAATTTATTTTAAAAAAGGTTTTTAAAATAAAATAAAAATTATTCTTAAAAAATGTTTTAAAAATAAAAAAACTTTTATTTTTGTTTTTAAAATTTATTTTACATATTGCAGGGTCACCATTTTACCGCTTTTAAAATTAATGAAAATGATGAAAATAAGTTGGGTGGCCATGATGACACTAAGTATAAAGTTGAGTCACTATGATGAAAGAAAATCAAATTAGGGTGGTCATAGTGACACTAAGTATAAAGTTGGGCGGCCATTAGTAAATTAACCCAATAAGAATCTGATTTTCAATTAGCTATATGGGAAAATATTTTTATGGGTTGTCAAATTGTCTCTTTGATTATGGAAGAAAACACCATTTCAAAATATGAGAATGCAGATTGTATCATATATTTTAGGTTTGAATTATATTTTTATATGTATACGATTTTTAAATATTAGTGCATTTATATATTGATTGAAGAATTTTAAATAATATTTAATTAAATTTAACAAAACGATTTCATTATTGCGATCATTGATAATTGACGGTCAATAGTTAACAGTAGCCCTAGCTCACCAACATTTCTAGATCCATCACTGAGTTTCACGAAAGGAGTGACGAAGCCATCAGACTCACCGTATTCCACCACCAACCACAGGCTGATCGACGACTCTACTGAGTGCGAATTTCCTATTTTTCGAGTTAGTATGGACATTTGACATTTATAATTTTTTATTTTCTTAATAATGATCAACCTTCTTAACCTTTGATTGATTTACTAGAGTAGCCATGAGATTGGGCTCAATAGGAAATTGAGTTGTAATGTGTTCACATTGGGCATTGCTCGGCTGAAGGTTAGTAAAAATTAAATTAATGATTCTGACTTTCGATTTTGCAATTGGAAGTGAGAAATTTGTTTTGGTTAGATGAAGGTCAATGGTTTTAATTTGTTTTGTTCTGCTTTGTGCAACTTGAATAGTTGAATTGAGGGTAGAATTTGCATTATGCAACTTGATTTGTAACTTGAATAGTTGAATTGAGGGGAGAATTTGTTTTAATTTGCATTATGTAACTTGATTTGTAATTATATAACTTGATTTATAACTTGATTTAGTTAAAACTGTTTCTAAATATCATCTGTTTTAAATTGGCTAAGTATTGGATCACGGGCATTTGATGTTCAGGTTAAGTTAGTAACACAAAACGAGAATAAATGAAATCAATATAGTTCCAATATATCAGACATAATGAAATTGTACTAAGAACTAATAGCAACTGCTATGAAGAATGCAGGTAGTGAGTATCTTAATAGAATAATGGCCAACTGAGCCTGGACGACCCGTTTGCAGAACTTGATTCTGAACTTAGTCCCGAGTTTTGATCAGGAACTTATTTATAATGTGTTGCATGGTTCCAAGAGCTCAGATCTCTTTCTCCAATTCTTTTGTTGGGTTGAAAGATCCGAACTTTTTCAACACACCAGAGAGACCCATTTAAAAATCATTGAGATTTTGGGACGAGCTTCGAAGCTTAACCACGCTAGGTGCATTTTATTTAATATGCCAAAAAAGGGTATGGAATGGGATGAAGATTTGTGGGTTTTGTTGATTGAAGGATATGGAAAGGCGGGCATAGCTCAAGAAAGTGTGAAGCTGTTTCAGAAAATTGAGGAATTAGGGGTCGAAAGGACGATAAAATCATATGATGCTTTATTTAATGTGATTATGCGTAGAATTCGGTTTATGATGGCCAAGAAGTATTTTAATAAGATGTTGGGTGAGGGGATTGAGTCAACCACACACTTTTAATATCATGATCTGGAGATTATTTCTCCTAGGGGAGGTTGAGACTGCGAATAGGTTTTTTAAGGATATGAGAAGTAAGGATATTTTGCCGGATGTGGTCACATATAATACACTGATTATTGGGTATTATCGGGTTAAAAAAATGGACAAGGCCGAGAAGTACTTTGTGGAGATTAAGGGGAGGAATAATGAGCCTATAGTAATTACTCTTACAACATTGATTAAAGGGTACATGTCAGTTGAGCGAGTCGATGATGCATTGAAATGGTTGAAGGAATTGAAGAGTTTTGGGATTAAACCTAATGCCATTACATACTCAACCTTATTATCGGGACTACGTGACACAAAGAAGATGCTTGAGGCTTGAGGTATTTTGAAGGAGATGGTGGAGATTACATTGAATCTAAGGATAATAAGATCTTTACTAGACTAATATCTGGCCAGTGCATGGCTGGTTATTTGGATGATGCCGTGGATGTTCTCAAGGCTATGATTAGGTTGAGTGATATGATCCAAGCTACGAAGTCTAAAAGAGTGAAGTTAACAAGTCAAAGATCAAGTTTCATGTTGGACACGGGAGTAGAAATAAAATGGAATACATTAGAATCAAAAGCTCAAACTTGGAGACAAGACAAAAGCTTATGGGACTACATAATACAAATTGGAGACACGGATTTTCCAAAATTTGCAAATCTCCTAATTTAGTTAAAACTCTATATTTTTAGTATATTATATAATCCTTAGAATTTGAATTCATTTTAATTAGGATTACGAAATCTTTTATTTATTCTAGAACTCTACTTTATGGTAACTTTTAGTATTATTAGACTTTTATTCCATTTTTAACTAGGTTTTATGGGTTCCCTAATAAATAGGATTCATTATTTCATTGTAAACATTCAACATTCATTATTATCAATTGTGAGAGCAATATTTTGCTTTCAATTATTCGTTCTTCATTGAACAATTTCGAACTTATCAAGATTTGATTCTTGTGGTATTTAAACAATCTGGGTGAAGTTCTTGAATTATTGTGATCAAGGGGTAAACAAATTGTCGGCGATTGTTGGTTATTTGGTTCAATATTTTTGAATCAAACTAAAAAATTTGGTTTATTGGCTTTCTTGGATTGTGATTTAATCTCGTGTGGGTTTCGTAACTTCAATTACTAAGTGGACTTGCATCAGTTAGTATCAAAGCTTAGACTCCAAAAAAAAATCAAGGTTTCCTTTTCTTTTTGTTTTGAGTCTTTATTTTCCTTTTCTTTGTGTTCCTAGGGTTCTTTGTCTTTTAAGTTTTTAATTCATAAAAGTTAAAAAAAAAATAATAATAAATAAATAAAATCAAAAGTTATTTTTGCGCTCATTTAGCATCCAAAATATTTTTCATTTGTTTTGCTGGTTTCGTAATTGAGTTTCCACCCAAAAAAAATTCAAAAAAACAAAAAAACAAAAATTACCACCAATTTTTGAGTTCATATTTTTGAGTAAAAATAAAAAGTCTACACAGACACACATATTAAAAATTTCCATTCAAAAGTGTCCAGTTCTTTCTGCTTGTTTCTTTCCTTTTCTTTCTTTCTTGAGTATCTTAAAGTTATAATTCTCACTCATATCCTAATTTGAATTCTTTGAGAATAAGACTTGGTTGAATCCGAATTAGTTCTTTGAAGTACTAGGGCAAAAGCATTGAGTGGAAAAAAGCAAGAGTGGCAAGACTAATATAGTAAAACATCCAATCTGAGTGATACACGAGCGTATGCATGTGAGACATATATTATTTAGGATTTAGAATGTCAGAACAAGACAGATCAACATCAAGAGGGAACAACAACCAAGTCAACATGTCGGAAGAGTTGATATGTCGATTTGAAAGGTTGTTTGAAGATATAAGGGATATGTTAGATATGCAAGAGGCGTGGATGGACAGAGAAGACCCATTGCTTGCCAATTTACATAGGTAAGTTCCCAATGTATGGAGGCAAGGTAGGCAGGAGCCTAGGGTGGAGATTCGTGATGAATATGAAGTGAGTGGTGACATTGATGAGGGGACATTAATAGAAGCCGAGTTAGGAAAAATGAGGGATAGAGATGTTAGGCGTGAAATGAGGGGTAGAGATCTTGTTGGAGATTGAGTGGACGGAAGTATGGGCAACATCAAAATAATAATTCCTTCATACAAAGGAAGGAGTGATCCGGAGGCATACGTGGAGTGGAAGAAGAAGATCGAACTAATGTTTGATTGCCATAACTACTTCAAGAAAAAGAAGGTAAAGATTTCAGTACTTGAGTTCACCCGACTATGCTATTACTTGGTGGGATCAAGTAGTGGCATCTATGAGGAAGAATCGTGAGAGGCCTATTAGTACTTAGGAAGAATTGAAGGCTATCATTAGGAAGAGATTTGTGCCTAATCATTATTATAGAGAGCTTCATCAAAAATTGCAAAGCCCTTATCAAAGGTCTAAGAGTGTGGAGGACTATCATAAAGAGATGGAGGTGATGATGATTAGAGTGAATGTTGAAGAGGATAGGGAGGCTACCATGGCATGGTTTTTGAATTGTTTGAATAGGAAAATAGCTAATGTAGTGGAGTTACAACATTATGTGGAATTGGAGAACATAGTAGATGTGTCTATGAAGGTGGAGAGACAGTTGAAGAAGAAGGGGACAGATCATTATCCATTAGGTTCTTCGGGTCCTAATCCTTCTTGGAAACTCAAATGGGATGATAACAGAGGTGATGAGGCTGTTGCAAGTTGTAAGATTGAACTACCAAGGGGAAATGAGAAAGTTTCTAGCAAAGCTACACCCATGGCAGATTTCCAACCTTCTAGGAATTGGAATATCAAATGCTTTAAATGCTTGGGATTGTGGCATATTGCTTCTCAATGTCCAAACAAAAGGTCAACGATCTTGCGTGCCAATAGAAAAGTAGTGAGTTATAGTGATGGAGATGAAATGTCTGAATTAGAGGGTGCTAGTGATGGTGAAGTAGTAGAGTACCCGGTCAATGGAGATGCACATGTGGTGATGAGTACTCTTAATACTAAAGTCAAAGTGGTGAAGAGCAGTTTTATTATTGATGGGATAGTTGTACTAATATTGCTAGTACTACATTGGTTGAGAAATTAGAATTAACAAAGACAAAACATCCTAAGCCTTATAAATCGCAGTGGTTAAATGATTGTGGAAAGGTTAGGGTATGTAGGCAAGTTTTGGTGAATTTCTCAATTGGAAGGTATATTGATGATGTAACGTGTGATGTAGTTCCTATGTATGCTGGGCATATTTTATTAGGTAGGCCATAGCAGTATGATAAGAAGGTGAAGCATGATGGATTAAAGAATAGCTATAACTTTGTAAAAGGTGGGAGAGTTGTTACTCTTGTACCCTTAACACCACAACAGGTCTATGAAGGCCAATTGAGGTTGAGGGGTGAGGAAGAAAAGAAAAGTAACAAGAGATAAAAAGAGAGTAAGAGAGAAAATGGTAAGATGACTAAGTGTGAGAAAAAAGAGTAGAGTAACAAAAGATAAAAGAAAGAGAGTCTTCTGAGAAGAGAGAAAAATCCAAAGTAAACTTCTATGCAAAAAAGAATGAGATTGAGAGTGCTTTGGTGAGGACTAATGAACCCCTCTCCAATTTGGATATCTTTTATCTACATGAATTTAAAGACTTGTTTCAAAAAGACTTAATTGATGGGATACCACCCATTGAATATCCAATTGATTCGATGCAAGTGGAGGACTTGATGAAAATTGAAGAAGTATTCAACTATGACAAGGGAGTTAAATAATATGCGTCTCAAGGTAGCAAAGGAAAAAAGCATAAAGTTTTTGAACCCGATGATTGGATTTAAAAGCACAGGAGAAAGGGACATGTTCAATTGCAAAAAATATCAAGTTTTCATCCTAGAGGAGATGGACTATTCCATGTCATTGCAATAATTGAAGACAATGGCTACAATTTGAATCTTCAAAGTACATATTCGAGGTCGAATCCTTTCAAAGAGGGAGGAGATGATGTAATCCAAGCCACGTAGTCCAAAAGAGTGAAGTTGACAAGTCAAAGACCAAGTTTCATGTTGGACACGGGAATGAAAACAAGTTGGAATACATTTGAATCAAAAGCTTAAACTTGGAGGCAAGACGGAAACCTATGCAATTGCATAATACAAATTGGAGACACGGATTTTCCAAAATTTGTATATCTCCTAATTTAGTTAAAACTCTATATTTTTAGTATCTTTTATAATCCTTAGAATTTGATTTCATTTTAACTAGGATTACAAGAACTTTTATTTATTCTAGAACTCTAGTTTATGGTAACTTTTAGTGTTATTAGGCTTTTATTCCATTTTTAACTAGGTTTTATGGGTTTTCTATAAATATGACTCATTATTTCATTGTAAAAACTCAACATTCATTATTATCAATTGAGAGAACAGTATTTTGCTTCAATTCTTTGTTCTTCATTGAACAATTTTGAACTTATCAAAATTTGGTTCTTGTGACATTTAAACAATTTGGGTGAGGTTCTTGAATTATTGTGATCATGAGGTTAACAAATTGTAGGCGATTGTTGGTCACTTGGTTCAATATTTTTGAATCAAATTCAAAACTTTAGTTTATTAGCTTTCTTGGATTGTGATTCAATCTCATGTGGGTTATGTAGTTTCAATTGTTACGCGGGTTCGCATCATTGAGTGTTCTAACTGAAGTAGGACATTATGGTATTCTGATCAAGAATTTTTCCAAAGTTGGTCAATATGATCATGCCGTTAAGTTGTTGGAAAAGCTCACTGAGAAGGAGATCATTTGCAACAATGGCCAGACAGTAAAAGCAAAAATTCTTCTGAAATAGTTGATGAAAATGGGCATTGAAGATCCCGTTGCTTTAAATAATTTGATATGTGGGCATGTGAAGGAAGGAAATACTGATCTAGCCTTTGAAATTCTTAATATCATGATCAAGAGAAATGTTCTTTCAAATAAAAGTGCCTATGAATCACTCATGGAGAGCTAAATGAAGAAGAATGAGTCTGTGATGCAAAGATAACTTTAGAACGTACTCCTAAAAGACAAACATTTCAAAAATTAGGCCCAAGTTTTCTTTCCATTTATCTAAAATAGTAACAATTTGTCTCAGTTCAGCACTATTTTTGCTTTTTCAATTGATCAGCCTTCGAATTCTTAGGTGCATGCGATGGTTGTGCTATGTACGGGATTTATCCAAATGAGGGGATAGTTTTCTCTTCAAGCAAATTACCTCCAATTTCTTGACCAGTTCCTTTGCTGTTGGTGGAGATACAATTATGTGGCAAGCGTTTGACATTAGCCTTCCTCAATAGCTTTGTCATGAAAGACAACAACAAATTGTAGTACCCATCCACATTCTGGAAGCCTACTTGTGAACTAGGTTCTTCTGTCAATTTTTTTTACCAAAAGTTGCATCTTTTAGCTGTTTCTTTTTAATTATCGAAGTTGCCATAGTACAAAATCTTTTAGCTGTTTCATTTTTAATTTACGACGTTGCCATATCAGGATATACTGACTTATCATGAATACCAATTTGTGCCCAGGTAACCGCTTCAAGAAAGACCTCTAGAATTCCATAACCACCTGCATGCATTTTCATGATTACTTATTGTTGGCGCGATGATTAGATGATAAATAATAGAGAAGTAAAAGAGAGAAATCAAGACAGAGATTTATGTGATTCAACAAGTGTCCACATTCACAAGAGTGACACGAAGATATTTTTATTCTATATAAATAATAGGGTTACATCAAAGTATATAAATACGCTAACCCTTGTCCTAGTCCAAGCCCATAATAAGACTATATAAGCCACATACATGTTAGTGCGGAAACGAAGTGTTGAAGAAAAATTTGAATTTTTATTGATAGTTTTTGAGTTGCTACAGCACACTCAATAATGTTTTCTTCTTTTTTTCTTACAATGAGACTACAAGAATGACCTCTATTTATAGGACCACATGGATAACTCTAGAGACATGGGAATATAAATGGACACCTAATAATTCATGAATTTGCATCATGTATTTTCCTGATACATTGTTGATAAATTCCATGCAAATTTCTTCTTGACTTACCAAATCTCGAATGAAGTGATGACGTAGTTCAATATGCTTCGATCTGGCATGAAAAACTGGATTTTTTGTCATAGCAATTGCTGACATATTGTCGCAATGTATTGTTGTTGGCTCTTGTTGTTCAATCATCAAGTCTTTTAGAATTCTTCTAAGCCAAACTGCTTCACAAGCGGCATCCGCAGCTGCAATGTATTCCGCTTCTGCAGAAGATAGTGCTATAGACCTTTGCTTCCTCGAACTCCATGAAATAATATTTGTTCCAAGACAAAAGATGTAGCCCGATGTACTTTTGCGGTCAACAAGTGAGCCTGCCCAATCACTGTCAGTGTAGCCAACAAGGTTGAAGTTATTTTCCTTTTTGAACTCAATGCCTTGATTTTTTGTACCTTTAAGGTATCTCAAAATTCTTTTTGCCGCCGTAAAGTGATTCTTGCTTGGTTCATTCATGAACCTGGAAAGTAAACTCACTGATTGAGTGATATCCGGCCTTGTGTTGAGGTAGATGAGTGAACCAATTAACTTTCGGTAGAGTGTAGCATCTACTTTTTCAGCATCATCATTGACTTGGAATTTTTCATTCGGCCCCATTGGAGTAGAGACTGGCTTGCACTGGTTCATGCTGAATTTTTCTAGAAGATCATCAATATACTTCTCTTGAGATAAAAAAATTCTTCCCGGGCTTTGTTTGACTTGGATGCCAAGAAAGTATTTCATTTGACCCAAGTCACTCATCTCAAAGTCTCTCATCATCTTTTTCTTGAATTCTTCCACCATGCTTTTACTTGTACCAAAGTATAGAAGATCATCCACATAAAGACATACTACAAGAAAGTCTCTTCCAAGATTATTGACATATAGAGATGATTCACTCGTGCTTCGATTGAATCCATTTTGGATGAAATAGCTATTGATTTTGCTATTCCATGCTGCCGGCGCTTGCTTTAAACCATAAAGTGCTTTGTATAAACGATATACTTTTCCTTCTTGTCCTTTGATTTCAAATCCTTCGGGTTGCTCGACATAAACTTCTTCTTGAATTTCACCATTTAAGAATGCCGATTTTACATCAAGTTGATAAACACATACCTCCAATTGAGCTGCCAGTGCCAAAACAGTACGAATTGTCTCCATTCTTGCAACCGGAGCATATGTTTCAGTGTAATTAATTTCGGGCTGTTGAGAATACCCTTTTGCAACAAGACGTGCTTTGTGCGTTTGGATCGACCCATCTTCATTGTATTTTATTTTATAGACCCACTTGAGTCCAATGATTTTCTTCCCTTCTGGCAAGGCAACAAGCTTCCAAGTTTTGTTTTTCTCGATTGTGGACATTTATTCATTCATGGCTTTTGTCCAACATACTTCTTTTGAGGCTTCTTCAAATGATTGTGGTTCACTAGAGAACAACCCAAGTTCACATGACTCATATATGTCTTGTAGTGAACGTGTCTTTCTTGGAGGGCTTTCTGGATCAGATTCTTCCTCACTTCTTGGAGTAGGGTTTGGATTATGCTCTAAATTTCCAACTTGGGACGGACCTGCTTGAAATGTTAATGGATCAACAAAATGGTATGGTGTCTAGTCCACAACTTCTTTCCCTTTCCAATCCCAAGATGCAGCATTATAAAAAACAACGTCTCGTGAAACTGTAATTTTGTTTGTAGTTGGATCTAATAACCGATATCCTTTAGATTCATCACTATATGTAACAAAGACAAGTTTTTTTCCTTTCTCGTCAAATTCTCCCGATTTTGAGAAGGGATAAGAGCATAAGCAATGCTGCCAAATATTTTGAAGTGATCAACCATTGGCTTCTTTTTGTTCCAAGCTTCGTATGGAGTTTTATTCCGTACAGCCTTTGTTGGAGACCGATTGAGAATGTATACTGCCGTATTTACAGCTTCTGCCCAATACAGATTTGGAAGTCCTTTGCCCTTTAGCATGCTTCTTGCCATTTCAACAATTGTGCGATTTTTTCTTTCGGCCACGCCGTTTTGTTGCGGAGTTCGACTCACAGTTAATTGTCTTTTGATGCCATTTTTTCTGCAATATTCCATGAAAGGATTATAGAGATATTCACCTCCACGATCGGTCCTTAAAGTTTTTATCAAAAAACCACTTTGCCTTTCTGCTTGAGCTTTGAATTGAAGAAATGTGGAATATGCCTCAGATTTTTGACTGAGGAAGAAAACCCATATCATTCTTGTGAAGTCATCAACAAAGAGAATAAAATATCTCTTGTTTCCAAAAGTGGGAGTTTGCATTAACCCACAAATATCCGAGTGCACAAGCTCAAGTAGTGCTTTCGTTCTCCATAAAGTTTTTGGAAACGACAACTTGTGCAATTTCCCATAGATGCATCCTTCGCACATTTTGTCTATGTGTCTTTTATCTGTAATTGTGTCACCACAGCTTTTGATTTGATTTACTGTCTCGGCTACTCGTGAAGAAAAAACACGAACCGATTCTCGTTCTTCCATTTGGAGATTATCAAAGTCTCTCCATAAGGATTGAAGTTTCAAGGCGATCGTTTTCTCCGTTCCTTGAAATTCTTGCATCAATATTTCCCAAGCATCTTTGGCTTTTTTAACACCAAAGATACGAGGGAAAATTGATTTCCCGACTCCTTGTTGAATATAGCGGAGAGCCATTGCATCTTTTCTTTTAAATTCTTTTTGCAATTTTTCGTAATCTTCATTGTCTTCGGATGGTTCTTCGTACTCCTCATCGTCAATGACATCCCAAAGATCTAAGGAGATGAAGAAAGTTTGCATTTGGATGCTCCAGTATTCATAATGCTCGCCTTCGAAGATTGGGACTTGACTGGAAGAATATGTAAACAACGAAGCTGTTTGTATGAAAGCCATGAAAAAATGCAATCACAAGTTATTGCTCTGATACCAAATTTGTTAGTGCGGAAACGAAGTGTTGAAGAAAAACTTGAATTTTTATTGATAGTTTTTGAGTTGCTACAGCACACTCAATAATGTTTTCTTTTTTTTCTTACAATGAGACTACAAGAATGACCTCTATTTATAGGACCACATGGATAACTCTAGAGATATGTGAATATAAATGGACACCTAATAATTCATGAATTTGCATCATGTATTTTCCTGATACATTTTCTTCAAGTGCATCATGTATTTTCCTGATACATTTTCTTCAAGTGCATCATGTATTTTCCTGATACATTTTCTTCAAGTGCATCATGTATTTTCCTGATACATTTTCTTCAAGTGCATCATGTATTTTCCTGATACATTTTCTTCAAGTGCATGTAAACTTATTTATTTCCTAAGATTACAAATTAATGCCACATTTAACAATACACAACACTTATAATTGTACTTAAGAATCTTTATAGGTATAACAAATAATTCTACTTTGTTTGTGGGCGCATTTAAAAAAAATGGAAATAGAATCAACTTCTCAACTAATGGAGGGCCATGCTAAGATTATAAGAACAACCCTTTGTTGGCAGTTAATCAAACGCCAGCTAAAGTTTACACTAGCCAAAAACAAATATCCCATTCACCCAACCACAACCGACCCCCATAACCGGCAACTTGTAGGGATGGTCCTCGTATTTTGGAGGCCTTGTCCGAACTTCAACTATGCTGGCCCCATGTAAACAAATAAAATTTTCTTTTCTTTTCTTTTCTTTTTTCTTTTTTCATTTCTGACAAATACTTTCTAGTAGATATATAAAAGCAATACACAAAACAAAAATCAATATAAGATCAAGCTTTAAATTAGTTGAGGAACAATAAAACTTATCAAAAATTTCCACTCATATTTCAACTGCAAAATAATAAGAACAAGAATCTGACAAATTTCTCAATATAATTTACTTCATTTAATTAGAAGATTTTACACAGAATATGATATCAAAAACTTTCGATCTAAAAAGTCATATCCCATGTAAATTCTCATACGTAAATTTTCATGGGTTTGATTTTATTTTTCGGATGCAAAATTCTTTGCAACTTTTTTGTAAATTTGATTGTACACCCTAACTCAAAAAGTCTACATCCGCCATTGTCCGTAGCCCAATCCCATAGCAGACCATTGACACCCCCACCCCCGCGGCTTTTTTCATAATTTTAATTTTGCCACAAATGTTGCACTACAAGATTTTTGGGCCAATCAAAATAATTCAGGTTACCATATTCTAACACTTCATTTTATTTGTGTTGTGATTAATATTGAGAATTCAGTTAAAATGTGCAGTGAAATTTAAAAAATATTTCAATTCTCATCAAAGATCTTTTTTGTGTCTAGAGAGAAATTATGATAAAGAATTATACCTTTGATAAATTCTTTGAAGAATAATTCTGATGTGGAATCCGCAAATGTGCAATTATCCAACCTCCAATAGAAATCCATACAGGGAACAAGAAGGAGAGAATATGATTTCTTATTTCTTGTGTTAGCAAGACAATAATAATTGCAGCAATGATTTTTCAGAACCTAGCAGCTTAATAATAGAAGTTCAAGCAGGCTTAGCCCATCTCTTAAACCAAATCCAGTTTGATCTAATTAATTAACTTTATCTATTAATAAGCAAATCAATCAAGTAATTGTCTAACACTTATAAATAAATTAATTAATATATTTCATTCTTTTAGTTCTACTTTTGTGTCTGACCCATTCGATTCCCAATCACGATACCTAACGATGTGAATTATTATTTTGTTTCAATCAAAATAAGATAAATCAAAAGACATTTTAATTTATCATTAATTCACCTAAATTAATCAATTCATATTCATCATTCCATATTGACTTCTAAAAATGTGTTAGAGCATCACATTTGATGGAAAATGTCTCGTGATATGACAAAACAAAACTTTTTCATAAACCGTGAAACTATAATCCTTTCATCAATATGACCCGATAAAATACAAGATATGCAAGGGTGGAAAATTACTTGGCGGGGAAGGGTGGAGGAGGTTGCCCCGACCCATACCCACATTGTTGCCATGCTTAAACTTAATCAAGTATATATAACCATATTTGGAATGATCATCAGTAAATGTGACGAAGTAAATGAAACCCCCTCGAATGATAATTGACATGGGTCTACATGAACTAGGCCCAATAATTGACCAACCCTTTATCCTTTTCCACTAAACAAAAATTTGATCATCTTGCACAAAAAGCATGATTTGCATTTGTCAAATGATTCAAAATTAGTTGAATCCAAGTATCCATCTCCATGTAATTTTAAATTGAACTTTTCATTTATATGATCTAGTCTGCAATGCCAAAGATGAGTATATTTAGGTTATCTATTTTTATCCCTTTTATATTATATACTCATAATAGATGACTCAATATCAAAAAATTTAAATGCTATTTTGTAATGTATCACAACCATAAAAGACTTCATCTTAATTAAAAGAACAACTATTGTTCTTAATATTAATAGAAAAGTCATTCATGTCCGAACATGAAATAAAAATAATGTTTTTCTAATGGTAGGAACAAAATAACATTTTTCTGATTCTAATACGAAACCCAAAGATAATGGTAAGAAGTATGTCCCTATAGTTCATGCAACAACTCTTGCTTTATTCTCCACGCGTAGGTCAACTTTTCTTTTCTACAGTTGTTTACTTTTCTTTAATCCCTACATATTTATACAAATATGAGATCTATATTCAATATCTAATA
>NC_036244.1:6283234-6305968 GCF_002742605.1 Olea europaea var. sylvestris | reverse complement strand
AACTTTTCTTTTCTACAGTTGTTTACTTTTCTTTAATCCCTACATATTTATACAAATATGAGATCTATATTCAATATCTAATACCTAAAAACTAATGAAGTAGAAATATTAACTTCAATTACATAAATACCTGAAGTGGATGCTTCAGAAGACTCATTTTCCTACAGGCTATCAAGGTAAGCCTTTCAGCTTCTCTTCCGATGACCCTTCATTTCACAAAGATAGCACGAGTCATTGGATTTTGCTTGTCTTAGTCTTCTTGGATATTTTCTTAAAACTTCCTTTAGTCTTCCTTTTAATTCTCTTGGAAGAATGAATGGCCAAGAGATGCCCACTATTAGCTTTGACATTGGACTCAACAGTCTTTAGCATGTTTAGCAGCTCAAAGAATGTGCACTCAAGCTTATTCATGTGGAAATTCATGATAAATTGTTTGGAAGTCTCATATAATACCACACGTGATTGTTCATCATACAACTCTAGGGATAAAAAATCATAGAGTTAACATCCATAACATCATGTTGCTTTTGCAACTCATGTGATATAGCTGTAAGCATACACATGTTGCAGTATTATCGCCATCATTATATTTATTGTAAGCAATCACGTCTTCCTCAATTGAGTCCTCAGTAGGTGTCTCTGGAAAGGGCTGCTCAAGGACATGACTGATTTTTTCATGTTTGAGAACAAGTCTTATATTGTAGTGCCAATCGGTAAAATTTGGCTTGATCAATTTGGTGGCATCTAGTATACCTCTCAAATTCATATAGTTATTCATGATAAAATACACTGTAAACGATAGAGAAATAAAGTATTAATATGTATCAAATTCATTGCATAATTTAATATGGACTTTAATTAAATCAAATGTGTTCCTGTTGTTTAAAATTAATCTTCAACCTTCATACATAAATTAATGGAATTGATACTTGATTCCCAATGGGCTAAGATCTCATTTATTATATTAAAAACTCAAGTGAACTAAGCAAATCTTAATAAAATATTTGAATAGATGCAATTATCAATTGTATCTTCATCCAACTCCCAGATTTTTAAGCAAACAATTCATTATCTTCACACTTCCTACGTGCTAGTTTAATATGCCTCTAAAGTTTATCTTCTTGATTGTATTCAACAAAAGATAAATTTTACTTAGGTCGAACCCATTATTCTGAAATATTAACTATTTCATAGTGTCAAAAATATCCTCAATATACTAGTTTTGAGTGTACTCAATAAGTTGAGACGATTTAAGACTCCCATTTTTCACTATAATGATAGAAAGCAAATAATAAATTATCATGCAAATGTCACGTATGTGTGTGTCTGTGGACAATTATGGACAAATTCTATCTAGCCTTCTCGAGTCAGAGAAAAGACTAGTTGATTAGTTCAACAACCCAAAAATTTTTCTTTGAATCATTAAAACGTATCTTAAAATAAATTTTTTATAAAAGATAATTGTTCTTAAACTTACAATAATAATAATGAAGAAGAAGAACAAACACTTAATCAAAAATATTAAATTATTAGTCAAAAATCATAATCATTTCTTCTTTATTATACCACTAGAGGCCAGTTCCAAACTCCAACGCCTCAAACCTCAATTACCTAAAAGAAGGAGAATCATAAATAATGAGATAAATCACAATAAATGAGCCACGTAAATCATCATTCATAATTAAATTTAGGAATCTTTAACATACATAAGAGATACAGGGATTAGAAACCAAACTTAGGTGACCATAATCCACGTACACAATCATAAAATATATATATATATATATATATATAGGGAGACATGGAAATTAAGAACTGTATTTCATTGCTACAATTCTCGTGTGTAGTGGTACTAAACTTCGATCCATTGAACTTAACATATAAGACACATATCATATCATGCTTTAAATTCATATTCATAAATCTTCATGGTCTCTTCCTCTTCTTGTATCTCCAACTGCAACATGTATCCTTTGCTAGTTGATACGCAGGACAAAGAGAATTGTATACAAGAACCCAAAATAATAATAACAGATTCACAGATCCTGAATATTAAGAGCTCACAGGCCTACAATACAATAAGAATAAAACTAACCATTCAACACATTCACATGGTCGAGTCTATAATCATCCACTAATTAAACATTCATCAAATAAATGCATTTCTATATAATATCTAATATTATATGCTAGCATGTTTCAAGGATCTAACAATTACAGTCGTCTAAACTCATTTAGATATATGGATCGAAGTAATGAAATAATTAATTAACCAAATTAATCATTTTATTTAATTAGTGAATCAATTTAATTAAAATCAAAATTTGAATTAAAATTCCAAATTAGAGTTAAACTCTAATTCTAAGAATATGATAAGATGCGATAATATAATTAAAACCGAATTTAAATTTAGAGTCTCTAATTCTAATGTAATTAATATTTTAATTTAGGACAGAATTCCTAAATAAGATTCAATTCAATTTAGGGTCAAACTTTAATTTTTTATTTCAAATTCAATTTTAACAATAGTATAAAAGTAGTCAATTTTAGTTAATATTTTAATTGGGTCAAGTTTGAATTTTGGTTCAAAGTCCATTTTAAAATTAAACAGAAAAAGTATTATAATATTTAAATTCAAAAATATTTTAAAATTGCAGCATGACCCATATATTAAAATGAAAAGCATATCCTCAATTTCAAATATTGTGTGACATGTCCGTTATTTTAAAATTACAATTTAACCCTTAAATCCTTATTCATAGGTGGGGCCAACAATTTCATAAACTGTTAGGCACTAGCCTCTAAAACACCCTAAGTCTAGGGTTTTGGAGGGTGGCGTGAACTTAGGTGACGGTATCCCACAACCCAACACAACAATGTTGGAAAATTTACATCAACTAGGGAAAATGGAGAAGGAACAAACAACCAGAAATGTGATCAAGAAGATGAAGAACATAATGAATATGAAGGTTCGAATGCGTAATCGCTGTCCTCAAACTATATTTGCCCCCTCTCGGAATTGAATGAGATGCTTAAGGGTTTTGACAAACGGTTTGTAGGATTATATCAAGCCTTGTAAATGATTTAACACCAAAGCACAAGTGTAATCCTTCAAAACTTTAAGAACACGAAGGAAGATCTTAAATATGAATGTAAATCATAGTTTGATTCAATATGAATGATATATGGATTTCAAGATGTTTTCAATGATTCCAATATTTTTGTATTGATCATTCATCACCTATTTATAAGCCTCAATCAATACATCACGAAATAGTGTCAAAACAAGAAGAAAAGTGACAACTTTTAATCCAAAACGGCTCCCAAGTTTCAAATTGAAAAACCAGCCAACAACTATTTTTTTAACACTATGCGTACGCATAGTATAAACCTTGCGTACGCATAATAGAAGAAAATTTTAATTCTAATTTTGCCAAAACACATCTCGTGTATGCACAAAAATAAGTCTGTGCGTACGTATAGGCAAAAAATCAAATTTTGCATTTTTCAATTTCTTTTGATTCTACCAATTCCACAATTGAGCCCAACAATTAGTCCATTANTTTGAACCAATTATTCCTTGTGACAATACCGGTAAAAACACACACATAAGTATCACGTGTTCTCAAGTTCCTCAACTCGCTTAACACTTTTATGGCCTTGCGCTCATCCTATTCAAGAAACTTTTAAGAGAGAAACTCCAATTCTCTATTGAAATGGCACCACCTTAAAGTTCATTTAGGTGAAATTCTTCTAGTATCTTTATTACTTTTAGAGATACTTGTGTTTTAGCACTAAACTTCATTAAGAATTTTAAACTCAATCCTCACTTCAGTAACAGCCAGCATTATTTAATTAGGATAGGGTCATTGCGGATTTAAATATTGCTGCAACTATTTACATATCGAATGACTTGTTGTTACCATTTGAACCCGTAGATTACCTTTTGAGTAATGACAGGTAGGGTTGCTATCATTGGTGGACCGTTTTAATTAAAAAGTTTCAACCCCATCCTACTTGAAGTAGACGTCACTAAATTTCCTTTTAGTGGTCTGGTTAAAAGATTTGCTAAATTCTCTACGGAATTATTTCACCTTTGATAATTTCCTTGTGAAGTCACATCTAAGACATACATATCTAGATTTCCATGTGACTTAGTATCTTATCAAATATAGCTAGCCAACTATCGATTTATTTGATAGATACATCTTGTTACCACTAAGGAATCTTTTATGAAGCCACACGCTTCTTACTAGCTTTATTTTTAGCTTTATAAATTTTCAAAACACTGTCGGATGATTTCCATCAAATTATTATACTTGTGAATTATTTTTTATTGTGGATTTCATACTTGGGTCTTTAGATTTCATCATTGAAATATTACAATGATTTTCAACTTATGATTATTCTTAAATATTCACATTGGTTTTGCAAACTTCGTGACTGGCTTTCACCCGATTCATCCACTTAGTCTTAGTGTATTTCATCCTTATAAATATATGTATAAGGACTTTTCTACCTTTTTTCCTTTCATAAATATCTTTCTATGATTAAAAGTTAAAGGACATGGTAACTTTTTAAAACTAAGTTACCCCCACAGTTCCTCAAGCTCGTCCTCTTCATCAATCCGATCTCAAGTTGTCGAAATAAAAGAGTTAATGCAGAGATTTCCTCAAAAAAAAAAAAAAAAAAAAAAAAAAAAGAGGAAGAAGAAGAAGAACATATATGCAATCTAATATTGTTGCATCCACAAATTTTTGAACTTCTCATATAAGTTCACAAGCGTCAATGTTAACCCCCAAAATTTCGGGTTACACTTGAATTTATAGTTCATCAATTCTTTCATAGTTCAATTCACTTATCACTTGGATCACATAATTTGATCAAAGTCATCTCATATACTATTAATGATTCTCAAGTATAAACCAACTCAATTTGGTTCTTTGATTGAAGTTCAATTCAATCAATGAAAAAGACCAAGTACTACTTCTTTCAAACATGTACAACTTATCCCTTTTCACAAGATATCATCATATCAAATAATAAGGCATACGTTCACCTTATTTAACTTCAGACAAGATTATATTTTGTCATACTCATATGCAAACATAATTTAGTATAAGATCATCTCATTTAATTTCATATAATTCATTGAGGCTATTACCAAAATCAAAGTTAGTATAGTTTTCAACCAAATATGAAATTTTAACCAACTAATTCACCACATTCAAACTTTTTTAGATTTGAATGAAAAGGATATTCGGCACCACCGCTAACTTTAGGCACAGTTTGTGCTCTACAAAGTATTTCCTTGTCTTAATAATTTCGCAAGCAATTTCCACTAGAATAAGTCACAATCTGTCATGCTTTATGCAAATATAATTGGCATAAAGTCATTTTACTTAATTCCATAGGATTAAATAAGACTATTAACATTAACCCAAATTAATATGAATTCAACGAGACATGAAATCAAACAATTAGTTGGCATTCTCACAATATTATTATTCCATGCGTATGAACCATACTGTTCCCATATTGTACTTATAGCATGCATTAATCTATATTTCTTTTGATGAGTTCATATTTCTTTCGCAAATTCATATAATCGAATACAAGGAAAGAGACACGAAAGTAACCACATGTAATTTTCCATTTTCTATAGAGAAAATTGTTATGAGAGTTCACACAGTTTCTTTTATATTCACATACTTTCTTTCAATAAATTCTTACACATTAGAATTTTCCCATATGTAACATATGCAATATCATGCATTTTATTGCAATAGTATAGTATGCACATCAAGGTTTCAACCATTTAACAATATGGGTGCCAAAATTATACATCTCAAGTGAAAGAACATAAATTTCCTTCATGCATATTCAAAATAGAGTAAACATTTGCATACACCAATTAGTGAATATCAAATAAATTCACGACTCAAATATTCTTATATATTTTTAGCATGTTCCCATAGCCACCATGACAAAATGTTCCATCAAATGATTGTGGATTAACAATTTAAGAAAACCAATTGTTTCTTTCAAAACATAATTTCATGGTAGTAGACCCATGTAATTTATGCATACTTCATCAAAAGACATAGTGTTATCATGGTTTTGATTAATCGATTTCAGTCTCAACTTGAAACTACAAAGGGAATACCACATTGCTTAACAATATTCAACATGTCTTTCATACTCAACATCTAGTAAATCAGCGAAGTAGATCATAGATCACATAATCAATTCTCATGCCGTAATATTTAATAAATTGACCCTAGAATATCTCATAATATTCTACACGATTTTCACAAATGAGGGGCTTAATGAATAAAGATTTCAACTTCAACATAATCACATAATTCTTTCAAAAATTTTACATCGATACCAACACCTAATAATCTTTCATTAGCCTCTATTATCACCATAAATTGCATATAAGATCAAAATCAATAAATAAAGCATATTCTAAGTATCATAAATGCTTTAATCCATCAAATATATCAGAAAAAGAATTTATATAACTATGCAATTCATAATTGTGAATACAATATTCATATCCTTCATCTAATAGGAAGTTTTAGATGATCATGAAAATTCATATTCAAATTCATTAAATGTATATAAAACATACCTTACAAATGAATATGCAATGTTAATTTTCATGCAACAACATGATTTCCATATTTCCACTTTCACAAACACATGCAACAAATTATGCACAACCGAAATTAAATTCATGGAGAATATCATCATTGATAATGTGCATATATTTTAACAAAACATCTAAATTGCATGTGAGAAGATCATTATATCACTTACCAAAGTGAAATTTTAGAAGATAAATGAATATTACCGGAATTGAATTCATGATGATGGATTCTATCCTTTTATTCTTCAATGAAATCATTTCTTTTCAACCTTTCCAAATTTCTTTCGCCAAAGAAATGTTGATTTCGATAGCATCGCCAAATCCGGAATTAGAATGGAGGAGATCTTCAATTCCGTCATCATCAGAAACTTCAATTTGTACTAGCCTTCACATGAATTTCGCCCATCAAATATCTAACCAAGAACTGGATTTCATCAACTTGATCTTGCCAAAGTGATATTGTTCTCCATCACAAGATATAGTTTGAGATTGTTGAAAAATTTACCTCAACTAGGGAAAATGGAGAAGGAACAAACAACTAGAAATATGATCAAAAAGATGAAGAACATAACGAATATGAAGGCTCGAATAATTGTTGTTCTCAAACTATATTTGCCCCCTCTCGGGATTGAATGAGATGCTGAAGGGTTTTGACAAATGGTTTGTAGGATTATATCAAGCCTTGTAAAAGATTTAACACCAAAGCACAAGTGCAATCCTCCAAAAATTTAAGAACACGAAGGAAGATATTAAATATGAATGTAAATCAATAATTTGATTCAATATGAATGATATATGGATTTCAAGATGTTTTCAATGATTCCAATATGTTTGTACTGATCATTCATCACTAATTTATAGGCCTCAATCGATACATCACGAAATGGTACCAAAACAAGATGAAAAGTAGCAACTTTTAATCCAAAACGGCCCCCAAGTTTCAAATTGAAAAACCAGCCAACGACTATTTTTTAACACTATGCTTACGCATAGTATAAACCTTGTGTACGCATAGTAGAAGAAAATTTTAATTCTAATTTTGTCAAAACACATCTCGTGTACATACAAAAATAAGCATGTGCGTACGCATAGGCAAAAAAATCAAATTTTGTATTTTTCAATTTCTTTTGATTCTACTAATTCCACAATTGAGCCCAACAATTAGTCTATTATTATTTCATTGATTTTGAACAAATATTCAACAAACAATGCAAAAGCACTGCTATTGCATCGATTATGTTGGCACTAGATAATTGTAGTGGCACACAACATGGCGATGATAGCGTCTGTTGCAGTTGCAAATCTCGTGCAACATCATGCTGTGTAGCTATTGCGCAACGCCATATGAACAATCAATGTTTGTTTGTTATAACATGATAAACAATTTCTAACAAGTATAAAGTAGGCTCTAATGCCACTATTGAAAATTTATTTAACATGCACAGTGGAATTTAAACAATATTTCAATTCAAACTAAGAATATTCTTAGTGTTTAGAGAAAAAGTGTGATAAAGAACTATACCTTCAATTAGTTCTTTTAAGAACAATTCAAAGAATTTAGTTATTAGCTTAACTAAACAAAATGTAGATTATAATCTCTAGCTATACCAAAGTGATTATAATCTCTTGCTATCGGGAATGACATATATGTATTGACATGGTAATTGAAATGTTACGACTACACTTGACAGATCCCAAGAGATTTAGGGTCGCTAGAGAATCTTCATTGGGAAGAAGGCATGTGAGCTTCAGGAGCAAAACCCCAATTCTACTTTGGATTGTGAGTACTTTCTTGGTTACAAATTTAACATTGAACTAATTAGAATTGGCGTTTGGGAGGGGAGGGGGTTAACAAAGTTATCGTACAGATTGTCTCTTGCAAGCCTCTTGTAAATGTAGCTGAATTAAGCCCTCAAACTCATTTTCTGTCATACAATTCATGAGATCTACAACTTTTATTAACTTTTTAATCATATATTTTATGATACTAAAAATCTAATTTGTAACTAAACTAAACAGGGGCTAAATCTCTAGACTCAATTTGATAACTTTATGTAATAAACTTATAGAGTTTCGATGCCAAATCCTAACTCAATAAAAAAATTGCTGTTTTTGGTATAAAAGAAAAAAAAAGTATATATATAAAAATAAGGCATGGAATGAAGATGATTGATGAAATATTGATAGGAATAACTTTTTAATGGGGTTATATTGACACCACTTTTTAATTTCATTAAAGTCCTTAATTTTGTTTATTGTTGTACTTATGTCTCCAATTTTTTTCTGTTGCATTTTTGTCCTCTGTTTTGTATTAGTTAGAACATCTGGTGGTCTCTGGTAATGGTTTATCCAAATATTTTGTTAGTGTACTTTGAATGAGAAATAAATATATTGTCACATTTTTGTATTTGTAGCACTTTTTGCTCACATGAAAATATAAGGGTCAAATAAATCCCTTTACTCATAGCCTTCATATAATTTTTTACATAGTCGGATGATACCATAGTAGTCACTCTTGGTAGAGTAACATCCAACATCATCAAAATATTACCATCCTCATATAATGCACTATGGTGACCTCAAGTTGAAGAATCGATTCCTCCAACGAACGTCAGAATTTTACCATTGACACTCAGACAACTATCCATTTGGAATCTCTCCAGCAAATATCCAATATTTTATTTTCTTAACAAAACATTCACGTGTCCATTTAAATGTCCTCGTATTTTAGCTTGTAAGATCAGTTGCCCACTTCACTATTGAGAAATGCCACACAGTTGATCTATTCGTAATAAAGATTTCCGTATCTCATTATCACTTACGATCAAAGATAATTTAAGATTCAGTTATATGTAAATTGTTTCTCATTATCACAACTTCTTATGATTGACAAGTTATCAAGATTTAAATATATGAACTCTATTAGTTTTATATATTAGAAAATAAATTCAATTAAATAATGAATTAATCTATGTATACAAAAAAAAAAAAAAAAAAAAAAAAACCTTTACAGATTCTATATAGGGAGATTTTTTTTTTGTAAATGTAGCAAGGTTGTTAAATAATAGATCTTGCCAAAATATAAAAACACATTTATTATATTAAAAATGTTTACAGCCTACTTAGAGCATAACACTTACAATTAAAGACATTCTCGTAGTTCGAGATCAGTTTCATCCTCTTGCTTGGTTCGAGAGTTTTTACCCATTTGGGTTTCTTCATCAACAATTCTTGTTTTCTTTATTGTTTTCATATTACAAATGTGGCAATTCAATATAGGATAAATTAACTTAATTGACTAAATATCTACAACAATTAATAAGTGATTTGTTGCTATTAATTGTTAATTTTAATTCCGTTGTTTTCACCTATTCACCGCTCTTTAGGGGCGAACTAGTAACTTTCAAATGCTATCAGAGCTTTTCAAAAAACATTCTCGTAGTTTGAGATCAGTTTCATCCCATTGCTCAGTGTGTTTTCTAATGTTAACCTTAATTATTATTGGTAACTAAATACTAATACAAAAAACATATATAAATGTTAAAATAACATCCAGAAGTCAGGCTTAAAACCTTTGGACAAAGGCATGCACAATTGAAACAGTTTCAGACAACCTAATTAAGCTTACAAATTTTAACTAAGGTTTTCTTCGAAGAAACCAAATTAAGCAGCGACAGAGGTCATTTATTTATATGTTATATATTAGGAGCATCAGGCAATGCTACTAGAAACGATCCTGCAAATTCGGCTGCATTGGCTGCACACGAAAGGCAAAAGGCATTTGTGATTCGTAGTCTCCAACTCCCTGTTGATGATAAACATCCCCATTTTCTAACCCATTTTGATCATCCATCGGATCCAAATGCATCTGCCGCTATAAATCATTGGAATTAATTAGACATGCGGGTTTTGCTGAACTTGAATGGAGACATGAGTTAATTGTTTCAACGGTTACTGAACTTAAGTCCATGTCTTTAACTGGCCACAAAACTTTAAAATGTCGAGTTTGGTTGCTGAACTTAGGTTCATTTCTTTGATTGACCACTGAACTTTAAAATGTCGAGTTTTGGCTACTGAACTTTGAAAAATGTCGAGTTTTGTCCACTGAACTTAGGTTTATGTCTTCTATTGCTCACTGAAATTTAAAATGTCGAGTTTTGACCACTGAACTTTGAAAAATGTTGTACATTACTCACTGAACTTTGAAAAATATTGTATATTACTCACTGAATTTTGAAAAATATTGTACATTATTCACTGTGAACTCAATATTTTTCAAAGTTCAATAATTATGCTAGTGAGTAGCATACGTCATATTCCAAAGTTCAATGGCCAAAACTCGACATTTTAAATTTTAGCGAGCAATCGAATACATGGACTTAAATTTAGTGACCAAAACTCGACATTTTAAAATTCAGTGACCAATCAAAGATATGGACCTAAGTTCAATACCAAAACTCGACATTTTAAAGTTCAGTGGTCAATCAAGGAGATGGATCTAAGTTCAGTGACCATTGGAACAATTAACTCAATGGACGTATTCATTTATATATATAGTGCACAAGTGATAATTTAACAAAGAGTAATGATATTCGTAATGGATCACTACGATAGTCGCACTATGTGGCATATTGACTCATGCATCAAATAATCACATGTCGTGTGTATGCCATTAGAGTGACTACCATAGCGAGCGATTGCGAGTAGCATCATTCTTTAACAAATTATCACTTTTTATTATTATTTTCTACTTTGATTAACAAAAGATTATATATCTTATGTACAAAAATTAGGATCTTAAGGTAACTTAGCCTTCTAGGTACTAATTAAATTAACCAAATGATACAATATTCCATGCTTGTTGTGTATATAGCAAAGAGAAAAAGACTTACCAGCTTGAATTGGAGCCCCTGGTTCTCGTCCTCAAGCATTTCATTCTGATACGATGTTCGCCAGAAGAACATATATGAGCAAATAAACATTTGAATGTAAATATAAAGCATAAGTAACAATGTAGTACATAGTATTGAATAATTGAAAAATAAATGATTATCAGCAGTTAGCACTACATGTTTTCTCATCATCGGTACAAACTCCATCTGTCAAAAAAGGGGAAAAAAAGAAAAAGAAAAAGAAAAAAGGTCAAGTATCAGATTGTTACTTGATTATACGAAGATCACATGAATCGAAAAGCAGCTGGGATAAAAATTTGAAAAAATTATAATAATAATAAATAAATAAATAAAAGAAGTAAGAAATATAAAGGGATTTTGCCTGTTTGGCTTTGAGACTTGATATCCCATTTTCAAGAGCTTCCTCTAAAACCATCAGTTCTTTGTAGTTCGAAGTTGTTATGTCCTCTCCACTCAGATGCCTGAAATTGACAAGCTACATATAAGAAGACATGAAGGTATTGTTGCTAGAAAACTTCTTAAAATTTTAGTATTTCCATTTCGACAATTGAAAACTCTTCAAGATTCTAGAAAATGTTTTTAACCCAAAGCACGTCCTACTTCTGTTAGAAATAGCGTTTCTACTCGTTGTTTCATGTCATGTTCCGTTTTGGTTCAAATTAGTGTGTGTGTGTGTGTGTGTGTGTGTGTTTGTCGAGAGAAAAGAGTAATCTAACCTGAGTTCAGTCTGCATCCTATCATTCTCTTTCTTGATTCTGTTGATCTCATTGTCCAAATGCTGTTACAGTTCAACGCTTGTTAGAACAATCAAACATAAAGGATATTGTACAGATCTACAATTTTGATTGACAACCCTAAGCATTCTGGGGTGCCCTAGAGCCAAAACTTTTTGACAACCCCAGATCAGACTTAGAACCACCAGGTCAACAAGAAGTTTCAGATTATTTTTGGACAAAAAGGGCTTATAATCACTGGATCTCTTAAGGGATATCAAAACATAAGTTTTCTTTTTATGTTTGATATATTACAAGTGCTTTCCTGAATTTCGCAAGAAAAAAGGAAGAGAGAGAGAGAGAGAGAGAGATATTTTACCAGATCCGTCCGTGGATGTAACGCCTGATGCATTTTTTTTTTTCTCTGCTCATTTAAAAAAATGAAAAATGCTAGAACACTAGGGATTTGAGGGAAGAGGGATATATAGATCTAGAGAGAGAAAAGTTCATACTATATTTAGATCTTCCAAGAAATTCATATTAGCACAAAACCATGTTATTTTCCCACAGCTCCACCCAAGAAATCATGGATGCTAGGGCTATATGATGTTCATATTCTCTCTCACACACACAAAAACACACATATATAGATATAGAGAGATAACCTCATGCTTAGCATCCCAGAGCTTCTTCCCAGAGAGTTTATGGTACTGATCCAGCAAGTCAATTAACCTTCAAATGAAAGAGGAAAAAACAATAGAGAAAACCTAGATATTTAACTATCAATCACACAAAATAAAATGAATGAAGAAACATATAAAGACATACGTAGTAGAAGGGCTACAGAAATCGTGCATCTTGCCAGAATTATTAAAGATGATAACAGAAACTTGAGCATCACAAAGAACACTTATTTCCTTAGCCTTTTTCATAATCCCACTTCTCCTTTTTGAGTATGTAACTTGTCTATTGCTTGAGTTCTCTATCCTCTTGATCTCAATCTTTCCTCTCCCCATTTTCTCCGCTCTCCAACTCTCTCTCTCTCCCTCTCCCTCTAGATCTCTTCTCTTATTGATATTCTTTAGGGAACTATTTAAGAAATGATAATTGAGGCTAGGGGTTTGTGGGTGGAGGTGGGGTGGGTAAGTAATGGTATTTTCCATTGTAGGTTTAGAGACAAGAGACTTTCAAAAGCTTCAGCAAAGTTGGCTCGTTTATGGGCTATTGCCAACTGTTAAAAATCTGCTGTTTAATTTATGTTTTACTATCTTGTTCCACCTTGTTAACCTTTGGTCCATCTATCCTTGTAAATTAGTGCATATACTATTACCTAACAACAGATACACAAAATTGGCATATTGATTGTGTGTATAGATGCAAGTTACTAGGCTATTACAGTAATCTTGATTTAGGGTTTTACTAAGGAGAGACAAATCAAGAACCAAAAGACATTGAAAGATCTCGTGGAGGATTAGGAGCATTGGAGTTTGTGTACGGAGTCCAGGATTTATAACATGATTAGTCATAAGATGATTTCTTAATTAAAACCTTAACCATCAAATCAAATGAAATCAACCCTCAAATGTTGATGGTCAGAATAGAATGACTGATGATGGAAAATTATTACATTTGGTCAAAATGTAAGATGGGACAGGAAAGTGTTTTCTCGAGGGTCTCCAGCCAGTAAGTCCCAAAGCAAGGATTTTTCTAGGTTTTTTGTCTACCTTATGATTTCATTATATAAGGAGCTTGTGAAAATTTCAAGAAAGTTGTGTTCATGAAATTCTAAATAATTATACAAGAAACATAACTTTTTAAATTTAATAACGAAAATTGTTGTGTAGAAAAATATCTAGACAACATTTTTAACAAAACAATCAAGAAAGTTACTTTCTATGGAAAAATATTCTGCTATTATAATTTATACTTATTTTTATACATAAGCCACTCCAAACATTTAAGCATCGAGAAAAGCCATATTGGATTAGGGTTTCCTTTTCTTCTGGAGTCTAAAAGTAGTGTTCTAAAAAGCGTACAACATGGTCAAATGTGGAAGCCAAACTTCAAACTTTATGAGCCTGGGCAAACTTAGACGAGGCCTATGCATAAAAAAATAAAGTTTCTTATCTTAAAATTATTTTAATTTTTTAATCATTTTAAAAATTATTGTTGTAAATATAGTAATATTTATGAATGACTTTTATACCACTGCAGTTTTAGTTATTATAACTGTTGTATCCTTCTAACCATAATTCTTCCATATAAATATAGGATTTTGATTCTTAATAAAACATACAAGTTTATTTGATTTTTCTCTATTTTCTTCTCTTTTCTCTCTATTTTATAACACATTATCAGTATAAAAGTTCTAGCCAATTAAATTAGCAAAATTTATTCTTCTTTCTACTCTTGAATCTCTAACCATATAGAGGTAAGCAAAGTAATTTCTTGTGAGGAAAAAGAGAAGGCGACATTACTTTTTGTGTGCTCCCTATATATATATGTATTCATAATCATTTCGCATGTACCGTCATATATATTTTGGTGACGAGTATGACTGCATATTAATCAGTTAGATAATTTATTTGATGTTGATTATTTATTAAATTGATGTTCGTCATCCGTAAGTTTAATTTGATTACTTGATTGATGTTCGTCATGTGTTCCTAAATGAAAACATATAACCATGTCATATTGACATTGATTAATTTGATTACTTGATTGATTATTATCTGATTATATAATATTTAATCGTATTTTTGTAATTAAATAATTGAATTATATTTGATATTGAACTAGAAATTTAATTTGATCTTATTGTTTGGCATAATCAGTTGGACGATCACTGGATCCATAATGATGTGAAATTAAAGAAAAAACAAACATATTTTCAATGAATAACCAGAAAAATTTTGAATCCTCTATATCTTTCATGAAAATTTTTCATTAATCATTACTAGCTATGATAGGTACTGAATTTCCTCTATTTCTTAAAAATAATCAGGTGATAAATGGAGCCCTCATCATCTTCCATGTTGACCATCTAAATATTATTTTTATCTAATTAATTTGATACAAATACCAGATGATTGCATGGTGTTCATAACCTTAGGTTTGCGAAATTACTGTTCAAATATTAAATTATGAACATAATTTTCAGATTATATAATCAAGACAGTGTATTTTGTTAATACTAATGATCCTAAATCTCAACATTTTAATAAGTGTTAGTTAAGATATTGATAAATGGTTTGATACTATTGTTTGTTAAATGCCTCTGATTAATTTAATTGATAACAAAATACTTTCATTTCTATTTAGAAAATGCTATTAAGCATCATACCAATATCACTGTTTTCCCTATTATAATTGACTTAGGATCCGAGCCAAATTTATTCATTTAATTATTTTAATAGTACAGTATATGTAAAATTGATTAACCACAATGCACTGAGGTGAAAAGTAAAGAATGTTGAGAAAAAAAATACGTAGTTTTAGCCCTTATCTCAAATGAGTGGTATTCGATAATGCAATTTACTGATTGTCAATTTTGATTGGACCATTCTCCTAGCATTAAGGGGGAATTAAGAAGTTTGAAATAATATACAAATGCATTATTATATAAATCCCCATAAAAGATAATTTGAACTAGAAGTTGGAAATATAATTTATTTAGATGCATATACTGACCTATGAGACCAACAATATCTAATGCACTAATTTTAAATGCTCCAACACGAATTGATGTCCTAGTAGTTGTTAATATTATTTTTGATATATTGATGACACACCTAAAGCGTGATGATATTTGATTTTAATATAAAAATTTCGAAACAAAAATGGAGTAATTAGCAAATATGTTCCTATTAAAGATGCATATACTCTTAATGAATATTTAGACATAACAAGTTTTAAAATCTCAGAAAAGGTTCAGGTTTTATTTGAAATATCTCAATAAGTTATATCATTATAAAAAATATTATTATCGAAAAAAAAATGTTGACAACACCTTCGCACATAATGTACTGCATCACATAATGTAGGATCGAAATACATGTATCAAAATATACCGATCGAAGTAATGATTAGCCAAATAAAAAGGATGCAATCTTAAATTGAATTTATTAACGAAATCGAAAATTTCTAGACCTGCAGTTCGAAAAATCTAAAAGTATATACTTATGTGAAAAGGAAGTGAGAAAAATGAAGTTTTAATATGTAATGCACGACTCTTAACATAGTGAATTTTGCAAATATCATGGTTGATTAAATCGTGAGGCCTTCTGGATTTTATTGACAATGCTTTAACAAGACGGCAATTTACTACTCAAAATTATTATTTTTAATTTGTTGGCATTTTTGTCCCGTTGGATTTTTTTTTCCAAATAATGTTTTAATAAGATAGTTATTGTATAAATAGTCATTTAAGGGGAAGTGTTGTAAATATAGTAACACTTATGAGTGACTTTTATACCCTTGCAGCTCTAGTCATTACGAATGTTGTATCCCTTCTAATCCTAATTTTTCTTTATGAATATAAGACTTTGGTTCTCAATAAAAGACACATTTATTGACTGATCTCTATTTTATTCTCTTTTCTCTCTATTTTATAGCAAATCATATATACCAAATGTCTAAAATTATAAAATAATATATTTAATTAATAGTTCCTACAATTAGTCAATTAGATAATTATCAAGTTTTCGAAATGGAAAAATTAAATTACTTTTCATATTTTCAGCTTTCAACTAGACATGTCCTACTTAAAATTTTTTAGTGTGTCTTCATTTTTGACTTTTTTACAGATAAAGTCATTTAAAAACTTGAAACTAAAATTGAATAAAAGGCCTTTTAAAAAAATAAAGTTAATAAAGCACCACTTAGCGCTCATTGCCAAGGCATGACTTTTTGCCCAAGCCTTACGCCAGACTCCTCTTAGACGAAATTTTTTAGAACACTGTTCAAAAGTAGCATCCATTATTTAAATAACATAAAAGGCGTTAACATTTTGTTGTCCAGTTCTTTTCCCAATTTTCTGGTCTACATTTTAGTTCCCAGATTACTCCAATTGCCAAAAATCATTAGAGAAGTTTATTGAGACCCCCACAAAAAAAAAAACAAAAACAGTAGAAGAAGGAAAAAAAGGGTTAATTTCCCAAATTAATGAACAATTAACTATGACTATTTAGAATAACAGTTTGATTGCATGAATTTCCATTGCTCAGAATAAGTTCTCTGCATAATCCACTAGAACGGATGCTTAAAGGCAAGTTGATCCGTTAACCATTGCAGATTCCTTTTAATTATGGCATGTTTGCTGAAATGCTTTTCATTGAATCCACATAAGAAATGAAAATCTTATTTATTCTACGATCCAACTTATACATCTAATCCATCCAATACTGTCACAATGATATATCCTTACAAACCCACAACATAATAAAATCAAAAGCAACTCAACAGTATCCTTACAAGAACCACATATATCAAACACACGACAGGTACATATACATAAAAACATTTACAGCATTGTACATTTCCTATGTAATCCAACAGGACTTCAATTTATGATTTGCAGAGATTTTCAACACCAAAAGAATAAAGAAATGCCAACTTCTGGAAAACGAACTCATTCTCTGATCAACAGTTCATAGACATTAATATTATTTTCGTCGTTTAGGTGTTTCAACATTTCAAAACTTTTACGACTCTGACTTCCCAGAAAATCAATTCGCTTGAATTCAATATACCCAAGCTCTGCAGTCTCTATGCTGGAGTAAGCCAACCGAAGCCTGTCAGCCTGTCCTGAATCTGTGTGGATAGCTACTTCTATTTCATCAGCCGACATATTCTCCTATGAGATTGAATCATAAAACCAATAAGAACAATGCATCTTAATTTCTCCTATGTGTTTCCTTGCAGAAACACAGATGTAAATTACCCAATCAAACATATCCAAATATTCCAACTCAACTTCTCAAATTGAATATTTGCACTCAATAAATTTTAAGAACGGGTTTATGGCCATATTTGGCTACTATCGTTAAAGTATATACTTATGGTACCATCACAGCTCACTCCCTAGTGATGCATACATCAAAGCCACCTGGAAAGATGTTAGCAGTTGTGAAATCATTAAAACAATATTTGTCATTGAGTTATTTGGTACACTATATCCTCCCAGCCACAGCAATAAGTCAAATACCTGGTAAAATACATGGATATGATCCAACACTTGCAAACACGTGAAGCCTTTGTCACTGAAAAATGTCCTTGAACGAGGGCCCGGCTCCAAAAATCGATCAACTGGAAACAGTATAGTTAGGAAGTGGCTATTGAATATTAACTCTGACTTGTTGAGGTATAAGAACCTTTTTACCTGCATATAGCAATTCCAGCGCTTTTTGACACCATCTTTAGCAAGGTTTGCAATCTTTTGCCTATCTACATGGCTTATATTAGTAATAGAACGAGGTACAGTGCCAGGATCAGTATTACCATTGACTACCTAATCCATAAGGATCATTCAACAGATAAAACACAAAGATCTGAATACCAATCTGCCATTTTGGGGCCAGCTTGTCCGATATATAACCTCCAAAATAACCAATTAAGTGCAAGAACTAACTCTTAATTAGTAATCCGATCTATCCCAATCAAACACAAATAAACTGCACAGTGAAACTAGTTTTCAGATTAAGCCCTTGTTTGGTCACCATTATTTCCAAAATACATTTATCTCTCTCTAATTTTTAATCATACATTCTTCAAAAAAATAATATTACATGCAAACTCAAAACTTTTCCTTATTTTTTAATCATACATTCTCCAACAAAATACTATTCCAAAATGCGTTTTGAGGAAAAAATGGGGCTCAAACATGCTCTAAAAGAATGATTTTTATAGTTCTTCTAAAACTAATTCCTTATGCCCTCTAACTAGAATGGACATTTCAACAGCTTTAACCGTGATGCAAACCGAATTAATATCATGAATTGAGTTGGCTCCAGATACAACATATTGTAGCAGGAAATAAGAGCAGTCCTTGGTGTAGGCTAACTGAGAAACATCTCAAGTGTTACAATCACTCAAAGAAATGTACATGTAAGAAAAAGGAGAATCTTCACCGACTTCCACCAGTCTATGTTTCATGCATTTCAAATATCCATGGCTTGTAAATGCGAATAAAATTTTGTGTCTGTAAAACTCATAACTTAAGTTGCGGGCTTATCAAGTGTTACAAAGACCTGTTAAGAAATAAAGAGAACAAGAAAGAAAAAGAATTAGTGTTGAAAAACCTGTGTACCTCCTTAAAGATGCCATTTTCGCTAGTGTCTAGCAAAGCTCCAGTTTACCTAGCCAAATCTGCAGATAAACGTACGAGCCTTTGCACACGAATTTCATTTGCAGACTTCAGAACCCATGCTGGCTAAGGCAAGCAAAATATTGGTTTATAGATGACCAAAATATGTACCAGAACAATATATCAGATATTTGAGCAGGTGAACAAAGAATAAAATCATAGGCAGGGAAATATCGTAGTTTGACCTAAATAATACTTAGAGGGGGGTGAATAGGTGTTTATGCAGAATTTTCACTAATTAATTAATAAATGCAACAAGTCACAATTATTAATTAGTCCAGTTCATTTCACATGCTCTACTATCCTATGTTGAACTGTCGAAAATAAGTAAATTGAAAAAAATAAGTAACACAATTAATTGATAACGGAGAAAATCTCTTACGGGATTAAAAATTTCGAGCCCAAGCCAATACAAATTCACTATAAACGAAAATTCAACTTACTATCTGCCACACACAACTAACACAAGTTTTTCTAACCTCCTAACTACAATTTTCCAAAGCCGTCCAGGAATGTGTGCTCTTGCTCTAACTCCCAGCTCCAAGCCCTCCTGTGTTGCGTGCTCTTACACCAATTCCCGGCTCTTGATTTTGTCTATCTCCTGTGTATTCCTAGGAACTCCCGATTCTCCAATGATCGGAACTCCAATCTCCTTCCCTCATTTTCAAATCTCAACAAATGCTTTGGAAGAACAAGTTTTGGTGTTTGATGGTAGTGGATTTTATGTTTTTGTGGGAGTGCACCAACAGGATGTGGGATTGAATGAATATATCAAAGTGTACAAGGTTTTCTCCAAATTCAACCATCTAGAAAACGCTAAAAACGATGCACTGGTATTTATATGGGATGTTTTGGGTAGTGTAGGCCGGGTCAAAATCTCGAAAATCAAAAAATAGGGTTTTTCAAGTAGCAATGTCGCTCGATCGAAAAGCAAGTGAAGTAGTGGCGCAAAGCTAGCGAGGGACTCTCTGTTTTTAACACTCGAGAGATCACTTGGCGAGCAGCTAGTGAAACTTCAACGACACTTCTTGCCCTACTTCACAACTCAAACCCTAACATACTTTAACAAAATTGCAACTTAGTCTCCAACTTTTACTCACGTACAAATTGACGCCAAACTCTTGAACAATTATAAATTGACCATTTTGATCATAGAATAGCTAACACAAAATCTAATAGGGAGAGTAGTGTAGATTAAAGGGACAATGTCATCATAAATGTTACAAAAAAAGAGAATTGACAATATGAAAAATAAGAACAAGAACATAAGATTTATAAGGAAACCCAAAACGGGAAAAAACCACGGGCAGAGGAGGTGAATAATTGACTATATCAAAATATGATTCCAAAATTTGGATTGTTTGATGGTTTTAAGAAATGTAATTACTCCTATATATAATACAAAAGAAAAAAAGGAAACCTAACATCTGGTAGAGTCCTAATATAACAGGTCTAACAAATGATAGTGTTTGAGATACAATAGGAATGTAAAAACAGCCAAACTTGCGATTAGGATTTCAGCTAGATAGTCCCACCGCTAGAGTGGCAGGCTCATGTACAGTGAGCGATCCATCCACCATTCGAGTGCCCATAGTGCAACCAGTGAGCGGTCAACTTGCTGAAAAAGACGCTCAAGTGCCACCTGCGCGATTGGTGAGCAGTATTCACGCAATTTCTTCTCCTTATCCGTGAGTTTTTCTATCTTAGGTTTTCACGTAAATCTTATGTTCTTGTACTTATATTTTTGTATTATCAATTCTCATTTTTTTGTAATAATAAATGAGAAATATGAGATTTTACTCTGTTTTGAACATTACACAATCTCTTAAATCTTCATGAATGGCATTGGAACACTTACTGTATACAAGATTACTTGAGTGCCCAAGTTATTTTCGATTAGACTGTCCTTCGCATTCAATATAATTGGTATCACAGCCAGCATACCAATGATCAGCAGAGACAATGTCAGCTACCTATTAAATAGATACACATGTTTGAGAGAATTCCTCGGGTTAACTTGGACAGTTGACTTCAATTTTTTTTATTCTTATTATTTTAATAACAAAACTTCAGGTTTATGACAATATAGCATGTAAGAATTTCACTTGCAACACATTGAAGAAAGTCAGCTATCAAATAAAATAAGCAATAATTTAATATAGTGAGGCGTTTTGAGAACAATATATAGATATTCTACATCTCATTCAAATAAGCAAGGAAGAAAACTCAAGTGCCTTATGAAAATTTTTTACTCTTCCTTACTACATAGCTCTGCTGTGACATCATTATCAACATAAAATGATTGACCAGAAAAGGGTGAAGCTACAGTTCTTTTGGTCTCTCTTTCTGAAAACTGTAATTTTTGTCCAACCAAGCAAGTCAATTTGTCCAACCATCGAGAGAAGATTTCTCACTGTCAGTATTCTAAGCAAGTCCCTTCAAATCATTGCTTCGGGAACCCGTTTCTCCAATATGATTAAAGTTACTCGTTTAACCTCTCTTAAACAAATTAAAAAAACCCACTCAATTGTTTGAAAGTAGAATGTCCCTATTTTGTTCAATTCAAGCTCAAAATATGCCCAATCAGCTCAATTTCAAGCAAAAACTAATAACATTGTGCAAAAAATGGGCTATACGAGGAGAATATGAGACAAGCTACTGTTACAACCATGCTATGCTGCCAGTAAAAGTTTGACACTTTTCGTAGCACCCTCACAATAGGAGGAGAGGGAAATATTTTTTGGCATTTTTTATTCACATGGGTCCCACACTTCGATTCAAGGATTGTGTCAAACTCTGGCAACTCAACTTAATTCCTATTGTTTAAGCCAAATATGCTCTGACAGATATGATATGACAAGTCATCTTAAATCCATTCACTATATCTTCAAGGATAATAGAATGTGATGTATTGCCCCAAGCTCAATAGCAACCAATAAAGATTAGACCTCTTTTTTGCCTCGAAAGTTGATGTTTGTGTGCATAGCACATGGTCCAAATTCCAAGTTTACCAGCTAACGTTAACAAGAAAGAAAGTTATCTGACACAAAAAATTAAATCAATGCTTTTGAGTCCATGGAGTTAAGTATT
>NC_036244.1:6257340-6266809 GCF_002742605.1 Olea europaea var. sylvestris | reverse complement strand
AAGGAAAAAAAGGGTTAATTTCCCAAATTAATGAACAATTAACTATGACTATTTAGAATAACAGTTTGATTGCATGAATTTCCATTGCTCAGAATAAGTTCTCTGCATAATCCACTAGAACGGATGCTTAAAGGCAAGTTGATCCGTTAACCATTGCAGATTCCTTTTAATTATGGCATGTTTGCTGAAATGCTTTTCATTGAATCCACATAAGAAATGAAAATCTTATTTATTCTACGATCCAACTTATACATCTAATCCATCCAATACTGTCACAATGATATATCCTTACAAACCCACAACATAATAAAATCAAAAGCAACTCAACAGTATCCTTACAAGAACCACATATATCAAACACACGACAGGTACATATACATAAAAACATTTACAGCATTGTACATTTCCTATGTAATCCAACAGGACTTCAATTTATGATTTGCAGAGATTTTCAACACCAAAAGAATAAAGAAATGCCAACTTCTGGAAAACGAACTCATTCTCTGATCAACAGTTCATAGACATTAATATTATTTTCGTCGTTTAGGTGTTTCAACATTTCAAAACTTTTACGACTCTGACTTCCCAGAAAATCAATTCGCTTGAATTCAATATACCCAAGCTCTGCAGTCTCTATGCTGGAGTAAGCCAACCGAAGCCTGTCAGCCTGTCCTGAATCTGTGTGGATAGCTACTTCTATTTCATCAGCCGACATATTCTCCTATGAGATTGAATCATAAAACCAATAAGAACAATGCATCTTAATTTCTCCTATGTGTTTCCTTGCAGAAACACAGATGTAAATTACCCAATCAAACATATCCAAATATTCCAACTCAACTTCTCAAATTGAATATTTGCACTCAATAAATTTTAAGAACGGGTTTATGGCCATATTTGGCTACTATCGTTAAAGTATATACTTATGGTACCATCACAGCTCACTCCCTAGTGATGCATACATCAAAGCCACCTGGAAAGATGTTAGCAGTTGTGAAATCATTAAAACAATATTTGTCATTGAGTTATTTGGTACACTATATCCTCCCAGCCACAGCAATAAGTCAAATACCTGGTAAAATACATGGATATGATCCAACACTTGCAAACACGTGAAGCCTTTGTCACTGAAAAATGTCCTTGAACGAGGGCCCGGCTCCAAAAATCGATCAACTGGAAACAGTATAGTTAGGAAGTGGCTATTGAATATTAACTCTGACTTGTTGAGGTATAAGAACCTTTTTACCTGCATATAGCAATTCCAGCGCTTTTTGACACCATCTTTAGCAAGGTTTGCAATCTTTTGCCTATCTACATGGCTTATATTAGTAATAGAACGAGGTACAGTGCCAGGATCAGTATTACCATTGACTACCTAATCCATAAGGATCATTCAACAGATAAAACACAAAGATCTGAATACCAATCTGCCATTTTGTGGCCAGCTTGTCCGATATATAACCTCCAAAATAACCAATTAAGTGCAAGAACTAACTCTTAATTAGTAATCCGATCTATCCCAATCAAACACAAATAAACTGCACAGTGAAACTAGTTTTCAGATTAAGCCCTTGTTTGGTCACCATTATTTCCAAAATACATTTATCTCTCTCTTATTTTTAATCATACATTCTTCAAAAAAATAATATTACATGCAAACTCAAAACTTTTCCTTATTTTTTAATCATACATTCTCCAACAAAATACTATTCCAAAATGCGTTTTGAGGAAAAAATGGGGCTCAAACATGCTCTAAAAGAATGATTTTTATAGTTCTTCTAAAACTAATTCCTTATGCCCTCTAACTAGAATGGACATTTCAACAGCTTTAACCGTGATGCAAACCGAATTAATATCATGAATTGAGTTGGCTCCAGATACAACATATTGTAGCTGGAAATAAGAGCAGTCCTTGGTGTAGGCTAACTGAGAAACATCTCAAGTGTTACAATCACTCAAAGAAATGTACATGTAAGAAAAAGGAGAATCTTCACCGACTTCCACCAGTCTATGTTTCATGCATTTCAAATATCCATGGCTTGTAAATGCGAATAAAATTTTGTGTCTGTAAAACTCAAAACTTAAGTTGCGGGCTTATCAAGTGTTACAAAGACCTGTTAAGAAATAAAGAGAACAAGAAAGAAAAAGAATTAGTGTTGAAAAACCTGTGTACCTCCTTAAAGATGCCATTTTCGCTAGTGTCTAGCAAAGCTCCAGTTTACCTAGCCAAATCTGCAGATAAACGTACGAGCCTTTGCACACGAATTTCATTTGCAGACTTCAGAACCCATGCTGGCTAAGGCAAGCAAAATATTGGTTTATAGATGACCAAAATATGTACCAGAACAATATATCAGATATTTGAGCAGGTGAACAAAGAATAAAATCATAGGGAGGGAAATATCGTAGTTTGACCTAAATAATACTTAGAGGGGGGTGAATAGGTGTTTATGCAGAATTTTCACTAATTAATTAATAAATGCAACAAGTCACAATTATTAATTAGTCCAGTTTATTTCACATGCTCTACTATCCTATGTTGAACTGTCGAAAATAAGTAAATTGAAAAAAATAAGTAACACAATTAATTGATAACGGAGAAAATCCCTTACGGGATTAAAAATTTAGAGCCCAAGCCAATACAAATTCACTATAAACGAAAATTCAACTTACTATCTGCCACACACAACTAACACAAGTTTTTCTAACCTCCTAACTACAATTTTCCAAAGCCGTCCAGGAATGTGTGCTCTTGCTCTAACTCCCAGCTCCAAGCCCTCCTGTGTTGCGTGCTCTTACACCAATTCCCGGCTCTTGATTTTGTCTATCTCCTGTGTATTCCTAGGAACTCCCGATTCTCCAATGATCGGAACTCCAATCTCCTTCCCTCATTTTCAAATCTCAACAAATGCTTTGGAAGAACAAGTTTTGGTGTTTGATGGTAGTGGATTTTATGTTTTTGTGGGAGTGCACCAACAGGATGTGGGATTGAATGAATATATCAAAGTGTACAAGGTTTTCTCCAAATTCAACCATCTAGAAAACGCTAAAAACGATGCACTGGTATTTATATGGGATGTTTTGGGTAGTGTAGGCCGGGTCAAAATCTCGAAAATCAAAAAATAGGGTTTTTCAAGTAGCAATGTCGCTCGATCGAAAAGCAAGTGAAGTAGTGGCGCAAAGCTAGCGAGGGACTCTCTGTTTTTAACACTCGAGAGATCACTTGGCGAGCAGCTAGTGAAACTTCAACGACACTTCTTGCCCTACTTCACAACTCAAACCCTAACATACTTTAACAAAATTGCAACTTAGTCTCCAACTTTTACTCACGTACAAATTGACGCCAAACTCTTGAACAATTATAAATTGACCATTTTGATCATAGAATAGCTAACACAAAATCTAATAGGGAGAGTAGTGTAGATTAAAGGGACAATGTCATCATAAATGTTACAAAAAAAGAGAATTGACAATATGAAAAATAAGAACAAGAACATAAGATTTATAAGGAAACCCAAAACGGGAAAAAACCACGGGCAGAGGAGGTGAATAATTGACTATATCAAAATATGATTCCAAAATTTGGATTGTTTGATGGTTTTAAGAAATGTAATTACTCCTATATATAATACAAAAGAAAAAAAGGAAACCTAACATCTGGTAGAGTCCTAATATAACAGGTCTAACAAATGATAGTGTTTGAGATACAATAGGAATGTAAAAACAGCCAAACTTGCGATTAGGATTTCAGCTAGATAGTCCCACCGCTAGAGTGGCAGGCTCATGTACAGTGAGCGATCCATCCACCATTCGAGTGCCCATAGTGCAACCAGTGAGCGGTCAACTTGCTGAAAAAGACGCTCAAGTGCCACCTGCGCGATTGGTGAGCAGTATTCACGCAATTTCTTCTCCTTATCCGTGAGTTTTTCTATCTTAGGTTTTCACGTAAATCTTATGTTCTTGTACTTATATTTTTGTATTATCAATTCTCATTTTTTTGTAATAATAAATGAGAAATATGAGATTTTACTCTGTTTTGAACATTACACAATCTCTTAAATCTTCATGAATGGCATTGGAACACTTACTGTATACAAGATTACTTGAGTGCCCAAGTTATTTTCGATTAGACTGTCCTTCGCATTCAATATAATTGGTATCACAGCCAGCATACCAATGATCAGCAGAGACAATGTCAGCTACCTATTAAATAGATACACATGTTTGAGAGAATTCCTCGGGTTAACTTGGACAGTTGACTTCAATTTTTTTTATTCTTATTATTTTAATAACAAAACTTCAGGTTTATGACAATATAGCATGTAAGAATTTCACTTGCAACACATTGAAGAAAGTCAGCTATCAAATAAAATAAGCAATAATTTAATATAGTGAGGCGTTTTGAGAACAATATATAGATATTCTACATCTCATTCAAATAAGCAAGGAAGAAAACTCAAGTGCCTTATGAAAATTTTTTACTCTTCCTTACTACATAGCTCTGCTGTGACATCATTATCAACATAAAATGATTGACCAGAAAAGGGTGAAGCTACAGTTCTTTTGGTCTCTCTTTCTGAAAACTGTAATTTTTGTCCAACCAAGCAAGTCAATTTGTCCAACCATCGAGAGAAGATTTCTCACTGTCAGTATTCTAAGCAAGTCCCTTCAAATCATTGCTTCGGGAACCCGTTTCTCCAATATGATTAAAGTTACTCGTTTAACCTCTCTTAAACAAATTAAAAAAACCCACTCAATTGTTTGAAAGTAGAATGTCCCTATTTTGTTCAATTCAAGCTCAAAATATGCCCAATCAGCTCAATTTCAAGCAAAAACTAATAACATTGTGCAAAAAATGGGCTATACGAGGAGAATATGAGACAAGCTACTGTTACAACCATGCTATGCTGCCAGTAAAAGTTTGACACTTTTCGTAGCACCCTCACAATAGGAGGAGAGGGAAATATTTTTTGGCATTTTTTATTCACATGGGTCCCACACTTCGATTCAAGGATTGTGTCAAACTCTGGCAACTCAACTTAATTCCTATTGTTTAAGCCAAATATGCTCTGACAGATATGATATGACAAGTCATCTTAAATCCATTCACTATATCTTCAAGGATGATAGAATGTGATGTATTGCCCCAAGCTCAATAGCAACCAATAAAGATTAGACCTCTTTTTTGCCTCGAAAGTTGATGTTTGTGTGCATAGCACATGGTCCAAATTCCAAGTTTACCAGCTAACGTTAACAAGAAAGAAAGTTATCTGACACAAAAAATTAAATCAATGCTTTTGAGTCCATGGAGTTAAGTATTGGCAACCAACTCAGTATTAATAGCGTTAATGCGAGATTACATGTCGACAAAAATTAAATAGAAATAATTAAGTCATTTCATTATCACTGTAAGAAATCAACAAGTGAAGGAAATGAACTTATTACCCTTCTTTTGATGCTATACACAAACTAGCCCATTGTAACCAAAAACAGACCATTTCTTTGTCCATGTTTCAAAGCATGCTCAAACTTGTGTCCATGAGAGCTGTACGAACTATTAAGGGTAACAAAAGTATCATGGAGTGGACTACAATTTTGCATCAGCAAGATAACTGCATCTTAATTTATAACCATAAATATTGGAGAAAATTTGAAAACTGGTCCAAGCATCTTAATTGTTTATTTCTGATTTTACATGAAACAATCTGCCTTCATGTACCAAATTAAAATCTGTAATAAACTTGTTATTCACCAAATTATATGATTATAAATGTTTGAAAATTCATCATGTATTTTTAATCATAAACAGGGAATTTCGCACAGCCAAATAAGCATCAAAGTTATAAATATTAAGATGGGGTATTTGAACCACCAAATGGATACACTGAGTATGGAGATGAGGCTATATTGACCTCCCAATTTCTCTTTTGCTTCCTTCACCTATTTCCTTGCTTCTGTATATAACATAAACTTGAATATAAAACAGTAGATGCATTCTATTAATCCAAACAATTCTCGAATAACTGCTCAAAAATTAAAAAACAATATACATGTAATACAAAATTCAAAATAATCGTAATGTCAACTGTAGAGAGTCCAATAACGCAAATGTTAAGGCCAGAAGACGGGCTATTTGATTTAACTATTTTCATATGCTATTCAAGAACTTTGGTGACAGTGGAAACAGGGGACATGGGCTTCAAGGAGAAAGACTGGAGGCTTCCCTTGAACACTTGTTGTTGGTTATCACCTTCGCCCTTCTTCTTCCAATACCAGTATACCACCCATTTTTTCAAACTTACTGCCATTTACAACACTCTCTTAAATGACACATTACAAAATATATGCCTCGTTAAAATCTTGTGTGATAAAACTCTAATGGGACAAAAAAATAAAACAAAGGAAAAAGAGTACAATTATTTTGGAGTATTAAAAATAAATGCTACATCATTAAAATATTGCTAAGAAAATCCAGTGGAATAAAACCTATGCGAAGGAAAAATAGTACAGTTATTCTCACTGACGTTGATCACTGAAAATTTTTAAGTCGACGAATTTCAATTTTATGAACTAATTTCTTGAATATAGATGTTGGTAGAGCTTTTGTGAATAAATCGACTATATTGTCACTTGAGTGAATTTGTTAAATAACAATGTCGCCATTCTTTTGAAACTTGTGTGTATGAAAGAATTTTGGAGATATGTGCTTCGTCATGTCATCTTTGATGAGTTGTGCAATACTAGCTGCATGTTTTCATACAAAATTGTTGGATTATCTTTTATTGAAGTTAACTCCCATGATACTTGGATATGAAAGGTCATATTCCTCAACTATACATATTCTCGGCCTACTTCATGGATTGCAATAATTACACAATGATTTAAGGATGTTGCTGTTAAGGATTGATTCACGAATCTTCATCATATAGATGTTCATCCACGTGTAAACACATCCTGATTGTGATTTAGCTTAATGTGGGTCGAATAGATAACCTACATCTGCATTTTCACTAAAGTAGATCCCGATTTTTGAAAATAAAATAATCTCAAATCAATAGTACCCTTTATATAACGAAAAATATGTTTATCACTATTCCAATGTCTTTGAGTTGGTGTAGAGCTATATCTTTTAAGAAGATTACCGAAAAAGTTATGTCGAGTCAAGTGCAATTTGCAAGATAAGTTAATGTTCCAAATGTACTAAGATATGATACTTCAGGACCAAAAATATTTTCTCCACCTTTAGTGGACAAAATGGATCATTTTTTCACATCAAGTGATTAAACAACCATAGGTGATGTAAATGAATGTGCATTATCTATATAAAAAAACATTTTAAAATTTTTTATGTATATGTAGATTGATGAATAAATAATCCATCTACGTAATGTTCAATCTACGATCCAAGACAAATTTGGCATTTCCCAAATCCTTCATCTCATATTCATTTTTCAAATAATCAACAGTTTTGTTGAGCTCTTCAAAAATTTCAATTAAATAATCCATCATCTCATCCATAATCAACAGTTCTGTATATGTAGATTGATGAACAAATAATTCATCTACGTAATGTTCAATCTATGATCTAAGACAAATTTGGCATTTCCCAAATCCTTCATCTCATATTCATTTTTCAAATAATCAACAATTTTGTTAAGCTCTTCAAGAGTTCCAACTAAATTTAAATCATCAACATATACTGCAACAATTGCAAAACCAATATTTGTTTCTTTATGAAATCACATTGGCAAACATCGTCATTTTTATAACCATCCTTCAACAAATATTCGCTAAGGCGATTATACCACATGCGTTTGGATTGTTTCAATTCATATAATGATCTTTGCAGTTTAACTGTAAATATCTGGGTATGTATTGTTTATTTCTGATTTTTGTGAGAAATCTTGAGCTACTAGTCGGGCTTTGTATTTTGTAATTTCATTATTTTCATTTCTCTTTCGTACAAAAATACATTTGTATCCTACAGGGATTACATTTTCAGGTGTTTGAACTACAAATCCAAACACTTTTCATTTTTCTAAGGAATTCAATTTTATCTGTATGGCTTCTTTTCATTTTGGCCAATTATTTCTATTTTGACAGTCTTTAACTGACAGTGGTTCAGGTCCTCATTTTGCATAATATCGAGAACCACATTAAAAGTGAAACTATTGTCTATAACAATATTATTTCATTCCTATAATTTATGAGATAACATATAATTTATCGAAATCTCATTATTTTCGAATTATTGTAGTTTTTCAGGAACCATATTTTCAATATTTGATTGTTCAGTTTTTTCTAATGTTACTTCTTCTAGAATTTTTAGTTGATTTTTCTCTTACACTTCTTTTTTCGAGATACAGAATCTTTTGAACTAACTGGTCGACCATACTTTTGGCGTATGTGAGATTCATTTGCTACAGCCGATTGTCCTGCATGGATATCAATTTTTGCTAAAATATTTCTATTGTTATATATGACATTGTGACTTTTCTTGTGTTAACAAATACATCGGGTAATTGATTTGCAACTCTTTACAAATAAATGATTTTTTCAATTTATTGCTCATATTAATTGCCGCGAGAATCAAAGTGAGATAGAGTTGTTTCATTCCAAGAAATTTTACCTCGTTTTTTAGAATATAGTTTTTCCCTTCCAAAGTTGGAAAAGTCATTTAATCAAAATGAGAATTTGTGAAACATGCAGTAAATAAATCACCAGTTAAAGGTTCAAGATACGTAATAATGAATGGTGAATCAAAACCACATAAATCCCAAGTTTTTGTTGGGACCCATTTTAATATGTTGCGGGGTGAAATAGGGACTTGGACAGCACAAACCAAACCCGTAAGTGAGAAATATCAGGTTTATGACCAAATGTCAGTTGCGAAGGTGAATTTTGATAATTAACAATTGATCTAATACAAACCAATGTTGCAGCATGTATTATGGCATGACCCCAAACAGAAGCTAAAAAATTTGTTTTAATAAATAATGGTCTAGTAATAAGTTGTAGACGTTTAATAAACGATTCCGATAAACCATTTTGCATATGAAAATGCACAATCAAATGTTCAATTACAATCCCAATTGACATACAATAATCATCGAATACTTGTGATCTAAATTCACCAGAATTATCAAGGCGAATAGTCTTAATTGAGTAATCGAGAAAATACTCTCCTAATTTTATAATTTGAGCAAGTATTCTAGCAAAAGCTACATTCCTAGTGGAAAGTAGCAAACATATGACAATCTAGTAGAAGAATCAATTAATAACATAAAATAACAAAATGGTCCACATGGTAGGTGTATTGTTCCATATATATCTCCATGAATTCTTTCTAAAGAAGTTAAAGATTCAATATTGGCCTTTGTAGTTAAAAGTCTAATGACTAACTTGCCCTACGAACAAGTTACACATGGATACTCATCAGATAAAAGAATCTTTTGGTTCTTTAAAAGAT
>NC_036244.1:6233929-6256538 GCF_002742605.1 Olea europaea var. sylvestris | reverse complement strand
TTTTCCAACATATCTTCAATTTTGAACATATTCTGAACAGTTCGGAATTGTACTCACTAACAGTCTTGAAGTCGTGCAAACGAAGGTATATCCATTTATAGCGGGCTTTGGGGAGGACTATAGTCCTTTGATGATCAAATATTTTATTTAATTTTTTTGAAGATTTTGTAAATATTTCTCAGTGAGATATTTAATTTTCAATCCATTATGAAGATGATGACGAAAGAAGATGAGTGCTTTTGCACGATCTTGTAGAAATTCTTTGTTTCCTTCTTTTATTATTTTTTTCAAACCTTTTGAGATAAGATGAATATCAACATCAAGTATCCATGATAGATAATATTTGTCAAATATATCGAGTGCAACAAACTCAAGTTTTGTGAAATTTATCATTTGATTAACTACACAATAAAGCAAAAGAAAATACAATTAGTTTCAAAAATATGATTAAACGTCATATAATAATTAATCAAGTAGTTAATATGACATAAGTTATGTGTTTTCTTTCAAGGATAAACACTAATTTAAAATAATATGTTTTTCGAAATATATGCTACTTTGAGAACACGTATATTTTATTATTGCTTCTTCAAAATCAATACGTTAATATTCTTCTGGAATTTTGAAAAAATATATATAATTCATGCTTTTTAGAAGCAAATAACATTCTTCAAGAATATTACTTATAATGTTGTGCTACTTTAGGAGCAACAATATTTTATAACAAAAATTTGATGATTAATTGAACAATAATTGCTTGAACAATAAACAAGAAGAAAGGAAAAAATATTAAGGCCTACACATATTCAAAATTAAAATTGCTGAATAATTAAATTTTCTAACCAAATTTACACTCGAAGATCCGTGAATACAATTAAAAATTATTCATGACGATAATAATTAACGAGGATGACACATGCAATGATCAAATCAAATCATAAAGAAAGAGTGATGGCAGAAGCTATCATATGACAGGTGGAATTGATTCCAAGTACACAAAATTGAAGGCAGGTACATAGAATTACGTGTGAACCATTACACTTAATATGACACACATGCCGCAGGCTGAATTCATTACACATTCGACAGTTTGTATTTATAAAATTCACGTGCTATCAAATTAATTTTGATATACGTGATAGATGATTTTGAGTAAAAAAATTATTACATTCACTAGACTTTGAAAAATTAGGTTTTCTTGCTGATAACATGTTAACAAAAGAGAAGAAAAGAGAAGAGAATATGAAGAAGTCAATATACTTGTGTGTTTTCGTACAATGGTAATAATTCTAGCGCTCTAGGGGTAAAATTGTCATTCACTAAAAAGTGGCTCGATGTGCTATTACTAACAGGTGGATGAAGAACTGTTTGTAAACTCCCAGATTTGAAAGAGAAGTAAAGAATGAAGAGCCGCATGCAAAGCAAAGAGAAATCTTGCACCTTTTTTAAATGGTGGGTCATCAGATTAAATTTACAAGTAATAAAAATGAGTGATAAAACTTATCAATAATGTATGTTCAACTTATTTATAATGTGAATAACATCGATATATATCAGCATTTTTTATCATTGATATGTATCAGCATTTTTTATCCATGTTAACATTTGAGGTGGCTGAGTTAGGGCCTCATGAAGTTGGCTTTTGATTTAGGACTTCATTGTAGTTCTTGGGCTTTTGAGCATTGTTTTAAAGAACAACTTACAAAAATACCATTAAAATTAGAGACCTTTTGAAAAATCATATGAAAAATATTTGAAAGTATAAAATATTGTGTAAAATTAAGTGTCCTTTTTTATTAAAAAGTGTCACAATGTCTTAAAATGTTATATTTGTCACTCAAAAAGGTGACAAATTTTTCAAAAAAGTGACGGAAAGTTAAAAAAGGTAACAAAAACTATAAAAAAAAATAAAAAAATTGAAAAAACGCTTAAAAAAAGAGAAAAAAAAAAAAAGAAGAAGTGACAAAAAATTAAAAAATTAACAAAACATCAATTAAAACATTAGAATTAATTCAATAAAGTGATTAAACTGTTCATTAAGTCCATTATTATCGCTTGTGGAGAATATAATGTAACTTTTCCTTTAAACCAACATTGTTAAAAAAGTGACAAATATTAGAAAAAAGTAACAAAACACCAATTAAAACATATGTTTGTCATTCAAAAAAGTGACAATACTAATTTCGTCGGCTCGAATGGTTACCATGAGTATTTCTTAATTAAAAATTAAAAAAAAAAGAAAAAAAAAAAAAAAAAAAAACAAAAAAAAAAAAAAAAAAAAAAAAAAAAAAAAGTGGCGAACATTCAAAAAAGTAATAAGAAATCAAAAAGTGACACAAAATACCAATCAACACCTACATTTGTCATTCAAAAAAGCAACAAAAATTTTAAAAACATGACAAATACTATTCAAAAAAGGGACAAATACAAAAATTACAAAACACCAATCAAAACTTATAGAAAATAAAAAATAAATAAATAAAAAAGTGACAGACAGTATTCAAAAAGTAACTGACACTTGAAAATGACAAAAACTTGAAAAAGCAACAAATCAAGAAACTTTAAAATACATCATTTTATGCATATTCAACCACCCCCACGCCCACCCCAAGTTCAACCCAACACACCAAAAAAGTGTGAACCATTAAATATAGTCATGTATGAGATCATATAAAAGTGTTTTGAAAATACAGATTCAAAACCCTTCTGCAATCTGTCGGCACGAGGTGAGCAATCTGTTCACTCTTCTTGCAATCTTCATGGTGAATGAAAACCTAATTCCCACAATTAGGATTTTTTTTTGCCAAGGTCGAAGGAAATGACAATCGCAGGAACAGTAAGAAATTGCGCAAACCTTGAAGATGACTTTTAGGACTCAAATCTGCTAAACTTTGAGCAAGCGTTTAGAAAAATGCCCAAAATATGATGAAATTAAAGTGTTTTATCTGCGAGAGACAATGGATTTGATGCTGCGACGATAGAGAGATAAAGGAAAAGAAAGGTTAAAGCGATGGGAGGCAGGAGTGTGTGTGAAATATTGGACAGACGAGTTAATTATAAGCAGGCTGAAAGCTATTATATTCAATAAAGTATAATATTTATTTAATTAATGGCATTTTTAAAAAGAATGCTATGATTAAATGTTATAAAAAATAGAAAATGTTGTAGTGACCCCACGTCCACCCCCATCCCTAGTTCAACCCAACACACCAAAAAAGTGTGAACCATTAAATATAGTCATGTATGAGATCATATAAAAGTGTTTTGAAAGTAAAAATATACTATGTAAAGTTAAAACAAATCAAAAGATTATGACGGTGAAAGTGAAAGAACACATGCAGCTTTCTACTACTAATAGTGCACTAAGTATTGATTTCAGCCATCCAGATTAGAAGTGATAGCACGAGGAAGAAATTGAGGCACATTTCAACTTTTCTTTCAAGTTTTGACTAACAAGAATTTGACCAAAAATATGGCAAGAAATTTGACAAAACCATTAAATTCCAAAAACAAAACATTAACATAAGAAGAGCAAGGCAAACATTGTATCCACAAGTGAGGTATTTATAAGCCGTGGTGCAACTGTATTAACATAGACGTTATTCTTTGCCCACTTACAAGCCAAACTCTTCGTCAATTGATTCATCAATTAAACAATAAACATCTTTAAACAAATTATGAAATTGATGTAATCATATCGTGATGATTGTCAATGTTTTGAATAACTATCCTTTTGACGCGGAATAGACAAAAACATAAGGACACCCCCCAATACCCCAACTACCGAAGAAATAAATACAATGTTTCCACTTTTTGATGCCTTTAATAAGGGTTCTAGTTGACACAAGTGGAAGGAATACTCAAAATTGTTACCTCTAGCATCTTGCTATTAATCGCTTATATCTGCAAAAATTTAAAAAATTAAAAATTAAAAATATCAATCAAATAAATGGAAGAAAATAAGCTCAACGAAAACTGCAAATGTTTGATTATGTGCCGAATGGAAAATGAAGAATGATATTAAAACAGATCTTGAGAAAAATTAACCTTGGATTGAATGAATAGGGAGAGAATGGCATGGTTTGATGATGGCTGATAAATTGTGAAAATCGTTGAAATCGATAAAAATAAATAAATAAATAATAATAAAATAAAAATTAAAGATTTAAGGTGTCGACGATGATGGTCAATGGATTGAAAAATACCTTCTTATCAGTGAGATAGATAGGTTTTATTGTTGCTGTAAATGATTTCTTTTCATCCATTTGGACACTTTAAGCATATAATTTACTATTGATTAAAAGATCAATGATAAATTATTGAGTAAATGTATTATTCAATTTTATTGAATTTAGACCGTACTGGGCTTAATTGCCTCTTGTTTCAAAGACTAACGAGCCTCGTCGAAATATCACAAGGGCCTAAGGGTGTAACTTACTCAAAATAAGTTTTTAAAGCCTCTTATACATTAAAATATTTATATAATACTTTTTCTTATATTTAAATATGGATAAATTAATATTACTGGATCATAAAAAATATTAATTAATCGAGATATTGTTTGATGTATAAATTAACAATTTATTTTATTATAAAATTAATTTATCAATATATTCTATGTTTTTTAGAAAAAGCATTGAACTTTGTGAATATACGAATATTACCTAATTATTGAATTACGAATTATCATTAATTTATTTATTTGTTTATCCTAAACAAGATCATGAATGTAATTAGTCTTATTAAATAGAAGTCATTGATCTATCTCTTTTGCAATAAACCAAAGATACACTTGATGTATACTCTATAAATTATGGGTGCTAATAGCGGAGAGTTACATGGGAATGCAAGAATGAATCTCAAAACCCATGGACTGGTCAGTTCCTATTTGGAAGGATGTAATTTCTTAACAATCCCAATTTCTACTCCTACTAATATGAAAATTAGAACTTATTATCTAAGAAAAGGAGGCAGATGCCGAGAAAAGACAAACTATTTGCATTCAACTTGTTCCGAATCGACAAGATCCATTTCTTTTGGCCTTCTTCCTTAGTCTCCTCAAATTTATCAAGTTCATCAAGAGGGCTGGACGAGTGGAATGAGGGAGAGCGGCTCGATCAATAAAAAAGAAGAGTAACCTCCCTCGAACCTGGAAAGAAAAGATTACGTTGGCTTCAAACTCGGTGTAGCGTAGCAATGATTTTTGTAATCTTCTCTGAAATGCATAAAGCGTTGTGTGAGAATAACATAGAAAATTCAACATGTAACCAAAACAATTGCAATAGTAGGTGTCAGAAAAGTGTAATTTGCAAGTGAACTAAGCAACAATATAAATATTGATTAAGAGGTCATTACAGTATCTCTCATCCAATATTGTAAAAGGTGATGTCAAACAACCCAAAACCTTCAAATTTCTCGGAGCTAAAGAAGATTCTCTTTAGGTGGATTATTCAATACCAAAATTATGTGAATTTGACTAGTTGGAGTCGGCGGCTTTCCCAGGGGCCCTCATCTGAGATCCTTGGGGAAGAGGATCAAGTTAGCCCTTGACAAGCATTTGTCGCAATAGGTCGTCTGAACCAAAACCCTATTAACAGATAGGAACACATTTACGAAGAAGGATAAGACGTTTCTGAAAACGATTATATATAGATGCTTCAAAATTCCATTGGAATCCCAAATTTAGAAAAGATAAATGTATTAGATATAATAATCGTAAGATCTCGACTTGGATAAAGGATATTCAAGCGAGTAAAATTGCAAATTATTTTTGAATTGTTAAATCAGGTTTATGAATAACGTGGCTTCAAAGAATTTGGATTGACACTCAGACGATGAAGGCTCAACAATTGCATGCTCTAATCAAAGAGTTCAAGGATCATGACACAATGGACATTGAGTACCTTTTAAACTATCCATAAGAAATCAAGACAACTTCAAAATTGTTGAATCATGAGTAAATTATTGAGAACGTAATAGAAAATGACAAAAAAACATAAAGTTGAAGATTTTAGTCCTACAATGGAGCATGTCTCGCACAAATATGCACTTCAAACAACAATCACGTTGCGTTATTTTTTCTTGCAATACAAGAACACTACACCAAAACATCTTTAAAATAATAATAATAATAATAAATAATAATGATAATAATAATAATAATAATAATAAATAAATAAATAAATAAATAAAATTAAAAGTTAGAGACGTGGTCCTAGGAGGCATCAATTTCGAAAGGAAACAAGTAAAATCAGAGTCATATTTACAAAGGCCTTTTAATTGAGTCATGTATTAGATTTTGATGTATAAGGTGTTTATTGATTTATACACCAAGTGAGACCACGGCATTCTTTTTAAAATGTATTATCTTATAAATTTATGAAATTATTAATTTACCATGTTGGTTTCAAATCGAGACCGATCAAAAATATTATTTAATTGATATTAATAATTTATCGAGGTTATACTTGTATCATGCCTTTCATTTTTTACTTGAAAATTATTACTAAATTTCTAAAGATCATTGAAAATTACTGTTATGAACCTCTAACATTAGTTAACTATATATTAAATCAAAATTTAGCCAAAATAGATCGATAATCAAACACACCAAACATATTCAAACGCTTTATAATCCCTAAATGAACGGAATAAAATAAAACCCCAATTCATCTTCATCATCATCGTTATCGAATAATTCCTAAACCACCAATAATCGTCCCAGAATAAACCAATTTTATTCACAAAATTAAATCATTAACCAATTTTCTTCACAAAATTTTGACACTTATCTTCAAGAATATTTACAGAAGGAATCTTCACTCTTCATTCTCAAGTTTCAAGTACCCGTGCTCAAGTTTTGATTATCTATATTAATTTGAGTTCTTCTCGCAGTAATGTGAAATGTTCAATTCCCTAAACGTTATATTAATTGGTAAAATATGTGATATTTAATTTGTCATTTTCAATACAAAATTTGAAAAGCTCTTAATCCCATAAAATGTGTTGTCCCCTAAAATAGAAGCGATAATTTCGCTCTCCATATCTTCGTTAGCAACACATTCATCCTTCAACTATTTAGAAGCTATGCTAGTGTCCTCTAAATGTTGTATATTGACAATTTTTTCCTCCAACTATTTATAATCGTTTCTTTCATCCTCCAGCTATTTAGTAGAGAAATTGTTGTCCTCCAAATATTAGAAGAGGAAATTTTTTTCCTCAAACTATACAGAAGTACACTTTCTTCCTTCAAATATTTAGAAGGGAAACTTTCATCCTCCATTTTTTTGAAACTTACACTTTTGTCCCCAAACTATTCTGTATAAAAATTTTGTCCTCCAATTATTCGGAAGCGACCTTCCATCCTCCTTCTAGTTAGAAGAGACATTTTCATTCTTTAACTATTGTGAAGTAACAATTCTGTCCTACAACTATCCTCCATGTAATACGTAGCAAAACTCTTGCCTTCTAACTATTCACAAGCATCAAATTCATCCTCTAACTCGTCAATGGAAGTTAAGCCTAAAAATCGAAATTGCATATAACAATTTTATCCTCTCTTGCTTGTTTACAAATCAAGTAAGCAAGAATCAATATATTAACAAGCTCAATCAAATGGAAGATAAAATTCATAAAGTTTGAACCACTCGATTTTATTTTTTAAGAAAAATATCATCCTAGAAACTGACAAAACAACCTCAAGAAATATAACATCCTAGAAACCGACGAAACAACCTCAAACAAAAATTTTCAAGATGAAGAGTGTGTTGGGACCGATGAAGACAACGCAAGAATTGAGATTTGATGAACCCAATATGAAGTATAAATAAATATCACAAAATAACGAAGAACAAGATTAAATTAAAAGATGCAAAATAAAAGGGAACCTGCGAATGAATGATGTTATTTTATTCAATCACTATGAAATGAGAGAATTACAACAATTGGCTTCAACAATATTGAAAGAGAAGTCCTATATTTATAGTACACGAGTCTAGTCCTAGGAATTGGCAAAAGATGGAAATTAAGAAAAAAGGAAACGTGTAAACAAAGAAAAAAAAATCTGCCGAGACAAGTGAACAGGGAACACGCCACTTTCCCTATTTCTTTGGAATTGATTCCAATTTGATTCTTTCATATTTCCACACGGCTCCAATAAGATTTTCTTTCCTTAATTTGCAAAATACAACTTTGATTCCCTTTCCTTTTGTCTACCACTTCCAAAGACTCATAATTTGAGTAATATTTTAACAATCTCCACCTTGACTCAAATTTTGGTGCAACGAATGAAGCTCCAAATTTTTCCACCTTGAGAAATGATCCGTCTGCATCAGAATAACCAAACTCCTCAACACAGTAACCAAACTCTCCACGAAAACATGTTCCCTCGCTCGGTGTCTACAAGCGACATCTAAACCCAAACCCCGGGTTCCCAAAATTCCACCTGGAATTAATAATCACTGGATAGGGTCGAAACACACCCTGTAGTAGAAACTACACTAAATGCACGATCAGAAGGCCCCTTGCTAGAACTGTCACCTTCAACGATCCTTAAGGTATTACAGACATTATTGACACCACTAAACCTACGCTCCACAAGTCCACTAGCACAAGAACAAAGTGTATCTGCTGAAATTGGTTGCAAAGCAGAATCACCAACACTCCCACGATCAAAGTTCGAAATTGACCCAAAGCCTAACTGACGCCGGGTAGAATAGTGATTATCCTATTGGCTTGTTGTAGTAGATGATTCGCAAGAAAAGAACGACAGAAGACGCCTAAAAAATCAGAGAAAAATACTCTGAATTCAACTCAATATTATTAATAATGCAGAATATTGAAAATTAACCCACAAGCCGGGTTAAATAGCTGCGAAATACGAAATTATGGGAAAATTACCAAAAATGGCAAAATCCCGAAATTATACCAAAATAAAATATTACGTAAAAGAAGTAAGTTGCCAAAAATTTGGCTCAATTCGAGTTTTCTAACATACGGAAACAAGGAAATGAAATATTACCATAAATAGTAAAAAATAACTTAAAATTGAATTTTGAAAAGGAAAACAGTGGATTTTGGGCTCGAAATTGAAGTCCATCGAGCATAGCTGGGTGGCCATGACGTGCGCGCCTAAGAGAGCTTTCCGGATTGGGGTCATAATAGCTATTCCGATAACCGTAGTCAAAGTTATGGCCAAATTACCAAAAACGCATCAAATTCCCCCAATTAAGGAAATAATGGCGATCACTTTCCATCTCAGCGCCGATCCGCCATCTCATGGTATCTCAGCGCCATCATCGTGCTATCTGACAAATCAGCATCACTCAACTCGGATCCTTCTGCATCAGTCGCCCCGGGTTGGAAAGAACTCGCCCTCGAGTTCATAGTAACTTCATTGAACTCCACAAAACAAGGGCTTAGGTGTTTTACATTGAAGACGTCAGAGGTCTTCAAATGGCAAGGGAGGCACAACCTGTAAGCATTATCATTGATCTTCTGCAGCACTTCACAAGGTCTAATCTTCCGCTCCTTTAGCTTATTGTATTCCCCAACTGGAAAACGATCACGAGTTAATACTGCCCAAACAAAATCACCAACATCAAACAACACCTGGCGTTGATGACTATCTGCCCGAACTTTGTACTTAGGATTACTATCCTGTATGGACAGTTTCACCTGCTCATGGATACCTCGAAGATGTTCATCCATCTCATCAGCTTTGTTATTAAAGGGACCCACACGTGGAATTGGAGCCAAATCAAGTACTCCGGATGGGTTCCGACCATAGACAATTTCAGAAGGACTCAGGCCGGTGGTTCTATTCCTCGACCGGTTATAAGCAAACTCTGCTTGAGGTAATGTCAAATCCCACTGCTTCGGTTTAGTCCCGGCTAAGCTTCTCAAAAGGTTTCCCAAACTCGGATTCACCACCTCAGTCTGACCATCTGTTTGGGGATGGTATGCGCTGCTAAAATTCAATTTCGTTCCAAGTTTCTCCCACAAGCTCATCCAGAAATGACTCATAAACTTAGTGTCACGGTCAGAAGTAATTGACTGCAGAACACCATGTAAATGCACAATCTCTCTAAAATAAAGATGAGCAATTCGAGTAGCATCCATTGTCTTCCAGCAAGCCACAAAATGAGCCATCTTTGAAAATCTGTCAACCACAACAAGAATGGAATCCATCGCCCGCTGTGTACGAGGTAAGCCCAAGACAAAATCCATACTGACATCAAGCCAAGGAGCTCCAGGTACGGGTAATGGTGTGTACAATCCAGCATTAGTAAGAGCCCCTTTAGACCGCTGACATACATAACACCGCTCCACATAATGCGCCACATCACTACTCAACTTGGGCCAGTAATAATTAGAAGAGACCAATGCCAATGTCCTGCCTCGCCTAAAATGTCCTTCGTTATGAAGTTCACTAATAATCTGCTGCCTTAGTGAACAATCCGGAATGCATAACTGCAATCCACGAAACAGGTAACCATTATGTAAAACAAAATCATGTCGATGATTATCAGTTACCTCCCGAATTATCTTCCCAAATGAAGGATCCGCAGCATACATATTAGGAAATGCCTCAAATCCGACAATCTTGGTGCTCATGGTGGTGAGGAGTAATGTGCGACAGCTCAATGCATCTGCTACTCGATTCAAACTCCCTGCTTGATGCCTGAGTGTGAAAGTAAACTCCTGCAAGTACGCCACCCACTTTGCATGTCGCCTACTCAGCTTGTGCTGACCATTGATGTACTTCAAAGCTTCATGATCAGTAACAAGGATGAACTCCCTCTGTACCAGGTAATGGCTCCAATGCTTCAGAGTCTGAACTATGGCATAGAACTCCAGGTCATAAGTGGAATAATTTTTCTTCGATCCCGATAGCTTCTCACTAAAAAAGGCTACTGGACGTCCCTCCTGACTCAGAACACCACCAATACCAACTCCAAACACATCACAGTTTACCTCGAACACCTTTTCAAAATTCGGAAGTGCCAAGACTGGGGCCTCCGTCATCTTCTGCTTAACCAACTGAAAGCTAGCCTCTGCCTCCTCAGTCCACTGAAAATCACGCCCTTTAAGGCACTCTGTGATAGGAGCAATCAAGGTACTGAAGTTTCTGATGAATTGACGATAGAAGGATGCCAATCCATGAAACTCCTGACATCGTGCATAGTTTTTGGTTTCGGCCAATTCAAAACTGCCTTAATTTTGGAATGATCTGCATGAACACCATCAGTAGACGCAACAAAACCCAAAAAAGTTACAGAAGTTGTGAAAAAAGAACACTTATTCTGATTGATGAATAAGCGCTCCGTCCTCATTACATCAAAGATAGCACGAAGGTGATTAAAATGTGACTCCCATGTCAGACTATAAATAAGTATGTCATCAAAATAAACTACCACAAACTTCCCTATGAAAGGCCGTAAAACCTGATACATAAACCTCATAAAAGTGCTGGGTGTATTGGATAGTCCAAAGGGCATGACCATCCGCTCGTACAACCCATGCTGTGTCTTGAACGTGGTCTTCCACTCATCTCCAGGCCTGATTCTGATCTGGTGGTATCCACTTTTAAGGTCAATTTTTGAGAAGACCTTAGAACCCGATAATTGATCCAACATGTCGTCCAGACGGGGAATTGGAAACCTGTACTTCACTGTAATCCTGTTAATTGCCCTGCTGTCAACACATATACGCCATGACCTATCTTTTTTCGACACTAGTAGAGCAGGAACTGCACAAGGACTCATACTCTCACGAATGTAGCCCCTTTCCAATAATTCTACCACCTGTCGCTGCAACTCTTCAGCTTCCTTAGGACTGAGGCGATATGCTGGTCGATTTGGTAGACTCGACCCCGGAATGAGGTCGATCTGATATTGAATGTCCCTCATAGGTGGAAGACTTGGAGGAAGATCCTCCGGCATTAAGTCAGAAAACTCCATCAGTAGTTGCTGCATTTCTGTTGGAAATTCTAAATCCACATTCGCTGTACTATTTTCACGAGGCATTAAAGCATAAACTATTTTTTCATGCCCAACCTCAACCAAGAACCTGGACATAGAAAGTAGTTTGGGGTTATTAACTACCGGGGCAGGGATGTTTCCTTCCCTGCGAGGCACCAAAATAATTCTCTTCCCTTTGATGCTAAGAGAATAAGTATTCTTCCGCCCATCATGGATAACACTGCGATCATACTACCAAGGTCATCCCAACAAAACATGACACGCGTCCATTGATACTACATCACACCAAGCATTATCAAAATATTTTTTTCCAATTGAGAAAGATACTAAGCATCGTTTTTCTACCGCTACCTCACTGCCTTTATTTAGCCAAGACAACTTGTATGGTTTGGGATGACAATCCATCTTCAGTTGCAGTTTCTCGATAGCCTCCTCAGATACTACATTCTCACAACTGCTACTATCAATTATCAGCCTACAGACTTTATCAGCAACTGTGCAGGTTGTGTGGAAAACGTTGGTCCTCAACCAATCATCCCCTCAGTCACCCTTGGGAGTCAGTAGGCTCTTTCTAACGACCAGGGTCTCCTAACCATCTCCATATAGCACGTCCTCATCTCCGCCCTCATCATACACGGGTTCCCCAAGTTCCTCGAACTCCTCTATCATATCCTCCTCAATCAAAAGATTTTTATTCTTCTGACCAGCAAGCTTTTTGCAATCAGTCGCCCTATGCCCCTGTTCACCACACCTAAAGCACTTAATACTTGAGCTGGAACTATCCCGCTGTGGCTGATAAGCAGGACGAGATTCTTGAGGGCGAACTGGCTGACTTCCTTCACCTCTGACCACTGGCCTCCTACTCTGCTGTTTCTCTACTGCAAGTGCTCGCTAATATGCCTCAGAAACTGTCCACAATGAATGAAGGTTGAGAACATCTTGCAGGGGCTGCCTTAATCCCCCCAAATACCGTGCTACCATTTGCTCCTCTGTCTCAGATAAATCATTCCGAGTCACCAACTAATAGAATTTTTCAGTATAATCATTGACTGATCTTGCGCCTTGCCTTAGTGAGTGAAGCCTCTAAAACAAGGTTTGAGTATAGCCAAAAGGGAGGAAATGCCCTTTCATCTTCTTCTTCATCTTCTCCCAGTTAGTAATTTTGGATTTTCCCTGTCGCTCCCGTGAACGCTTCAACTGTTCCCACCATGCAGATGCCCTACCTTTGAGTTTGATGGCGACCAGTTTCACTTTGACACAATCTGGAACCTCCTTATATTCAAAAATTCGCTCCACTTCATTCAGCCAATCAACAAATCCTTCAGCCTGCAACATACCAGAAAACTCGGGCAAATCCACTTTGAAACCAAGATCCACATGACGATCCTCCCGTCCACGATGCTCCCAAACTCGAGCACGATGGTGATACGGGTTTTCGAAACTGGTATCGGAATCATGACCTTCCACATCATGATTACCGAACTCCTGCTCCACCAAACGTTGGGTTAACTCCGCAACTTGTCTATGCAAATCTTCAATCGTCACATCCTGAATATTACGATCACGGTGCGGGACTTCCTCAATCGGAACCTGTCCTCGACGACCACGACCACGTCCACCAACCATTATAACTGATGGAATTTATTTCCCAAGAAGATGCTGACGCTCTGATACCAACTAACGCCTGGTAGGATAGTGATTATCCTATTGGCTTGTTGTAGCAGATGATTCGCAAGAAAAAAACGAAAGAAATTGCCCAAAAACCCAGAGAAAATACTCTGAATTCAACTCAATATTATTAATAATGCAGAATACTGAAAATTAACCCACAAGTCGGGTTAAATAGCTGCGAAATACGAAATTATGGGAAAATTACCAAAAATGGAAAAATCTCGAAATTATAGCAAAATAAAATATTACGTAAAAAAAGTAAGTTGCCAAAAATTTGGCTCAATTCGAGTTTTCTAACATATGTGAAAAAGGAAATGAAATATTACCATAAATAGTAAAAAGTAACTTAAAATTGAATTTTGAAAAGAAAAATAGTGGATTTTGGGCTCGAAATTGACGTCCACCAAGCATAGCTGGGTGGCCACGACGTACGCGCCGAAAAGAGCTTTCCGGATTGGGGTCATAATAGCGATTCCGATGACCGTAGCCAAAGTTATGGCCAAATTACCAAAGACGCGTCAAATTCCCCCAATTAAGGAAATAATGGCGATCACTTTTCATCTTTGCGCCGATCCGCCATCTCATGGTATCTCAACGCCATCATCGTGCTATCTGACAAATCAGTATCACTCGACTCGAATCCTCCTGCATCACTAACACAAGAGGTAATGTAACAAATTGAATTTCCACCACGGTACTAAACTTGTCCAAGTGTCTCTGAACTGGTTCTGCGCTTCCTTGCAAAATGTACAATTGGGATCTTATCCGTCCCTTCAGTACAACCCGGACACCCTTTCGAACCTTCAAGACTCCACCTCCACCAGAAAATTTGTACTCTTTTGCATCCAAGGTACTCAGTGATATGAGATTCTTTGTCAAGTATGGAACATGGCGAACCTGATCAAGTGTCCTCATTGTCCCATCTTGTAGCCTCAATCTGACTCATCCGATTTCTGCAACCCGACAAGATTGATTGTTTCCCATGATAACTCCACCTTACTTCACCGTCTCATATGTCTGGAATAACACGGACACATATGATACGAACATGCAGAATCCAGAATCCACTCCTTAGGTTTGGATTACCCGTCAGATACAGCCAACATTACATCTCCATCATCACAAAAATTCTCAGCAATATTAGTCTCGTTCGATTTACCTGATTGCCCCGCATGATTTGCATGTAAATTACCTTTACCCTGCAACTTGTCGCAATTTTTCTTGATGTGTCCTTTCTTCTTGCAGTAATAACAATACACATTGTTGTACCTCACCTTTGATCTACCCCTCCGTCGATCACCATGAGTAACAAGAGCATCCCCACCCCTAGATGTAGGATCTCCAACCAACAACTCCATCTTCTCCTTTGAGAACAGGGCGTCGTATACATCCTCAATGGTTAGTATGTCACGACTATATAATATAGTATCATGAAACGACGAATAAGAGCCAGGTAATGAACACAACAGGATCAAGGTCAGATCCTCTTCATCATACTTTACCTCCAACGTCTCCAGATCTGCAATAATTTCCTTGAACATAGCAAAATGGTCCTGCAGTGACACTCCTTCGGCCATGCGATGGGAATACAACTTCTACTTTAGAGTGAGTTTGCTCGTCAGACTCTTTGTCATGCATAACTGCTCCAACTTGAGCCATAAAGCAGTCGTTGTCTTCTCCTTCAAGACATCCTACAGTATATTATTGGACAAATGAAGATGAATCAATGATGTAACATTCCTATCCTTTCGTTGCTTCTCCTCCATAAACCAATTTACTGGCATCTTCTCAAAACCCAGCAAAGTATCATCAAATTCCATCTGCGTCAACACAGCCTCTTTTTTACTTGCCATAGCAAAAACCTTGTATTGCGATCCAACAGCGGAATATCATACTTCATCGAAGCCATCTCTGAAAACCTCAATCAAATCACGAAGAACTTGCATCCTTGCTCTGATACCACTTGTTGGGACCGATGAAGACAATGCAAAAATTGAGATTTGATGAACCCAATATGAAGTATAAATAAAAATCACAAAATAACCAAGAACAAGATTAATGTAAAAGATGCAAAATAAAAGGGAACTAGCAGAGGAACGATGTTATTTTATTCAATCACTATGAAAGGAGAGAATTACAACAATTGGCTTCAACAATAATTGAAAGAGAAGTCCTATATTTATGGTACACGAGTCTAGTTCTAGGAATTGGCAAAAGATGGAAATGAAGAAAAAAGGAAACGTGTAAACAAAGAAAAAAAGATCTGTCGAGACACGTGAACAGGGAACACGCCACTTTCCCTATTTCTTTGAAATTGATTCCAATTTGATTCTTTCATATTTCCACATGGCTCCAATAAGATTTTCTTTCCTTAATTTGCAAAATACAACTTTGATACCCTTTCCTTTTGTCTGCTACTTTCAAAGACTCCGAATTTGAGTCATAATTTAACAGAGTGGAGGGGATGAAAATTTTCTTATTTCGAAGCTTCGCATGTGAGGTTGGTAGAGTGTGTAATTAAAATTTTCTTTACATGTCATATTATTTTATAAAAAAATGTGTAATTAAAAATGAGTTATGAAAAAATGGATCCATGAACAGAAAAATACTGGGTGAGAAACTTGACAAATATTCTCATATTCACCTGTTTAGTTCAAAATTCTTCTGGAATGATTGACCGTAGACTGACAATGACCTTTAAGAAATTGACTTGTCGAGCTTCACAGTTCTGTTCTTAAAACATCATGAAACACGTTCAGCTAATATATGCAGTAAAGCATTTCTGAATATACTTTTCGAAAATGAATTCTTTGACTTTATCCAACAATATTCTGATGTGGGACTGGAAATTGAATTAAACGCCAAACTCCAAACATTTTCCTGGTACGCATATTTCAATGCATCTGAACTTTATTTAATCCGATACTAATATATTGCTGTTAACATTAAATATTTTATTAAATTTATAGAGTGACTATGAAAGTGATTCTAAGTCAAGAAAATATTCTTAAAACGGAAATTTTCTTTTTGAATAGATTGGTTTATCTTTATTGTTTTTTCTTTGAATGAAGTGAATTATATGCTTTTCCAAAGACTGGTTTTCTTCTTTATGTTTTGCTGGTATTAATGAATATCCTACCAAAGAAAAACAACGAACATTTTCAAGACACGCAATTTAGGTAGTATTCAATATGAGTTTAACAAGCAAGAATTCCAAGAAGTTCCAAGAACTGATGCTTTTGCTATTAAACATTGCTAATGTAAACAGTTAACTTAAATGGGTAATCTTATACGTAATTTCTAATTATGATGTTGAAAACCTTCGAAATAGATCATGCTTAACTAGCCAATTAAACTCGTAACTACTCCTCCAACTTGGTAGTTTCCATTACCTTCTTAAGGATGAGCCTGGGATCTTATAAGGTATAGATATAGAAGCCAATTATAAATGCATTTACACACATAACAAAGGTAGTGAGCGCTCTTCGAGTTGGATTTCGATGACGGAGAAATCTATGATTGCCTCTCAAGTTGGTTGTACCCAAGTAAGGCGAAGACTCAGACACAGTGGAAGACTTGGGCATTAGTGAAGCGTATGACACCTCATGATTTGATGAAGAGTTACTGATATAATATCTTTAGACAGGGTGCGGATGACGTGGTGCTTCGTTCAAGAAAAAGTAAAGAAATTGCCAACAAATTTTCACAGCTAGACGTGATATAATGTGTTTTTATGGGAATTGAATTACTATTGTTATGAGCTGAAATAAAAATTGTACATCTAGCTAGGCTCCACGTCAGCCACAAAGGGTCACATTGAATCCCCACGTGTCTTTCCATATTCGCATTTTGGTCGTCTAACATGCAATCGAAGCGACAGATGCCCTAGCCATTGATGCACCATCTACCGACAACACTTGAAACCATAACACATGACAAAAAATACGATTAAGGGTCTCGGCCACCAAGCCTCAAATCTAGACAAAACGTTAGTTCGCAATCTAACATAATCAACGCCGACTTATACAATAAAACCATGCATGCTCATAACCGAAAAGTGGCCTTACCAACAGAGGTGCCCTTGGACAGTAACTGGGAGTCCTATTACACTTATGGCCAACTTCAATTCAGCAAATTGGCGGAAGCTGTGGATTCGACCCCTATCAGTTTCGACGAATTCAATAAATGCATCAATTTATCTCGATTAGATCACGACTTCCAACACAATGACAATTGAATGTTAACTCACAAAAATGATCGAGTACCCTAAAAATGTCTATAAATAGGGTTATTTGTACAAACTAAAGGAAAATAAAAGATGGAACTTCCACTCTCCAAAAAGCCACTTCAGGTCAAGACAAAGAAATAACAATGCGCACTTGAAAATTCTATTATATAGATGTTAATTTAAGCAAAACTAACGCCGGAAACTCGATCTTCTTTCTTTTCCATCAAAAACACGCCCAAACCTCCTTAAAAGAGGAAAAACCTTGCTAAGAGTTCCCAAATAACCTTAATGTTGGCATTGAAAATAAATATATCTTTTGAGGTCAACAATTACACCTCATACATAAAACCTAATTCTCTACAAATTATGTTATTAATTCTTTGGTAACAAAATTTCATGTTCCGATGAAACTTCTACCTCTATATGGCATTACTCGTCAGCCTTTTACCAATGTTAAGATCTCATGGTAAGCTATCATATTTGAAATATTTCCCCAGTTCAGTTAAAGAAACCTACCTGCTTTTTCTTCACCAGAAAACGAAGCCTTAGACCTTAAAATCATCCAAAATAATGTCAAAATCATTTCCAAAGCCCCTTCTCTTAGCTGAAGATGCCAAAGTCTCATAAACAATAAGTGCAGCATTCGATGTAGTAGAGGGACCGTTCGGAAAATAAAATTATCAGACGCAGAATTTCAATTTTTTTGAATAAATTCGCCGCACATTCGAACAAGCAGTGCTGAATCACATAATATACAATTATGTTGCTAGGAAATGAAGATATTGCACACAAATATATCTTCAATAAATCCTTTGTGTTAGGTCGAATTCAATTTTTCAGAAATGTGAACTTTTTATATTTGGAGGTTGTGAGGATCGACCTATTTGCGATTACATTTTCAAAAAATGCATGTTGTAATATTGTTATGATAGAGAATGTGTGGTTAAAAAATAAGGAAAGATTTTGGATTTCCATGTAATATAATTCTATTGAAGAATGTGTCGGTTGAAATTGAGTCAAATCACTGTTCAGAAACATATTTTGATGGAAAAAAAAGGCTCATACAAGGACTAAATCATCGCATTTAAAAGTTTAAGAATGTCGAAGAGTAGAGGAATTTATTCTTCACATACATTAAGCACGTGATGATATTTCACTGAGAATTAAAAAAATAAAAATGATGGTAATTTGGGACAAACTGTAATTAGTTTGGATTTCTAACATTAGATCTTAGAAGCTTAGATGGAGCACATATTAAAGGTTTCGAACAAGTTCTCTTAATAAGGTCGACATTTTGAGATTGAACTTCAAACTAAGTATGAACTACTAATAAACATTTAAGGACTCAGTACTTCTCCAAAATTTGACATTTTAAATTAAAAACTCCATGTCTCAATTCTAATATTGCACTGTGAATCTCAAGAACCCTAAAAAAATCTGGGCTATCTATTCCAAATTTCACAATTGACTTTCCAGGAATAACCATATAAAAACCTGCCCATAAATATTTAATGATCAAGCGTGCTCTTCAAATTAATTCTAATATCATTCAGCGTTGGTCAAAGTTCCAAAGCTGAGAAATATCTTCCTCGATGTCATTGTCATTGTTCTCGTCTGTGAAATGTAGTTGCATATAGTCAACTGTATCAGGAAATAACCCAAATTCTGATTCCAGGTTCATCCACGGGCCAGTTTCATTTGAATCTGGCATGTCCCAAAATGATGGATTCATATAGTCCTCGGACCCGGTTCTTGGATCAGAACTCTCTGGCTGTTGAGTATTATTACCACTATGACCAGTCGCATATTGGTTTGCAACATCTTTTATTTCTTCCGGGGAGAGAGAACTGCCACCTTCAATGTTTGGCGGATCATCGGGGAAGTTGAACTTGGATTGTGGACCACGGAGGCAGAAGAGGGCGGCGTCGAATGCCCTGGCGGCCTTCTCGGCCGTGTCATATGACCCTAACCAAATCCTTTCCCGGCTATTCGGAAGCCTTATTTCCGATACATATTTCCCCCACTTCCGTTTCCTAACTCCTTTATACTTCATAGGCTCGCCTGCTTGCTCCACCGACGGCGAAGAGGACGATGAAGGTGCCGTTTTATCCATTTTTCAGAACCAAAAAAAATAAAATAGAAATGTGGGATCAATTGCTAGTTAAAACTGCAAGCATTCAAACCTCAGTGCACTAGAAATGCTGCGAAACAAGATACCGATAAACGTGTGTCTATTAGGGTAGAGAAGTCCAAAAACAAGCTCGGGTGTACGAATATATGTAGGAGCAGGAGCGCAGTCTGTCGATTTCGTTAGTGTTAGCAACTGATAAATGTATTGTTAAAATGAGGCAGGTGTTAGCGTGTTGAATGAGAAGTCTAAATGAACGTGGGAGGTGGACGACGACGAGGAAAAGTTACACGTTGCCACGCGTTGTAGGGTCAGACAGGAATCCGCACTACAAATTGTCAAAACTTCAAATAATTACGGCCTCACAGTATCAGAAGTGAAGCAAAATAAAAAAGTTTAAAATAGCAATCTGCTTGTTTTTAACTTTGATAAAATAATATTATTTAAAGTTTACTTATTAAGTAAAAAAGGTTTTTATTAAAAAGTAACTTTATTTATTTAAAAACTTACTTATTTACTTAATTATAACTACTTCTCTACAGCAATTGTGGATAACTTAATATTTTCTTACTTTAATTTGGCTAATTTTTAAGATTGTGGAGGGTAAAAAAAATAGGTAACTTGCTTATTATTAATTTTAATTAATTAAAATATATACTGTTACTCATTTGTTCTATTATAATTAAATTTGATTATTTCTATCAAACTCGCCTTTTCTTTATTATTCATCACATCAATTATGAAGAACTATAATCCGGTGTTGTACACTTTATTGTATTAATTAATGTAATACTGTATGACTAAGGATTAAGTATTTGACTAAATTAATAATTACGGTCAAAAGTACGGAAATGTCTTTTTCTATTTTTATATCAATATAAACAATTATTTTGGGGGCTTTGAGTTGCAGATTCGTGGGTTTTTGGGCATAATGTGATTTTTGAGTGATGTGTGTTCTATTTTTTAAGAGCAAATCATACCAGAACTTGGAGTTCTGTTAACGCTTGAATACATTTTAAAGTCATGAGAAATATCAAAAAGGTTGGGATGGCCATTACAAAAAGGACAAATACTTCAAATTTATCTAGAATAACATCAGCTTCTAATTTGGCATCCCCTGGTCCTTGGCCTCCGATAATGACTGACAATTTGACCACGGAAAGATCAAAAGGCTCTACGAAGAGTTGGGAATTGAGAAACTCTTTACCACGCCACACCAACCCCCAATCCAACGGTTAGCTTCAGGCCATCAACAAAATCATCAAGTATACCCTCAAGCGCAACTGACAATTTGACCACGGAAAGATCAAAAGGCTCTACGAAGAGTTGGGAATTGAGAAACTCTTTACCACGCCACACCAACCCCCAATCCAACGGTTAGCTTCAGGCCATCAACAAAATCATCAAGTATACCCTCAAGCGCAACTGACAATTTGACCACGGAAAGATCAAAAGGCTCTACGAAGAGTTGGGAATTGAGAAACTCTTTACCACGCCACACCAACCCCCAATCCAACGGTTAGCTTCAGGCCATCAACAAAATCATCAAGTATACCCTCAAGCGCAAGCTTGACCCCTCCAAGAATGCAGGGGTTGATGAGTGATAAGTGTGTTTTTGCACACTTCTTTTGATTACAAACATGACTTAATTACGAGCAAAATATTTAAATTGTGACTTAATCTCGTTGAATTCATGCAATGTAGGTGTTTCTATGGAAATTGTGGAATTCATGAGAAAATAGTCGAAAAATGACTAAAATGGAGCAAAGTGATAATTCAAGGACTAAGGATGTAAATATTCAAAAGTTGAACTAAAAGGCAAATCGGGAAAGCAAATATACTAAATATGAACTCGAAAGCGATACAAGATGATTGGAAGAAGAAGGAATTGCAAAGGGACTAAAATGAAGAAGAATGAAAGTTCAAGGACCAAAATAGACATTTTGCATAGTTGGTAGCACTATGCAACCCCTCTATGCTGTCGCATAGAGGCCTCTCGAGAAATTTTTCTCAAAATTTTTTGCTCTATGTGACCGCATAGAAATGTACAATGAGGTCGCATAGGTATATTTTGGGGGCCGATTCTGCAGTTTCATTATACGATTGAAACTCTTTGGAAATCTAATTTTCACGTGATATAAATACCAGAAGTCATCCAGAAAGAGGCAAAACATATTGGAGACAGAAAAATACTTCTTGGAGAGGATTTTGAGCGCAAGAACGAAGATTTACACGAAGAGCTTCAAGATTTTTCAAGATTTCATAACTCGGTGATACCTTTTATCCAAAATTTGATGTATTCTTTTATTTTAATCATGTTAGGCTAGATTTTCATGTGTTAGGACATCGATGTACCATGTAATTTGATCTTTAATTTTCTAGTTTTGCAATTTAACATTAAAACATATTTCTATTATTTTGAATGATTTATATGCAATTATTGTTTCCGCAATTAAAAGTCCGTAATTGTGTGAGTTTGGGTGATTTATTCTTGCATTCGAGAAAATTGGAATAGATTCGACATAATATAAATCATCGTAGGGTCCGATAGGGGATAGAAATATACCGCTATGCCCTACGTGAATCTTTAAGTGTTCATAA
>NC_036244.1:6229424-6231392 GCF_002742605.1 Olea europaea var. sylvestris | reverse complement strand
CTTTAATGAATATAGTAATATAATGATTCGAAAAATAGCTCTTATTCATCTCTTCGAAAGTATCATATATATATAAGAGTATACTATTTGAGGATAAATACTTTGTAAGTTAAGAATGTCATTGCACAAAGTATATGCAACCTTATTAAGAAAAACTCTATAGAAAAAATCCTAATAAAGGGAAAATAGTATATTATTCTTTTGAATACGCTATAAAAGTTGCCTCATTAAAAATCTTGTCAAGAAAACCCAATTGAACAAAACATTGGTCTGGAAAAAAAATTTGTGTATTTACTCTCGCTCATACAATATTACTTGAATTATACTTCAAATATATTAAATCCTTTCAAGATGGTATCAAAATTATACAAGATAAATTGTTTATAATCACATTTATTATATGCACATCAAATTTTATGCATTGGTATGCTAATAAAATAGACACTTGAGATTACTTCCACCACATGATAACTTACCTATTTATATAAATCCTCGCTACATTTATTATGCAAAGAGTAGTACATTTCATATTACGACTTTACTTTTTTCATTTTTATTTCGCATGAATATACAAATTTTAATGTTCGGACTATATATCCATAAACTTCAAGTTTTTCTAGTAAGTTCAATTTAGTATGATCGCACCATTTCATTTGACCAATTATTACTTCGATTGATGACAAATTTATTTCGATATCCTCGATATATATGATGCAATACATCACGTGCAAAAGTATTGTCGACAATTTTTTTATTTTCGATTCTGTTTCTTTTATATAATGACATAACTTATTGAGATACCTCAACTTTCAATATATCAGGTACCTGAGCCTCTTCTAGGATTTTATAATTTGCTATGTCTAAATATTCATCAAAAGTATATGCTTCTTTAATAAGACCATCTTTATTAATTGCTCCATTTTTGTTTTGAGATTCTTTAGAATCGAATATCGTCTTGCTTCAAGTATGCCATAAAAATATCATATATAATATAATGCTAATAAATTGTGTCCTCCCAGGACATCAATTCGTGGTGGAGCATTCTAAATTAATGCGTGAGATATTGTTGATCTCTTTGGTCAATAAATCATCTAAATAAATTTTCTTTCAAACTTCTAGTATGAATTCTTTTTCGAAGATTTATATAATGACGCATTCATCCCCCTAATGCTGAGAGATTTGTCCAATCAAAATTGATAATCCATAAATGGCATTATCAAATAACACCCATTTGAGATAATGGTTAAAAATTTCTTTTCAACATTCTTTACTTTTCATCACATTGCAATGTGGTGGATTAATTGTACTATCAAATAATTCGATGAAAAAATCAGGCTTCATAATCCAATTACAACGGGAGAATTATGATATTTGCATGATGCATAATGGCATTCCCTCAAAATAGGGAAGAACTTTGTTCTCAATTAATTGATGAGTTTAACAAATAATAGTATTAAATCGTTTATCGACATCCTAACTAACATTATCGAAATGTTGAGATTTAGAATCATTAGCATTAACAAGATATTGTCTTGATTGTATATTTTGAAAAGTAAGCTCACAGTTTTAGATTTGAGCAACAATTTTACCAACTTCAAGTTGCGAACACCATGCAATCACTTAGTGTATATATCATATCTATTCTATACAAATATATTTAGATGGTCAACGTGGAGGATGATGTTGCCTCATTTATCTTTCTGATTGATTTTCAAAAATATAGGGAATTGAGTTCCTATTTTAGCTAGTCATATTTAATGATCAATTTACGATAAAGAAAACAAATAAAATATAGAAAATCATTGAAATGAAGAATCTTCTAGTTTTTTATTGGATGTCCATTTGAATATTACATTTCACATCATTGTTGATCAGTGATGGTTCAACTGGTCATGTCAATCAAATTGAACTTTTGGTAATTAAATATAAGATATAATCCAATTATTTCGAATAATATAATTAAACATT
>NC_036244.1:6220239-6228532 GCF_002742605.1 Olea europaea var. sylvestris | reverse complement strand
TCCATTACTTTCCTTATTCTCTTTGATTCTTTCCTTCTCTCTTCTTATAATTTTTTGATTAATTGATTCTCGAGCCAAATTAGAATATTAGGTAAATCTATACCTAAACAAATTTATTTACAATATATAATTTCATTTCTAAGATGCGAAATTTTTATTTTATTTTCACTTTGATTACATAATTATTGATCGATCAAAACTTTTCATCTAGATTTTTACAAATTATAACCGATAGAACCAGAAGTTGTAATAAATTTTTAAAGGATGTCCAATTCAATGTAGGGTTTTGATTTTGATGGAAGCTTGTTTAATCATTGGCGTACTATTCAATTTTTATAAGTTGATAATTGTTTGATGATAGTAACTTATATTATTTGGATATTGTTTTAAAATTTGTGAACTTAGTTTTCTTTTAATCTTTAAATAGTATTTTCAATTCTTCTATATTTTGTTAAAAGTATTACGTTGGTAATATCTTTAGATTTTTTATTAATGAACATTTATTTTGACATTGTTAATGTAAAGAACCAAATCAGAACCGATTGGCTTGGTTCCGATTTGGATTTGGTTCCATAGTTAGCTATGGAACCAATGGTTCCATTTCTAAAATTTTCATTGATATTCAGTTCGGTTCTGTTCAATTCCCTTCAAAATCGAATCAAATCGGACTGCGCCCACTCCTATTCAACAGCAACAATAAATTATTATTTGGAAAATATTAACTCTTCAGGAGGATTTTTTTTATGAAAATATAATATTTTACCGAGTTGTATTACTTCAGAAATAACACATCAATATTCTTCTGGAACGTTGAAAATTAAAATTCATGTTTTTAAGGAGTAGATAATATTTTTTTGGTATATTAATTATAATGTTGTGCCACTTTAAGAGCAACAAAAATAATATTCTTTGAGAACATTTATAGATCTTATGAGATTGTAAACCAGATCTATATTATTGTATTCAATAACTCAAATTTAAATTTATGTTCAATAGGAAAAAAAATTAATGAATACAAATTATAAGAAATATATCAAGATTTCATTAAAGGCATTCATAGTAAAATCAAAGTTATAATTGCATTGAATATTATAAGGGAAAAATAGCTAATTAAGATTATTGAATAATTAGTATGTGATTACAATAATTACTCATAATTATTGTAAAAATGAATCTTTTATCTCACAACAATCAGAATTTGACGAAAGAAAATTTGGTGGCAAACAAAAATCATAATTAATTGCATAATGATTACAAATGAATTAAAAAATGTATTGTGGCAAACAACTTTTATTGGAATTCATCCCTTTCCTGTCAAACAACTAAAAACGTGTACAATCAATAACCCCAATGCATTTTTCACATTTTGATCTAAAATTGATGGACATTTCGCATAAATTCTGAAAATTAAAGCCATTAATAAACACAAAAACTTCAATCCACGTCAAGATCTAATCACAGTTTTTTGTATTAGTCAAACTAGTCCTATTTCAGAATCCAAATCGTAACACAACCATTTCTTACACATACATGTATGTATATATGTCTGTATATACACTTACATGTATATATATTGTGATGAGGAAGAAGAATTACTTGAAAGGAAAAGTTTCCCCTCCTTTCTCTAGGATAACACTGTGTATGTTTGTTGGGGGGGGGGGGGGGGGGGGGGCTTTTTCCGGGGGGGGGGGGGGGGGGGGGGGGCAGTTCAATTCATCGGCCCCTTTGTGTTGCTTTGGTCTGATTTTCGATAATGAATGGAAACAGATTAAATCTAATGACGGGCGACAAGGGCGAGAACTGGAAGATGGGTGAGAACGAGTGGCAATTGGACACTTTTTTTTCTCAAAAGAAGACTTTGAATTATATAAGAAAAACTTTTTTGCTGATAACATGTTATCAGAAGAGACAAAAGGAGAAAAGAATATAAGAGTTAAAACTCAAGTGTATATTTTATTGAGAATCAATACCTGTATTTAGAGGGTCTAAAATAAGAGTTACAATTGAAATGAAATAAAATCTTCGAGGCTAGATGAGACTTATTATTGTATCGTGATAATCATAAAAAATTATCTCATTATTATACAACAAAAAATACAATGTTGAGAAGGGAAGAATAGCCTACTTGATCGACCTCGAAAAGGACTTCAGAATTCAGCTTCTCAGAAGTATCAGCTTTGACGCCCTGGATCTCCATTTAAGTTCTTCCAAGCCTATACGATGTAGCGTCTTTGATAATTGGGATGTTCAATACATTAATCGACGGCAATTTTGATCTTTCCTTGAGGTGGCAAATCAAGAAGATCATCTAGAACCATTGGAACTTCCTTAACGGAAAAGTCTATCTTCAGTGAAAGAATTCAAAGTATAAATAAGAATTTTGGGTCATCTCTCAATAAACGCTTGTTTATAGTCCTAACCCGACTTTTTTAATATGCTTGGTATATTTTAAGCATTTAATAGTCGTTATGACAATAGTGTGAATGTTTATAACATATTTGATCCATTTAACTGATGAGACATTATTATATTTGTTGAATAGCTTATGCTTATGGTGTATGAAGGAAAATAAAATAAGGTTCTATATTCAAGAAAATCTCTAAGCGATTCAACATAAATAAATAAACGATGAGTACATTGAGTTTACTTAATAACTGGTACTAACCTAGGACCTTTGGCACTTTGATTTCATGGGTGACTAAGGACATCTCTACGGCTCTACCTGAAATTCTAAAAGAAAATTGTTAAGAATTCTAGATAAGCAAGCCTCTCATTTTGTGTTCGCTAATACCATATTCTATTATTACTTTATGTGTTATTCTATAGAACGAGCAATGAGGTAAATGAAGACAAGATCAATTGCTAAAAGAGAGGCATCATCATATAACACAACGGTATTGTTATTTCTATTTAGGCTTATTTATTTGCTCACATTGATAACAACTTCAAGTTTGGGAACGTAACTTTGTAATTTTTCTACTTAGTACTTGTTTGGTAGGGATTTTGATAATTGATTTTTTGACCGTTAGAGATAAGGTGGGTCCTACCTGTGAGAGAATAATTCAAAAATGGCGGTTGGAATAATGAAATAACGATCAAAAAATTGATTTTAATTGGCTTAAAATCTGTACCAAACAAGCTCTTAGTCTATGAATGATGTTATTTTGATTTATAGATAATTGAAAAGCAATATGCTAAAAAAGTTAGAGGTTCATTGTTTTTTTTTTCTTTTTTGTGACTCAGATGTCCGAGCTTCGCACGACTAATATTGAAGAGTGGCGGCTTTACCCTTGGTTTGCTATCGGGGTAAATCCAGATGCGATTACAACTTATACAAACTTAGGTTGGACATTCAAGATGCAATTATCCTCCTTGTGAACTTTCCTTTATGATGTGCGGATAGGACCCCTCAAGAAATGACAAAAACTTTGCTTTCACAAGATATCTATCTTCCAACATAAATGTTGTCTTCTAACTACCGCGAAAATTCGAACATCCAATACATCGTAGAGAACCCTCCCATTTTACCGCTGCGCCATGCTCGTGGGGGCTAGAGGTTCATTGTTGTGCCTCAATTAGATAAAATCCTACTTTTTTTTCTTTTTTTTTCTTTTTTTTTTTTGGGTTATATGTGTGTTTGTGTATAAATGGGATAACTTTGCCGACTAATTATTATATTTATTTGAAACTGTTTATGATTTATGAATTGTGACTATGTTATGTTACTTGTGTTTATATTGTTCTATAATTATTCATGTGAGATTGTGACTATCTTAAGCACCATTGTTGTGATGATTATCAATTTTGGGTTGGTTACACTGATGGAATATGTTGAATGAATTTTGGAACTCAAGTTGTTAAAATCAAAATTACAAATATGGTTTGAAATAATTGGTCAATATTTCATTTATTTAAAAATTTATAACAAACCAAGATCATAAGTGAAAACACAATATATAAAGGAGATTTAGTTTGAAAATTTAGATGCCTAGTGAGTGTTATTTGCCTAGTTGAAACTAGAAGATTGGGACATTCAAAATCTATGAAGAATCATCCTAGATCGAGATAGTAGCTTTCATTGAATAAATCCAACCAAACTTGAACTGTAAATGAATGAGTGCAATGTGAAATCGACTTTGGAATAAAGAATTCGATTAAGAAAATTAATAATAAGTTCGGAATGGGCATCTCACGAGAAAAAAATAAAATAATTAACCATCAAGGGTTTGGGATATAACCAACCTATAAAGAGATAGAATTCATTATGTGAAGACACGCAAAAATCAAGAATTGGATAGGTAAAAATTTGTACTGCTAGCATAACATAATAGCATTTTTATGAATTGTTCAAGTAGCTTCAATATTTGAGGCGAATACAAGAAGTTATCTAATATATTGATTTTTATTGTATTTGCTTGTGAGTTAAATAGATAATTTTGTTCGGGACTAATAAGAGTTTAAGTTCGGTAGTATTTGATAAGTTTATTTTATACGCTCATCCGTGCTATTAAACTTGATAAATAATTACTAATTGAGTGAATATTCTACATAATTTAGTGTAATTATGTTAATTGTAGGTCAAACCTGAACTTGGATGTGATTGGAATAAAAATGAAGGTTATTAGTTTAAATGGAGTTGATTCAGAGCAATTAAGTACTAATCAGATTACAATCAATAAAGAGGAATTAGAGGAGCTATTGAAAGAAAATCACAAGTTTTGAGAGTGAAGTTCAACTTATTGAAAGCTTTGAGCTTAAATTGCACACTAACAAAAATTGCAGATGGTTAATTTGGATGATTATGGAGGTTCTGGAATCAACATGAAAGTTTTTGGAAGTTATAGGACTAGCTTGGAACTTTTGACAAGTAAAAGGAACATTTTGTACGAGATGAAAAGTTTAAGGTTCGAAATTACTAAGGTAGAAAGTTGAAAGACTGTGCAATTAATTGTTGAACGAAAAAGGAAAAAGAGAAAGCACATGCGGAAAGGAGAACAAAAAAAGAAAAGAGGAAATTACGTCCATACAGGTGTTTAAAGATTGGAGTTCAATTATAAAGTTTAAAGTTAACTTATTCAAAAATCAGGTTTTCACTATGTATAACCCAACCCACTCAATTAAAACCCTAGGTTATTTTCTCCCAATTCTTCCCCTCCTCTCTCTATCTCTCCGTCTCTCAATCTTCTCTCCTCTACAAGGCTGCCGTCATTGGATCAAATGGAGCTCGTCATAGTGAGTGGCGTTTTCACTCTTCCCTCTCTCTATCTTCCTTTCTCCACATGGCCGCAGTCACCAGATCACAACGGAGCTAATCACTATAAGCAGCGAGCAACGAGCGGCACTCTCCCTCTTCTTCCCCTTTCTCTTTCTCTGTGTTTCTTTATCCTCTCTTTGCACATGGTCTTCGTTGTCGAGCAGTGCTCACTCAGATCGTCTTCGAGCGTCACTGTGTAGCGGTGCTTCGTTGTGATCGTCGTTTCACAGTGCTGCTCGCAGTGTCGAAGTAGCTGCACGATGACCACGAAAAGCACAGTGTTGCTACAATACAAATCAGTGATGGTGTTCATTTTTTGTTATTGTTTTGATGTTAGTTGTGGGTGATTTTACTTGTTTTCAGTGTGGTGGTTGTGGTGGTAAGGTAGTAGTGGTGTTGATGCCTTGGTGGTTGTTCACTGGTGGTGTTGCGGCCATTATAGCAACTTCTTGTACAGCATCGCTATCGGGACTGTGGAAGGAAAAGTCTTGGTTGCTGAGGGCATGATGAGATGGTGATGGTGGCGACTGTGGTGGTCGCAGGGGCAGTAGTGGTGGTGTGGGTTCAAATTTGAGTGATGGTGGTCGTGATACTGGGTGAGGTGGAGATATTGGTGGCAGTGGTGCTGTGTTATTATTATTGTTATTGTTGGTGGTGGTTGTAATGGTGGCGATGGAGGTGGTGGTGCGGCGACGAGATGGGACGAAGAGTGTTTGTGACCAACTATTTGGTTGATTTGTGACCAAGTATTGATGGTGAATCGGAATTGAGATTGGGTGTTTGGGTGTACGTGACTAATTATTTAGTTCTTTGTGGCTAAGTATTAAAGCGTGACCTTAAATTTCGATAATTTGTGACTAAAAAAATAATCTGTAACCAATAAATTCGAAAATGTGACTCGATAGATAAACTGTGACATATAATTTTTCTAGTTTGCGACCAATTAAATAAACTGTGACCTATAAAAAATTTTATTTGTGTCTTCGAAATAATTTGTGACCAATTAATTTGATAATATGTGACTAATAAATAAGTTGTGACTTGTAATTATATACATGTGACCAATAATTGTATAACTGTGACCTTATTCTGTTTAATTGATAAATATTTTTAATTAATTATCTCAAACCTGAGTTATGTATTTTCAAACTATTGCCCTGATTTATGATTTGGTATAAACTAAATCACTGAGTTATAATTTTTTCCCAAAAGAAAATAGGTGGTCAATTGCAATTGTTGGATCGTAATTTGAGGGCCAAAAAAGGCCAGGTGTCTGCTTATCGATGTCAATCGAGTTCGGTTCAATTTTCATTTTATTTGCTATTTTTAATTTTAATTTTAATTTTTTCTTGATCCGTTTTGACTTCTTCGAGACACAACTTTCAAGTTCCGAGGCACTCTTTCCACCATCAGTTAACGGAATTGGTACAAGAAGACAGTGATTTTCCTATGATTTGTTGTTGCCAAAAATATTTATAGTTTGGACACAACTAATTATATGAAAACAGCCGTGTTCCTGTACAAAAACTGTAGAAAAAATATATATTTATAGCATTGCTCTTCCACTATATAAAAAATACATTTAAATCCAATTAAGAGGTGTTCCAAAACATAAAATTAGAGAGAAAAACAAGGATTTTCAAGATTCGACGTGGAAGAAGACAACTTGTTGTGCATGGTCATCAACTTTTTTCCCTCCTTTTTTTTTCCTAGACTTCTGTGATGTATTTCAATTCTTTCTTATCTTTTTATTCTCTTAAATTAAAAATTAGGACAAACGATTATAACATAGTTTTAAATATTAATTTTAATAAATTATATTTTGATGTTTATAGTTTCTTTTTACTTTTATTATTCATTACTTTGAATCACTTGATCATTAATTTGTTAATTTGTGAATAGCGATGAGCATAGATGTGAGTTATTTGTTTATACCAAGTAGTAAAAACTCTAATGCGGACGGAAGGTAGGAATAAGAAAGTACTAATTTTGCAGTAGAGCTATAGTTAATTAACTTAATACAAAAGTGTCAATATTAGATTGAATGCTTGATTACGGCTTATCATGATTAAGGTAGAGATATAGTTAATTAACTTAATTGAGTAGGATTGATTTGAACTCAAGAGAGGTAAATCAATTGATTTAGAAAAACTCGTCCGAGTACACATAATTGATTGTTGTCAAAATTCGGTTATTAAGATTAAGAGAATAAGTATGGTAAATTCATGAATATTAACACTTTTCGTACATCAAGTAAGACGAGGAATGTCAATTTAGTTCGCCGATTCAGACTGCCCGTGGCTCGACTAGGAAAAAGCCCAAGTAAACCCGGGCTGACTCTTAAAAAAATTCAGAAAAAATGAAGCTGCAAACAACTTCACAACTACCTGCAAAAGGCAGTGTGTTGCTATGTGTCTTTGCCTACAAAAGGTAGCGTATAGCTACCTATGTTTTATTAATTAAAAAAAAACAAAAACAGGAGCAAGCTCGACTCGAACCTATAGAGCTTTTCGGTTTAGGTGAAAAAAGTCCAAACCATTTTTACTCGAGTCTCAAGTTTTAGCTCCAAATCGACTTGGCTCGACTTGACTCGTTGACATCCTTAAAATATTTATAGTTATCTACTTTTCATTAATTATGATCATAAATTTATAGCTTTAGGATCATTATTAAAATCTGTTTTTTATTGTTTTTAATTAAACTAGTCAGAATTGAACGTGAATTGCACGTTATTCTGAAATATTTTATAAGTGCTGTAAAAATAATATGTTAATACCAATTTGTTGGAAGAATTTGATTAATCTCAAACAAACTAAAAAAAATAATAAAAATAATAAATTTTAGGATATAAATTTAAGAGAAGTATATTTCTCGAAACACAACTTCTTAAACAACCATTAAAATTCTTAGATATATGAATAGAAATAAATTCATTTATAATAACTCTAGATTCATGTAGATCAAGATTCATCAAGTCAAAATTCACTGAATCTAAATTAATGTGAATATTAATTAATTGAGAATTAATATACATAACAA
>NC_036244.1:6209331-6215020 GCF_002742605.1 Olea europaea var. sylvestris | reverse complement strand
AAAAAAAAAAATGGAAGAAGAAGAGAGAAATCTTAATTAAATCTCTAAAGAAAAATCCTGACTCTGCCCTTGAAACTAAACCACGATTTGGGACTTTTAACATGTCTATTGGTAGAGGTTAATTTTTCTTTTTTTTTTTTTTGGTCGAATTCTAAATTTAAATTAATAAATTATGTTTAAGTCTTGCCCCCACTTACTTTTTATAATTGTATATTAAGAAAAATAAAAGTTCTGTTCATTAAAGGAAAAGCAGAATGAAAGAAATAAAAAATAAATAAATAAGGTAACAAAGTTCTGTTCATTATAATCAATTAAAAACAGAAAACATCTTTTACCAACAAAGAAAAAATATAAAATAACATAATTCTGACAAGCATTTAAAAAATAAAAAAATTCTTACCATGGCAAAGCAGGATCTTGCAAGTAGTCGTCAAAATGATAATCACTCAAGCAGCTTTCATTTGCATTCAACCAAGCTGGAAATTCCATTACTTCACCAAATGGAGAAAATAATCCATAATCTTCAGTTTTTTCTTCAGGAGAAATTTCCATAGCCTTCAAGAATTTGAACCACCAAGCAGAATTGACCAAATTCATGGTGTCATTCCACTCCATTTGGTGCTGCTCTCCAATTGATCTGATCTCAGCCATCTCCTTATCATCCATTGCTGGATGCAAATCCAAGTCCATTTCCGATAAGCCAGATTCCGCCACCACGGCCGCCATGCATGGAGTTTCCGCGGTGGCCACGGCAGCTGAGAATGGAGGAGAAGAAGATGATGATGCAGAAGATGGTGAGAAAAGGGATAGAGGGGTGGTGGGATTGTAATAGGGGGTGGTGTCCAAGTTGTTGAAATCTTGAAAATTGAGGTTCAGTCCCAAGGTTTGATTAGGCAGTGGAAAATTGAGATTTCCTTGGAAAATGGGTTGTAGGGTTGGTGGAGGAATTGGAGAAACAGGCCAAGAATAATCTGGCGCTGAAGAACAGTAGGAGAAATTTGAAGTAGAATTAGAGGGATAAATTCTTGGGTTTCTCCTGGATTTCAATTTAGCCTCATTTTCTAAACAGATTTCTTGAGAAGAAGACTCCATTAATGGCTGATTTTCCATTTCTTGGGCTTTTTTCATAGCTGCTCTATGAAACTTAAGGGCAGTGACAATTTCTCTTCTTGCTTCAGCCATATTTAGAAGTCTCTCTTGGTAAGGCCTGCTGGTGTGGAGTCTTCTTCTCACTTGTTTTTTAGGCTTTTCACTGAATCCTTCACCATTTTTGGCTGAATTTTGGTTGCTAGAAGAACTGAATTCTGCATCTGAATTCTTATTTTCTTTGGTTCTTGAAGAGGTTAATTGTTTAACAAGGGTACGAATGTAAGAACCAGAGAGATGGGTTTCTTGATTTTCTTTCATATTTTCAAGATTTTCTAAATTCAGTCCACCATTCTTAGTACTGATTTGCTTCGAAGAAGATTTTCCTCTCATATTTTTGGTATTATATTTTGAGTATGGTTTTCAGTTTTCTGGGTGGTAAAGTACAGAATGCAGAGCACAGGTCCGGAGAGAGCTCGTGGGTGTTATAAATAGCGGTGGCACTACATGTATATAATGGTTTATACATGATATAAAGAGATGCGATTTGGTCAGAATTTCTTCAACCCAAAAAAAATAAATAAAAAGCTTCTCCACTCTTTTTTTGACACCTCATCAGTACGTAAACTATTACGTGATTCCATTATATATACAAGTAGCATTATTCTATAAATAGATGGCGACACAATTTAGGGCTTTTAAATTCTTTTGGAATTTTCTTAGCTCTCTTAATTACTTCTCCTTTTACTGCAAAAACTAATAAATTGTTATTAATGAGTTAGCCCGCAAAAATTTTAAAAGGAGTCAATTAAAATATTTCATCCTAATTATCCATCTAAAATAACTAAAACCCTGAAAATTTTAATTACATTATCATGTGAAAGTTATAAAAATATGCCTCACCTTAAATTTTTAGGCATCATTCTAAGTTAATAATCAAAATTTACCTTCCTGATGTGCAATTCATCTTACATGTAAGGCTAGGGATCATTTGCCCGAATATACTTGGCTTGTTTGATCCCCATTCTTTGGAAAAATGAATTTTTCTACAGTGATTTGACATCATTTCAACTATATATTTTTCAATAAAATAATATTACACACAAATACAAAATTTTTCCTTATTTTTTAACCACACATTTCCCGTCAATACACTATTCAAAAATTCATTTTTTCCCTCAAAATGGGGCTTAAATAAGGGCACTATTTATTTGAGCAATGACTAGTGCAATTTTTCTATTTTATTGGTCCCTTGAGTTCGATTTATGAATATATGATGGATGACTATGAACGAAAAAGAAAAATGAGATGAAGAACACACCATATACAGGTTCAATTTTTTTGTCTACTATACGATTAGTCAAATTCACCAAATAAAGAGTCAAAACATTTTAGATATAGATAAAGAACATTTTATGAAGTTTGAAAGATGATGGTTTCCTATAAATCAACCCTTATCTTCTCCTACAGCTTACATGATCAAAACAAACCGACTTAAAAATAAATCCTATGACTTTCTAAACGGGGCAACTTGTGTCATGAAAATGTTGACTTTCTAAACGGGGCAACTTGTGTCATGAAAATGTCACCTAGTGGTTGCACCCTCATCCCCTCCCCTACAAGTTTATCAAATAATTAATAACGACAAATCATAATTCAACATTATGTTAACATGCGAATGAGGATAAAATTGCCCACATAAATGTATTCCTGAGGAAAATAGAATTCACTGTAGAAATTTATGACGACATGACTAATTGAGTCATTAAACGAAATACAAGCTACACTTCAACTTTTGATGTTTGGACATGTCGTTCTAATAGAATTGTACATTAACACATTGTAAATTGTATATGATGTGGTTAAGAATTGCACCTTGTGAATCTAAACTTGTAGGATTAGACAACGCGACTTTGATGATAACTCACAAACACCTGCAACAAAGTTGTCAAGAGAAAATAAGGAAATATGTATAAATATAACTGAGATTAAATAAGAACTTGGGAAACGATATGGAATTCAAGATCAGTTTTTGAATGCTTATAATTCCCTAAAGAATATTTTGTTTTTACAAAAATTCATTGATTCATCTCATGAATAGAAAGAAACGAGTATCAATTTGAATTTGCATATTCCCATACAATTTAGATAAACAATTTCAGAAGACTCAATTTTTTCAATAAGCCCCACTTTCTATATACTCTAGGGGTCTTACTTTCCCTAAATCTCGAAAGATTGAACTATGATTTTTGCCCATAAACTCATTTTTATTTTTAAAAAAATTAGGACCATTTGCATAAATTCGAATTGATAAAAGACTATTTTGTAATATATTTTGGACAGAAAAATTATCCCCAAGGGGACGTAGGTCCAATTTTTGTAGGCTGTATATGAGAATCTTCATTACTGTTGTAACCTCCTCTCATCAAGAAAAAATATTATATTTTTTCAGTATTAAATTATAATATATTCAGGTACCATCCAATATTTTATATATAAATTCAATATGATTAAGTTGATGAAACTAAGAACTTGGACCTTTTATTACGCAGCCTGATAAAGACGAAAAGGGTCCATACCCTCTCATTTTTTTCAGTTTTTATTTCCTCTCATGCTCCTTTATGACCAAACAGTTTTCACTATTTTTTATTATTTATTTTTTTTTCTGGATTTTTTTTGGAAGGGTTCAGCGACAGCACTGAAAATTGTTTCTGGCAGGATCTGTCAAATTAGTTAATCAGTTTAATCAACTTTTTTAATCTACAAGTAAAACAAAGTAAATACTATTTTTTTCTAAAAGATCGGATTAATGGAATTGTATTCTGACACTTCATGTCCTGTGGTAAACACACTAGATACTGCAGTCTTCAAATAAATTCTCGTACTCATTTTAAATTACACATTCTCGCAATAAAATATTCTTCACATAAACCCAAATTCTTTTTCTACTTTTTAACAACACATTTTCCAAAAATTTACTATTAAAAAACTCATTCTACACCCAAAAATATCATCAAACACAGGCTAAATGTCATGAGTTCAAGTCTTGTTGTCACTCATATATAAAAAAAACAAAAAAAAAAAACAAATTTGACTACATAAACTGTATTAGACAATATTAAGAATAGGAGGGGGTTGGATGCAAAAGTAAAAAATGGAGTTTTGATTTACCTGGATTCAGGATGTGGTTTACCAATAAATATTGTTCTAATCATAGATCTAAAGCGTTGAGATCCACGGTACGGAAGTTAGCAAGGACAAGGATCCATTGATCGTGAAGGAATGATCAATGAATAGGTCACGAGCAAAGGAGGTCAAAGAAGTCATGAGATTACTTATTCAAGTTATGGTGAATGAAACATTGATCACAACAAGCAAAGAAACAAGTTTTATGTTGGGCATGAAAGAAGAAGCACGATAGATCAACTTGGTTCAAGTAGCGGAGAAAGGAGCTGCGGACTAATCCTGTCCGACAGCATAGATATATACCGAGAGCACATTAGAGGTCAAAGGCTGCCCAATGCGGCCACATCCTCTACAATTATGCAACCGCATAGTACAAATATGGTGCGCAAATTTTTCAAATTTAACGTAATATATTATTTTAGTTAAAACTCTATTTTATGGTATCTTTTAACATAAATCCCGTTTTAACTAGGGTTTTTATGAGTAATTACCTATAAATATGACTCATTATTTTCATTGTAAAATACACAATTGATAGATATTATTGTGAGACATATTTTGTTTTCAACTCATTCAACGTTGAATTAATTTTCGAACTTATCAAGTATTATTTTCTTGTGATGTTCAACAATATAAGTAAGGTTTGTAAATCTTCTAATCACGAGGTCCAGATATTATTTGCAATTGTCTTGGTTCTTTGGTTCCAAACATTAATTATTGGCTTTCTTGGATTTGATCTAATCTGTCGTGAGTTTCGTATTTTTAATTGTTACGTGAGTTCTCATCATTTAGTACCAGATTTTAGGGTCCAAAAATCAAAGTTATATAATTTACCTTTTGTTTGAATTTTCATCCTCGTTCTTCGTGTTCTTCATTTTTTGTGTCATTCGATCACACTAAAGTTCCAAAAAAGTTCAAAAGTTGTTTGTGCGCTAAATTGGTGACCAAATCAATTTCTTTTCGAATTTTCGGGCTCCTTGTGTAAATTCTTGCGCATTTAGTAAAAAAAAAATCGAAAATTGCAAAACAAAAAAAAAAATTGTAAAGTCCAATGTCAAAAGTATCCAATTCAAATTCAAGAAACACCTTAAATTTATCCTTATTGTTCCATTCGAGTGTCAATTCCTATTTCTTGATTACGCTAGAGTCAAATATTTCTTACTTAATTATTTATTTGAACTCCACAAGGATTGAAATTTGATTAAAATTGAATTAGTTCTTTGCAGCGCTTGCAAGTAAGCATCGAATAGAAAAAGGCAAAGTGATGAGACTAATAAAGGGAAAAAGTCAGGTTGAGTGATACACGAGTGTACACACGTGAGGCAAATGTTATTCTAGATCTAGGATGGCTGATAGAGACGATTCTACTTCAAGCGGGAAGAATAATCAAGTCATCATGATGGAAGAGATGATACAA
>NC_036244.1:6196110-6202998 GCF_002742605.1 Olea europaea var. sylvestris | reverse complement strand
TCACAATCTTGTCATCCTCGAAATTATTAACAAAATCAAAGTGCTATAGCGTATTCGAAAAGAATGGGTTTATTCGATAACAAATGTGAAAAAGATAAATTAATTTCATGTAAATAGAAAAAAAAAAAACTATCAAAATCATAGGAATTCGATTTTCAGTCAATTGGTAAAAAAAAACATGTTTTAAGTGTTTGTACCTTGAAATTCGAATTCTATTTCCACTTTCGTATCAAATAGTCTGATATTGGATGACATAGACAACCGTCTGCGATAACGAGCAAGGTAAGGCATTACATGCTAACACAAGATCATCAACTCCCCGGGGGCACGCTACCTCTATGCGAGGCCATCGACCCTCTGGGGCTCTACCTCTACGCGAGGCAATCGACCCCCTATGGGCTCTCTACCTCTACATGTGGCTATCGATCCCCTGAGGGGTGCTCTACCTCTACGTGAGACCATCGACCCCACGGAGGCGCTCTATCTCTACGCGTGGCCATCAACCCCCCATGGGCTCTTTACATCTACGCAAGGCCATCGACCCCCATGGGCTCTCTACCTCTACGCGTGGCCATCGACCCCTCGGGGAGCACTCTACCTCTAAGCGAGGTCATCAACCCCCCGGGGGGCTCTACCTCTACGAGAGGCCACCGACCCCCATGGACTCTCTACCTCTACGCAAAGCCATCAACCCCCGGGGACGCTCTACCTCTACGTAAGGCCATCAATCCCCCTATAGGCTCTCTACCTTTACGCGTGGCCATTGACCCCTCGGGGACGCTCTACTTCTACGTAAGGCCATCGACCTCCTTATGGGCTCTCTACCGCTATACGTGGCCATCGACCCCCAGGGACGCTCTACCTCTACACGATATCGTCGACCGGCATGGAATTACCTACGTGACCACCCTAATACTTAGCCATAAGATCTCTGATGAATTGACAAGGTTCCATGGCGGTTACCACGAGTACAACAACCAGAAGGAAAGTTAAAGACCCCCCACTCAGAACGTGGGGGTAGTGGGAAAGCCAATGTGGGACAGGTGGCACCACGACTATGCAACATTCACCGGCTTCCGGTGTCTATAAATATCCCCGAAGGTGACAAAGGTATGTGGGATAGCATTTTTCTTAGCCATCTGAATTCCTTCCTTATTTTTCCTAATACCATGTACTGATTATCACGCCAGAGGTAAAACGGGTGAGAAAGCACCGTCCTCATTTTCAGGTTACACACACCCGACGGAGTAGCGGGAACGCTAAATACCACCAGGTAGACAAGGAGGTGTTGACTCACCACCACTTCATTGGCGCCGTCTGTGGGAAGTTCTTCCACTGAACACAAAAGTTATGTCAAGAAGACGAACAAGGAGAGATACATGCTTAAGGGCGGCTGCGGCGAAGACGGAGTCAAAGTTAGTCGCAAGGGGCTCCGACCCACCATCGCCATCACAGTATGTAACACAAAGCCAAATCAACATCCTAGAGACCCAGTTGGCAGCGATGATGACCTTTTTGCAGAATTAAATGCAGAGAGCTGCCCTCCCACCATTGCACTCGGTGGAGGCCGTGTCGCCACCCCAAGGGGCACACGTAGAAGCCCTACCTGTCATCCAATCGATGACGGTAGGCTCAGGGGCTTCGAGGATGTTAGTCATGCGGCTCTCATCACCCATGGTAGTTCTGTAGTGAAGGATGAAGGAGATCATGACATAAAAGATAGAAGATGCATTATCCAGGAGAAAGGACAAGCAGATGGTTTTGGAAGAAGACCCGTACGTACCTGAAATTATGGCGGTTCATCTACCCGAGGGCTTCAACCAACCTATGATAGAAACTTACGACTGGGTCACGGATTAGCTTAACCACCTCCGGACCTTCGTTGATTTAATGAGACTCTATGCAGCACCCAATGCAGTGATGTGTTGGTCCTTACTCGGTCCTTAGGAATGAAGATAGAGACTGGGTGGCGACATTAGTCTCCTAGTCTATCCGAACGTTTAATGAACTCTCCAGGAACTTTGTGGCCTACTTCCTCAGTAGCAAGAGGAAGAGAAAGACGGCTATTAGCTTGATGCAGGTCGTCCAGGAGAAGGACGAGTTTTTGCAAGAATACTTGGCCAGATTCTGCCGAACCACCCCCTATAGGGCTTTGGAGGGGCCACGATAATTTTAGAAGGGACTGTGGAGCTTCCAATCACGCTAGGCACATATCCAACCACTGTGGTTATTGTGGCGAGCTTTTTAGCTGTCAAGACCCTCATTACCTACAATGCAATCTACGATCGGCCACTTTAAATGCAGTTGGGGCCATCCCCTCAACCTATCATTTGGTCATGAAATTTCCTACCAACAGGGGGTCGGGTACATGCGAGGGGATTCTACGATCGGCCACTTTAAATGCAGTTGGGGCCATCCCCTCAACCTATCATTTGGTCATGAAATTTCCTACCAACAGGGGGTCGGGTACATGCGAGGGGATAAACAAGCGTCCAAGAGATGTTATGTCGACAGTGTATCAGTCAGAGGAGCACCACCGATCATGATGTTGGATGTCGAGCGTCCAATAGGACGGATCGAACCACTTGACATGATTGAAAAGATCTCCGTATCAGAAGGACATGAGTTCAGCATCGAGGTCGGTCTGGAATTCGACGAAAAGGAAAAGTTGGTGAGATGCCTAATAGATAACGAGGACGCTTTCACATGGAGTCCAGGCGACATCACTGGAATCAGTCCAGCAATCGCACAACATCGCCTCAGTGTCCTATTAGGAGCCAAACCGGTGAAGCAGAAGAAAAGGAACCTCGTCCCTGAAAGGCAAGGAGTAGCTAAAGCGAAGGTGGAAAAGCTACTATAAGCTGGTTTCATCCAAGAGGTACAGTACCTCGAATGGCTAGCCAACATCGTGCTAGTGAAGAGGTCAAATGGGAAATGGCGCATGTACGTGGATTACGCCGGGCTAAATAAGGCATGCCCAAGACCACCTGGTCCACGCCACATCAGGTTATGAAAGGCTTAGCTTCTTGGACGCGTTCTCCGGATACCATCAAATCTCTATAGTCGAGTTTGACCAGGAGAAGACGTCATTTATCACGGATTTTGGGACCTACTGTTACACGGCCATGCCATTCGATCTAAAAAATGTGGGACAACTTACCAAAGGATGGTGAATAAGGTCTTCCGGGAGTTGATTAGGAATATCATAACGGCCTACATCGACGACATGATGGTAAAAAGTGTCAGGGCCAACAACCACGTGGCCTGTCTACAGAAAGTGTTTGACGTAGCCCGACGAAATAACTTAAAGTTCAAGCCCAAAGAAATATGTTTTTGGTACAACTGGTGAGAAGTTCCTAGGTTTCATGATCACCCAGGGAGGTATTGAGGTGAACCTCGACAAAATACATGCAATACTAGGAATGAAAAGCCCCCACTAGCAAGAAGGAGGTCCAGCTATTGACAGGATGAATAGAGGCCCTTAACCGTTTTTGAGTTGGGCGGCCAATAAATGTTACAATTTTTTCAAAGCCATAGGGGGCTCTACTAATTTAGAGTGGACGTAAGAGTACAAAGAATTGCTGGAATCCTTGAAGCAGTCACTGCAGCAACCTCCAATTTTGACCAGCCCGTGCCCGGGAGATATACAGTTTCTCTAACTAGCGGTTTCACCCTGGGTAATCAGCGCAGTACTAGTGAAAGAATTCCCAAAGGTATAAAAATCAATCTACTACGTAAGACTAGTTCTAAAGGGCGCAGAGACAAGATATAGCCTCACCAAGCAACTGGTGTTCGCGTTGATCATTACGATCTTACATCAACCAGAGACATCTAGGAGGCTGTTGAAATGAGTAATCGAGTTGAGTGAGTTTGACATCAAATTTAGGCCCAGCAGGGCCATTAGAGTGCAGGCTCTAGCGAATTTCATCGCCGAGCTCACCATCCCATTAGAAGGGCAAAAAATGGATTGAAAGATTTTTGTGGACGGTTCTTTGAATGTAGAGGGATCGGAAGTTGGGACCATAATGATTGGACTGGACTCTGAAGAATTTGAATATTCACTCACTTCGAGTTCCTCGCTACCAATGACGATACTGAATATGAGGCAGTGATCACAAGCCTAGGTCTGGCGGCTAGGCAGGGGTGTCTTCAGTAGGTTTGCAGTGACTTGTAGTTAATAGTTGGACATGTGTTGGGAGAGTTTGAAGTGAAAGACGGAAAGATGGCGGCATATCTGATGAAAGTAAGAGATTTAAAAAAGGAATTCACAAGCTTTAAGATGACTAAGGTCCCATGAAGAAATAATGAGCGGGCAGGCGCATTGGTAAGGCTCGCATCTGCTAGCCCGAGAAATCTACCACAGGCAGTGAACGTGAAAGTCCTACGACAACCCAGCATTCAACGCTGGGCTGAGATGAAGAACATTGAGTATGAAGAAAGTTGGATGGATCCACTGATCAAATATCTCACGGAGGATGAGGTACCAAAAAACGCTTTCGAAGCATAGAGGTTGAGGGTTCGAGCACTCTCATTTACCATCGTCAATAGGCAGCTCTACAAGCGGGGCTTTACATTGCTATATCTGAACTGCTTACTCCACGGAGGCATACGGTCGACATAGTCTATGTGGCTAGGCTGAGAGCCTTAGAAGGCAAAAAATTGGCTAAGACCCTTAACCGCTAGACCCCTCTTTTGACGGTCGACACGGCCCACACGGCTAGATGGAGAGCTTTAGAAGTCAAAAAATTGGCTAAGGCCCTTAACCACTAGACCCCTCTTCCGATAGTTGACATAGCCCAAGTGGCTAGGCGAAGAGCCTTAGAAGCCAAAAAATTGGCTAAGGCCCTTAACCGCTAGACTCCTCTCCGACGGTCGACACAGCCCACGCGACTAGGCGGAGAGCCTTAGAAGCCAAAAAATTGGCTAAGGCCTTTAACCGCTAAACCCCTCTCTCGACGGTCGACACAGCCCACACGACTAGGCAGAGAGCCTTAGAAGCCAAAAAATTGGCTAAGGCTCTTAACTGCTAGACCCCTCTCTCGACGATCGACACAGCTCACGCGGCTAGGCGGAGAGCCTTAGAAGCCAAAAAATTGGCTAAGGCCCTTAACCGCTAGACCCCTCTCTCAACGGTCGACACAGCCCACACGGCTAGGCGAAGAGCCTTAGAAGCCACAAATTGGCTAAGACCATTTACCGCTAGACCCGTATCCCGACGATCGACATAGCTCATGCGGCTAGGCGGAGAGCCTTAGAAGCCAAAAAAAGGGGCTAAGGCCCTTAAATGCTAAACCCCTCTCCCGACGGTCGATATAGCTCACGCGGCTAGGTGGAGAGTCTTAGAAGCCAAAAAATTGACTAAAGCCCTTAATCGCTAGACCTCTCTCCCGACGGTCGACATAACCCATACGGCTAGGCGAAGAACCTTAGAAGCCAAAAAATTGACTAATGCCCTTAACCGCTAGACCCCTCTCCTGACGATCGACATAGCCCACTCGGCTAGACGAAGAGCCTTAGAAACAAAAAAATTGGCTAAAATCCTTAATCGCTAGACCCATCTCTTGAAAGTTGATATAGCCCACGCGGCTAGGCAAATAGTCTTAGAGGTCAAAAATTGGCTAAGGCCCTTAACCACTAGACACCACACCTGACGGTCGACACAACGCAAGCGGGAAGACAGAAAGCCTTCGACAAAAAAAAAAAAAAAAATTTGTTCGAGAAAAGGAATATGCTACCCCTTACTGAAAAACATTGACAATGGGTAAGGGGGATAGTGATATTGGATGGTATAGACAACCGCCTGCGATAACGAGCAAAGTAAGGCATTACATGCTAATATAAGACCATCAACTCCCCAGGAGCGAGCTACCTCTATGCGAGGCCATCGACCTTCGGGGGCTCTACCTCTACGCAAGGCAATCGACCCCCCATGGGCTCTCTACCTCTACGTGTGGCTATCGACCCCCTGGGGGACGCTCTACCTCTACGTGAGACCATCGACCCCCTGGATGCGCTCTACCTTTACGTATGGCCATCGACCCCCCATGGGCTCTCTACCTCTACGTGAGGCCATCGACCCCCTGGGGGGGCGCCGCTCTACCTTTACGTGAGACCATCGACCCCCCGGAGGCACTCTACCTTCACACGTGGCCATCGACCCCCCATGGGCTCTCTACCTCTACGCAAGGTTATCAACCCCTTGGGGCGCTCTACCTTTATGGGTGGCCATCGACCCCCTGGGGGGCTCTACCTCTACGCGAGGCCATCGACCCCTCATGGGCTCTCTACCTCTACGTGAGGCCATCGACTCCCTGGGGACGCTCTACCTCTACATAAGGCCATCGACCCCCCTATGGGCTCTCTACCTCTACGCTTGGCCATCGACCTCCCCCGGGGAAGCTTTACTTCTACGTAAGGCCATCGACCCCCCTATGGGCTCTCTACCTCTATGCGTGCCCATCGACTCCCAGAGGCGCTCTACCTCTACGCGATATCGTCGACCGGCATGGAATTACCTCTGTGACCACCCTAATACTTAGCCATAAGATCTCTGATGAATTGACTATGTTCCATGGCGGTTACCACGAGCACAACCACCAGTCGAAAAGTTAAAGACCCCCACTCAGAACGTGGGGGTAGTGCGAAAGCCAACGTGGGACACTTGGCACCACGACCGTGCAACATTCACTAGCTTCCGATATCTATAAATAACCCCGAAGGTGACAAAGTTATGAGGGATAGCATTTTTTTTAGCCATCTGAATTCCTTCCTTATTTTTCCTAATACCATATACTGATTATCACGCCGGAGGTAAAACGGGTGAGAAAGCCCCGTCCTCATTTTTCAAGTTACACACGCCCGATGGAGTAGTGGGAACACTAAATACCA
>NC_036244.1:6193248-6196010 GCF_002742605.1 Olea europaea var. sylvestris | reverse complement strand
CTTTTTTTTTTTTGGGGGAAAATGAGTTTTTAAATAATGATTTTTTTTGAAAAATATGTGATTAAAAAGTAGGATTTTTTTTTTAATTTACATGTAAAATATTTTATTGTGAAAATGTGTAGTTAAAAAATGAGTTTGAGAAAAAATTTTTTATTTTAATAGTTGTCAAACATGGTCTAAATAATATGAAATGAGAGATAATTATATAAATTACACAATTCTATCTTTAATTGAGCATGTAACATTGTGTCGCCTGTTTGGTCGTTGTAACACCATTAATGTAAGTAAAATGATTCAGCGTGATTGTTCTCTTAAATGGAACTAATAATACAAATGCTAATTTTTAATTTTTAAAATTAGTATTGTCCTATGCTGTCAATTTTTCTTGTAATATCATAATTATTACGTAAGACAAAGATACAATACTAAGTCTTTGTTTGGTCAAGATTAAAATCAAATTTTTAGCATGTCGTGATAAAAATTGATGAAATATATGATTGTAAAGTTGTGAAATCCATAAAAGATGTTATCACAATTAATTGTTCACTTTGATTTTGATAAAAATTCAAATTTTAATTTGTATAGGGCTAAACATGTCCAACCATATATTGAATAAAATTATTAATTTTTCATATTCTAATTATTCATTATTATATTATTTAATCTTTCTTGAAAAATTTATAATTGATCCACTTTAGGGAAAATTATAGTTTTAGTAGCAGGTATGTCATCATCAACTTAGAATTTTAACTATAGCAATCTCCAATCTTTTATTGTTGTATCACTCAAGTCAAAAATGGACAATTTTACCTTTATCTTAATTAAAAATAGATAAAACAAAATCAAATTTAACTAAAAATATAATTATTTTATTATCTTTAATTCAATAAAAAAAATACATAGTTCATCGACCATTATCTTTTATTTTATTAACGTTTTCGTTAATTATTTAAGCTCCTACTTGGTTTAGATTAAAAAATTTGGTTCATAGGCTAATTCGTTCTTGACATAAGTTAAGCGTAAACGAATAAAAGATAATTTTATTATTATTATTTATGAAGGGTGTTAGGTGGCCTCGATTTGTCTGGTGTGCACGTGTTTAAAAAAAACTGGATGCATCGTATTTTGTGATGCATCGTGTTGTGTGATATGGTGGAGCGTCAAAGCATGGGACTTTCCCGTTGTTTAGTATCATTTGGGTAGCGTGCGAGATACCTGGAGTCAGTGGAAAGGTTGAGTTAATTGTTTAATGGTTATTGAACTTAGATCCACGTCTTTGATTAATCATTGAACTTTAAAATATTAAGTTTTGATCACTGAACTTAGGTCCATATTTTTTATTAGTTACTAAACTTTAAAATGTTGAGTTTTGGCTACTGAACTTTGAAAAATGTCAAGTTTTGGTCACTGAACTTAAATCTATATTTTCGATTGCTTACTGAAATTTAAAATATTGAGTTTTGACCACTGATTTTTGAAAAATATTAGACATTACTCACTGAACTTTGAAAAATATAGTACACTACTGACTGAATTTTGAAAACTGTTGTACATTATTTACTGTAAACTCGATATTTTTCAAAGTTCAACAGTTATGTTAGTGAATAACGTATTACATATTTTAAGGTATAGTGGTCAAAACTCGACATTTTAAAATTCAGTGAGTGATCTAAAACATGAACATAAGTATGAACCCAAGTTCAGTGAGCAATCGAATACGTTGATATAAGTTCAGTGACCAAAACTCGACATTTTAAACTTTAGTGACTAATCAAAGACATGGACCTAAGTTCAGTCACCAAAACTTGACATTTTTTCAAAACTCAGTGACCAAAACTCGACATTTTAAAATTCAATGACAAATAAAAAATATGGACCTAAATTCAGTGACCATTGGAACAATTAACTCGAAAGGAATTTGTTCTGAAAGTTATGTTTGACAACTTTATTTTCAAAATTTTTTAAATATTAAATTTTAATTATAAATTCAGACAATAAAATATTTTCTACTTAAATTCAAATTTTTTTCTATTATTTAACCATACGTTCTTTTAAAAATTAATATTCAAAACTCTTATTTTTCCAAATAATGATTGTCAAACAGGGCTAAGGAATCATATATTAGGTTTTAATGTATCCCCTGTTTGGCCCCATTAAATTTCATTATATTATATTCTATTTTTTTCTATCCTAATTTTAACGACACAATCTTTCATAAATTAGTATTACACGTAAATTGAAAATTTTTCATTTTTTTTCAACAACTCATTTTTCAAAAAAATACTATTCTACCCATTTTTATTTCTAGAAAATGGGGGCTAAACGAGGGCATAATTAGTGATTCTATGAACAAAAAGGATCAAATTGAAAATATTTAAAAGTTAAGAAGTTAGGTGCAATTTTGTATAGTTGTGTTAGATAGGTTAGGGTTTAAGCTCGGAATAAGGAAAGAAGAGCCGTCGTAATTTCGCTTATCTCCTGTCAACACACCGCTTGAGTAACAAAAACAGAATGGAAAAAAGTTGCTAGCTTATCGCCAAGACGTTGTTCGAGCGAAACACTGTCGCTTGCTTTTCACTGGGTTGTCACTCGAACAACAGTGTTTACTAGAAAACCATAATTTGCGATTCTGGAGAATTTTAATAAGACCATACTACTCAAAACCTCTATTATATAAATACATGTGTCCATTTTCATGAAAAACCTTTGATTGAGCATTATGAGAAAACACGTATGCTATTCCTCATTATTCAATCCATTGA
>NC_036244.1:6108248-6188248 GCF_002742605.1 Olea europaea var. sylvestris | reverse complement strand
AAATTTGCATGCCAAGAATCTTTTTAGTATTTTCAAGATCTTTCATGTCAAATTCAGATTTAAGTTGCTACTTAATATATTCAATTTCAGATTTATCACAACTTGCAAGCAGCATGTCATCCATATAAAGTACAAGATAAAGAGAATGTTTACCTTCTTTACCTCTATAATACAAACATGTATCATAATTACTCATTTGAAAACCAAGTTTCAATACAAAAGAATCAAATCTTTTGTATCACTACCTAGAAGTCTGTTTTAGGCCATATAGCGACTTCTTTAATGGGCACACAATATTTTCAGGATTACCTTTCACAAACCCAATAGGCTGTTTTATATAATTGTTTCTTTTAGATCACCGTAAAGGAAGACAGTTTTAGCATCTAACTGGTCAAGTTCCCAACCAAATTGAGCAATTAAAGCAAGCAAACATCTGATTGTAGTTTGTTTTGCTATAGGAGAAAATATTTCAGTGTAATCTACACCTTCTTTTTGTGTAAACCCCTTTGCTACTAATCTAGCCTTATATTTTACACTATTATTTCCTCCCTCCCCTTCTTTTATCTTATAAATCCATTTACAATCTATAAGCTTTTGACCTTTTGGTTTCTCAACTAATTTCCAAGTTTTATTTTTAAGAAGTTAACTCATTTCATCTTCCATAGCTACTATCCAATGCTTAGAATCTTTACAATTTATGGCATCATCATAAGTGTTAGGCTCATTTTCAATTTGTTCTTTGTTGAACAATCGACCTCCGATGGTGGATTTTTCGGGCTCAATTTAACCAATCTCTATCTTAATAAACACACCCAACAAATGCTCCAACCCAAACAACGATTCTTACTTCGGTTGCTCAACTCAATGTGTTCACAAAGAACATAATATGGTGGCTGCAATGAATCACAAAGAATAGAGGAAGACAGATTCAGTTTAAGGCTCAAGAGAGAAAACTAGAGAAAAAATGTTGGCTCCTCTTTTCAATTGCACACACACGGCTCTTTCAACAAATGAGAGCAATATATAGGTTTAGGGTGTAATAATATAATGGGCTTATGGACCAACTAATGGTTAAAGGGGGTGGAACACAAATTGAGCCATCAAAGAAGTAAATGGGCGGTGAGCAACATTAACTATATTAAGTTGCTTCAAACGACCCTCAAGTTGTTTTTCGGGTTGAGCCAATTAAACGAGTGTGTTAATAAATATTTCAATTATCGGCCGAAGCCTATGAAATCTAATCCGACTATCCGACATTGTTTAACATCATTGCCCGAGATTATTGGGTATCAAAAACCCAACAATCTCCACCTTGATGCCCAATAATTTGCAAGTAATCAAAACACAAAGTTTAAACTTGCACAATCAAGGTAATCCAATAAAATTGGTATCTTAGACTTTACCTTGTGTTTCAAACCGAAACACACACCATACCTGCTCCATGTACTCACCGGGGCTAAGGTCCAAAAAACACCCAGGTAGAAACAAGTACTTACAGTGAACAATTAATTATGCGATAAAGATATTATATAGGATACATAACACAGATCTTTTCAAAATTCATGTTCACACAGAATTGAAGATTAACACCAAGTTAATCAGCACACGGTCAAACACATATGCAACAAATGCATAAATGACCTCAAGAAAGATCTCACCACACTTATGCTATCCCATTTCGTGTTACTCCCACCTCGAGAACACATATCTCCTCTCATCACCCACCATACTCACTAAATAGATCACACAACTCATGTCAAAATGGCAAGTCACAACAGATCCTAAGTTTAGGAATAATCCTCTATCACCACATCACTTCTCCTAACCTACGTGGATAATGGGACTCCACCTTACAGAAGTGATAGAAGTGCCTCTCTCGCACTCCACCTGTACAGGGTCTCTTTCACAGATAAAGGATTCTTCACATTTGATCACATCTCCACTCGTGATCCAAATGTCACACTCCACATCCCTCGATACAAATCACCATGTACCCCTAAGCGTTTATACTCCACCTTATCAAAAGACATCTAACACACTGCTAATGCATCTTAACCCACTATGCATGCAAACGATCACACCAAGTAATCACATTATCTCAAATTCATGTAGACACACATATCAAACAAATTGAAATGCAACATATAGTCATGCAACAAATTAGGCAATCACATACATGCCGAAAGGATCACACACAGATGCATATACAGTGACTAGGTTTACTCTCTCAATAAACCTCACTGGGGTCATAACTCGACCCCTCAACCACATTCGTCTCACCTCTCACATAACCCTTATGCTTATCCTTCTTCTTGGGACAAACCTTAATAAAGTGTCCAGACTTACCACAACTATAACATCGTCTACCACTAGACTTGTCCCGTCCCTTGCCCTTCATCTTACCACCTTCATCACTCGAGTCACTACTCGAATCACCGCTATTTTGAACTCTACCCAAATTCATTTTCTTAAATTTCATCCCACTCCTTATCATGGGTAACTCACCACTCCTCTTATCTTCATTTTCAACTTTCATTTCCATCTCCTTACTCCTAGGTGAGTCTACGACAATCTCAGGAGTCAATGTATCCTTACATACTTAATGGCATTTTTAACTTCCTTATGTGACTCAGGCATAGAATTAAGCAAGATTATAGCCTTGTAGGTTTCAGATACAGTTTCTTCACAGTTAACAATATATTGGACAAGTTTATTGAAAATATCTAAATTGTCATCAAGATCTTTTGAAGGATCCATTTTAAAACTGAAGAAACACTCAAGAAGATAAAGTTTATTGGGAGTGGATTTAAGCAAATATAGATCTTCCAACTTTTTCTAAAGATCTTTTGTGGTTTTCAGTTTTCCTACTTTTCTCAAAACAGCGTCAGACAGATGTAAAATGATTGAGGTAAAAGCAAGCTTATCGGCTTCTTCTTTTTGTTCTTTTGAAAAATTAGCTGGAAAATTGCCTTCAATAACTTTTGAAACCTTTTGTTGGACTAAAATACTCTTCATTTTTTGTTGCCAAATTGAAAAATCACATTTTCATTGAAAATAGCAACTTCAAAATGTGAAGACATTTTTGAAAAACAAAGCAATCAAATAGGCAAATAGATCATACAAAGTAATCCTACGGCCGCAATATACACCGTTCTAGATTCACAGGGTTTCGTAAGACTCGCGATCTTAGATCAAGGGAACGTTCGAATGGGTAAGGTATAGGTATTCTAATGGAAGTAACAACACAGCGGAATTTACGATGCAACAAAATAGGTATATCCAATCAAACGAAATTTCACGACAATTTTAGCACAAAGCAGAATACGCTAATTTATCCAAAAATAAGTACTCAATCGCAACAATTAAGAGCAAGTATCCTAATTTCTAGCACAAGCAATGGCTGCCAAGCAATGACAACCTCCAACCTATTGTCACTTCACACGGTGATGCGCTACTGAAATTAACGTATTAAGCCAATTTACCAGAGCGGACGTGTCTGAGTCCGTATAATCGAGAAGATGCAAATCTGCTGCTTTAGGACCACCACTATTCGTCCTAAAGATTCAGCAAATATAACCGTGCAGCCTACCAAGAAATGCAGTTCGATTTCCAGGGGCAAAGTCGTCCAACTTTTTCTGTGTAACCTGAAACAGAAAACTTCCAACATGAAAAATGTTAGAAATAATATGAGGAACAAACTGCTTGAAGACACCTTCCCCAGAATCGGTCCCACGCGCCCACACGCACCGCCGCTGGAGAATCCATGCGCCATCGCCGCCGGCCCTCGTCGCCCAGACGAGCCGGTCACCCAGCACCGTCTCCACCTACAGATCATGAATCCGGCCTCCATTTCACCAAAAGACGTCTGGATTCTCCGAAAATCGAAGTTGTAGATCCGGTTTTTGGGAAAAAATTTCTGGATAGTTTTTATTTTCTGATTTCTGCCAGTTATGTGGTCGGATTTTGGCAAAAAATTCCACCCCGACCTCGCTCCGATAGCAAATGTTGAACAATCGACCTCCGATGGTGGATTTTTCGGGCTCAATTTAACCAATCTCTATCTTATTAAACACATCCAACAAAGGCTCCAACTCAAACAACGATTCTTATTTCGGTTGCTCAACTCAATGTGTTCACAAAGAACACAATATGATGGCTGCAATGAATCACAAAGAATAGAGGAAGACAAATTAAGTATAAGCCTCAAGAGAGAAAACTAGAGAAAAAATGTCAGCTCCTCTTTTCAATTGCACACACACGGCTCTTTCAACAAATGAGAGCAATATATAGGTTTGGGGTGTAATAATATAATTGGCTCATGGACCAACTAATGGTTAAAGGGGGCGGAACACAAATTGAGCTATCCAAGAAGTAAATGGACCGTGAGCAATATTAACTATATTAAGTTGCTTCAAACGACCCTCAAGTTATTTTTCGGGTTGAGCCAATTAATCGAGTGTGTTAATAAATATTTCAATCATCGGCCAAAGCCTATGAAATCTAATCCAACTATCCGACACTGTTTAACATCATCGCCTGAAATTATTGGGTATCAAAAACCCAACATTCTTGATAATGAAACAAAATCATCAGAATCGTATCTAGCAGGTAGTGTAATCTGCCTTATTTCCCTATCTCTAGTTAATTGATATTCATCAATGGGAAAATTAGGATTTTTAGGCTGGTCATTAAGGTCATCATGTAGATTATTTTCAACTTCATTTTCAACATCATTTTTTGCAGTAATTGTTTCTGGTACAATAGGTGCAGGGGTTTTTTTCTTTAATTTTAGGATGCTCCACCTCAATTTGAATATCATCAGGGGTCAGATTTTGTTTTCCTTCTAGACATGGCATAAGTGGTTCATTAAAGACAACATCTCTCCTAACAATCACCCTATACCCTTTCTCACTTTAACCCACAATCTATACCCCTTCACATTTTCACCATAACCTAAGAAAACACATTTAAGTGATCTAGGTTCTAATTTTTCAATATTTTGGTGTATATAAGCAGCACATCCAAAGGTTTTTAAGTGTGAATAATCAACAGAAGTTTTAGTCTACACAGATTCAGGTACCTCAAAGTTTAGGGCAGAAGTGGGTATTCTATTAACCAGGTATGCAACTGTTCTTACAGCTTCATCCCAAAATATTTTTGGCAAACCAGAATTTAATAACGTGCATCTAACTTTATTTAGCAAGGTTCTATTCATTTTTTTAGCTATGCCAATTTATTGAGGTGTATAGGTGACAGTGAAATGTCTTAATATACCATGTTCTTTGCAGAAATTATTGAACTCATGATTACAGAACTCTAGACCATTATCTGTTCTTAAAATTTTTATCTTATGATTAGTTTGATTTTCTATTTGTGTTTTCCAGTCCTAAAAGACAAAAAAAGTGTCATATTAAGATTTTAATAAGAAAATTCAGATTTTTCTTGAAAAATCATCAATGATCAAAAGATAATATTTGAAATCAGAAAGTGTAGACACAGATGCAGGACCCCATAAATCAACATGCAAGTACTCGAGAATTTGTTTAATTTTATGAGTTCCAGGCAGAAAAGGAAGTTTAACCTGTTTACCAATCACAAATTGTTCACAATGACCAATATCATCAAGATTTTGTTTACAAAAAATTCCTTTGTTTTCTAAAGTTTTTAAACTTTTCTTGCCAATGTGGTCAAGTCTTTCATACCATAGTTTTGCAAGAGAAAAATTTTCAGCCAAAGCAGGAGCAGTTAAGCCAAGTAAAGGTTTAGCTTTAAGAAAGTAAAGTCCATGTCTCTTAGGGGTGCTTATGACTAAATCATTACCCCTAAGAATTTCAATATGTCCTTGACCCAGTTTTATGTTGAACTCCATATCATCCAACTTCCTAGAGATACTAGATTCCTCTCAAGTTCAGGAATATATCTGGTTCCTTTTAGAAATAGGACCTTCCCATTATCAAGTAACAATTTAATAGTGCCTATTCCATTAACTTTACAGGTCATATTGTTACCCATTATGACTTGCCCACCAGTTGTTTTTTCAATTTCAAGAAAACTATTCTTATTAGGGTTCATATAAAATGAACAACCTGAGTCAAGAATCCATTCATCACTTAGTCTCTTGTCCCCATTAACAAGGACCAAGCCATCTTCAATTTTGTCTTTGTTATATACTAATGTAGCATCCCCAACTTTATGTTTCTTTTCTTTCAACTCATTTTTCTTTTTGTGACAGTTTTTGATAAAATGTCCCTGTTTTTCACAATAGAAACATTTCTTACCTTTGGCCTTGTTTTTAGACTTACCCTTATCACCCCATTTTTGCTTATTTTCACTTGAAGCCTTTGAGTGATAGTTGGGTTTACTAAAACCTTTTCCTTTAGCCAATAAGGTATCCCCATTATGATTTTCTTTAGACTCAGATTTGATTTCTAGGGCCTTATTTTTTAGGGCATTAATTATTATTTCTGTAGTCAATTCATCCCTACCATATTCCAAGGCAACCTTAATGTCTCTATATTTATCACTGATGGAGTTTAACAAGATCACAGCCAACTGATCTTATAAAAGTTTTTCATCACAGTTGGTCAGATTTTAGGTCAATTTTGTAAACCTATTCAAGTTATCATCCAAATCAGTAAAAGGGTCCATCTTAAAAGAAAAGAGTTGTTTTAACAGATAACATTTATTTGGGATGGTCTTTGTCACATAATGTTTTTCAAGTTTAGTCCAAAATTCTGAAGTTGTCTTAGTTTCACCAATGGTTCTTATCACATTCTTAGACAAATACAAAAAGATAGTACTCCACGCTATCTCTTCTAATTCAACCTTCCCAGTAGGGTTCATATCTTGAGGCCAAGTACCATCAAGAGCCTTAACACATCTCATTTGCATTAGGATAGCTTTCATATTTTGACTCCACATATTGAAATCAATTTTCCATCAAATTGTGCAACTTCAAATTTAGCATTAGCCACTTTATTATGCCACACAGAATGCACAAGTACGAGTCAAGAAGATCACAACATAGCATACACTAGACACAACAGTGTCAACAAGAATTCACAGTAATGTTCAAGAAGCCACAATACAAGCAAGTTTAAATCACATATATAATATGTAGATCAAATCAAGGACACAATAGCAGAGGGTAGAAATTTTAGGTTTCTGAAATTTCTCCTTCAAGATTCCTTAGATACACCCCAAATTGGGCTTTTCTCAAATTTCCAAGACCTCGCAGGAGCCTTTGGACAAAGACCCGACACCAGTTGGTAGTTGGTGTATGGTTGATCAAGGGAAATTGACGAAACACACAAATTTCGAAAGTAAACTTTACAAAATTAAAAGATCTCACCCAACAAGTATAAAATACTCAAGGTCCTTCAAAACTACTCAATAGTAGTTTAAAAATTTTTTAGATCTGCAGCAGATTGACTCCATCCTTCAAAGATCCAGGTATCTTGCCCCAGTTTAAGGCTCTGATACTACTGAAAGGGGACCAAAAACCCACACAATAAGTTACAAGATTCAATCGATCAAAATAACAGAAATTAAACTTGCAGAAAAGAAAGAACACAACAAGATTTTTCGACCGAAACCCTAGAGGTTCAGTGACTAAGCACCTAATCCCCTGTTGAGCATCCAATCGAAAGTGGATATTGCTTGGTCGCACTAAAGCCCCAAAAACAGGCAATCAAAGGTTACAGAGTTCAACCACTACAAGAATACACAGAAAAGAGACTTATCTCTTCAAAAGGAACCACAAATCTACCTCAGACTCACAACGAATAACAGACTACATTCCTAACCTCAACACATGAGGACTCTAATTATCACTTAAGAATATACAAGTATTCAGCGGCTAAAACCTTCAAAAACACTAATCAAATGAGAAGATCGATTACAAGAAAGAAAAGCAGAAAACCCTATCCAGAGAGCATAGAAGAACTCTCTCGAACCCTCACACGAAAAGTCAGATGAAGAATAGTCACGTAACCAAATGAAGCGTCAAGACTTATTTATATCACCAGAAGATGTAACCCTTCATCCAACGATAGGAATAGTGCCAAGTGTCATCATATGGTTGAATGCCACTTATAAAGTTGTGTTTCCATAATACGTTTAATGGGCTGAAAATATGGGAGCATCAATACCACAGTTTGAGTCACAACAGTTTATAACTCTGGCCTGCTACCTTGTGCTTTCTATGTTGTTGCGTTATTCCATTATTGGTTTCACTTCAAAATTCATCAAAGAAGGGAATCTGAATTGGACAAGAAAAGAAAATTATTTAATAGGACTGAGAAAGCAATTTTGAAACCGCATCCTTCCACTATATTTATCTTCCTTATTGACTTGCGAGACAAGTTTTCAATAAATTCAAGCTTATCTATTTGGTTGACAATACACATTAATAACGAGTGGACTTATTAAGCCATTGTTTGGTACCGCTTGAAATCTAAATTTTAAGTTAAAGTCAACAATTCATTTTAAGCAAATAATTATGAGCCCGTAATTTTTCAACTATTTATTTCATCATCTTTTATTAAAATTTGATTTTAATTTCCACCAAATAGGAGCGTTTGTTTCTTTGAAAACTATAACTTATATAATGTTCAAACGCCTGGGTTTATGCTTATGAAAATTTCTCTAGATGGAGCACTAAGTGGTAAAAAGCTTGTCATTTAATGACATAACATTGAAGACATATTACAATGAAGATGAGAAATCTTTAAGTAAAGATGATAATGATATTGGTAAGTTAAAATATATTTTGCACGCATTTTCTTTATTTTTATTTTTTTATTATGTAACGTCTTTCTATTTACATTTACTTTTTTAATGACTATTTATACTTTTTACCTTTATATATATATATATATATAGATTCCAGTACGATGATGCATCTACCGAGAGTTGATAAGTGATTGAGGATTATTGTGAAATTCTCTTCACAAGCTTTGACATATTGTGATTTTAAGACAATAATATAAATGTATTTTATACATGTTTAAATTTTTCATATTTGATTAATTGTTAATTGAAGCACTCTTTTTATTGAGTCATGAGTTATGCCATAGTTACAATTCTACTACGATGTGTTGTGAAATAGCACAAGAAACATTATATATTTAAAGTAGTATTCGCAACAAATATTCTTCTCGCAATTTTTTTTGGAATAATTATAACGACAAATTAACTTGTCGTTCTTTTAATTTTTTGCAACATATGTGTTTTAGGAATGGCAATGGGGTGGGTCAGGACAATCATTCCCATCCCCTACTCCATTGGAGATTTTGTCTCCTTTCCTTGTCCCCGTGCCCAGTTAAGGTGGGACGATGGGCAAGATGGGACGGGGCAAATCACCTACCTCGTTTGTTTTTTGCTTTTATTTTTTAATATTTTTAGTTTGTAAAAATTATTACTTTTTTTTTTCAAATTGTAGAAAAATAATGATTATTTTCTTGTTGTGTGAGAGAAAACTTGGAGTTTGAAACGAACTTTAAACCAGACAAGGACCATGTTCCCCATGCACTTCTTGCTCCCGTCTTGGGCCAATAAATCCCACCTTGACCCCTTCCTGTGTACTCGATTAGGCAGGGAAGTCGGCCTTGTTCGAGGCAAGACTTTGAAGTTATTGGGTATAACGACTTTTTTGCCATCCCTAATGCGTTGCGATGATATTATGTGACAAATATCTTGTTGCTATTTTGTAATTTCTGTGTCAAACAAATGATGTTGCGAGTTTCTGTATTCAATGAATGACTGAAAGTTGTAGCATAATATATTTTGTGATTCATATAGCGCGAAATATCTTGTTGTCACATATGATCTAATGATTAGAGATAGAATTGATTGACCTTGAGAGCGACTTTTGGTTCAAATTGGATCATTGATTTTCAACATGGACCAGAATTAACATTTGATTGTTAATTGAAAGGTAATTTAGGATTTTGTGGTGGATTCATGATCTAGTGATTTATTTGATTAAATTTTACTCTAATATCTTCATATGACCTCAACTCACATAGTTTAGTTGTTAATTAGGAAAAACCAAATTCAGAACCTAAAATCTTAATTTTGTGTCTTGTTAAATTTATTTTTAATTAAAGCAGAATCGATAATCAATTTTTGTGGGACGATACTTGACTCATAATTATATTACGATTCATCCTTTTGCAGGATAAATATTGCTACACCTACTGCTACCTCTCAAAATGAAGATGCTAGTTTTGATTTTTCTGTGGTTGTTGGTTTACCTAGGATGCAAAGGAACAGAGACTCCATCATGATGATGGTAGATCGATTTTTCAAAATGGCACATTTTGTTCCTTTTAGCAAAAGAATAGATCCATCTCATATTGGTGATCTATATTTCCAAAGAATGTAAAGCTTCATAGAATTTCTAAATCCATTGTTTCTTTTGAAGTCATTTCTAAAGCACTTTTTGGAGAAAGATGTGAACTAATCTTTGTTTCATTTCATCTTGCCATTGCCAAACTAGTAATCAAATAGAAGTTGTCAATGAAATTATGGGAAATCTATTAAGAAGTTATGTAGGAAAGAAATACGAAAATGAGGTATATTTTTCCTCACCTTGAACTTGTTTATAATTAGCTTACTAGTAAAATAGGAGAATGCCCATTTTAAGTTTTTTATGGCCAAAATCTATTAAGTACTTTGGACTTGACTCTGTATCTTGTTACTCATCATTTTAGTGAAGAGGCTAAAGAAAGGGCTAAGTTCATGAAGAAAATGCATGAACAAGTTCAAGATAAGATACAAAAGAAAAATGAGAAGTACATGAATATTTCCAACAAGCATCCCAAACGTGTTTTGGAATCATCTAAGAAAGGAAAGTTTTCATCAAGGAAACTATGCTAAACTTCATTCTAAAGTTGATGACTCTTTCAAATTTCTCCTACGAATTTGCAACTATAATGTTTCAATACTTCTATCTGTTGTAGATCTTTCTCTTTACCAACGTGGAAATAATTTTGACTCAAGGAAAAGTCTTTTTCAATCAAGAATCACAGACACTGGAGTGTCATTAATTACAAACAATTTGAAGAAGTGAAAGTTAGTTAAGAACATGCACGAACAAGTTCAACACAAGATATAAAAAGAAAAATGAGAAGTACACGAATATTTCCAACAAACATTGCAAACATGTTTTGGATTCATTTTTCAAAAAAAATAAAAATGAAAATAATAATAATAATATCTGTTTCATCAAGGAAACTATGCTAAGGTTCATCCCAAAGTTGACGATTCTTTCAGAGTTCTCCAAAGAATTGGCAATAGTACTTTCAAAATTACTTTGCCTCCTAACTATGATGTGATCTCCAACACTGTAAATACTGCAGATCTTTCTCTTCACCAAGGTGAAAACAACTTCCACTCAAGATACATTCTTTCTCAAACATTGATCACTGGTAATTTCTTATTATTAGGATTTCAATATCGATTCACGAGGATTGTCTACTTAATATTGAATTTAATTAAGCCTAAACTATGTCGAAATGGGAAATTTTAATGAATAATCCAATTATAATTAATACCATCACTTGAGGCCAATCATATACTTACATATGAACTTAACTATCTCTAATTAAATTGCAAATATATAAATATACACTAATTCATGAAGATCATTATATAACCATTTTATAAATCATAATGATATCTTTATTTATTATAGGATCCTATGTTGTTTATAACTATGATCTAATTTATACTGAATCTCTTGAAAGAAATACAAATCCAAATAGGTTCAAGTGATAGATAATCATGAAAATGAGTAAGAGAGTATTAAATAATCGTCCCCAACAATGACACAAAAAAGTTGATTGCTAAATTTCTGCAAGTGCAAAATATCATAGTCAAGTAATAGAGTGGCGAATAAAGTATCATTCTCTCAAGGATTAGGTATTAATCTAGTTCTAATTAATACTAACGCTAATTTAATAGTGAAATCGCGGTTTATTGATTTTATAACTAATTACTAAAACTAATCTAAAGAGAAACTACGAATATTTGGTAAGCCAAATAAAAGCAAGCACTAGGACTTTGAATCCCTTTATAGATCCATTTTCACACAACTTAAGGCCTAACAACATTTGTTTAATCTTGTCGATCAATGTTTCTGTTTTTTTCAATAATCACTTAAGTAGAGTTAAACCTACTATCACATGTGTCTTTTTTATATCTCTAAGAAAAATGTGGACATGAAAGAATGCATTAAAGCACAAGATTATCCAATTAAATAATGCAAGACATAACAATATATCTATGCCTCCTATTTCCGACACCAATTATTATAATGTGCTCTATTCATTATTCCTTCTCTTGAATGACATAACAAGTCAATTAGTAACTAATTAATTGAAAAACATTAAAGTATATAACAATCATCTAAGTTAAATAAATATCAAACATCAAAGTCTTCAAACTCTATTAAAACTTCATAAAAGTGGTTCATCTATGTCTTAGCAATATTTGAAAGTTTAGCCGAGCATTACAAAATTACAAAAAATTATGTTTGAATTATGAGACATCACTCTAATTATAGATGTAGGTTGAAAAAAAGGGACAAATCTCATTAATTATTCATAACTATTTCCTTTTGCACCTTCTTCAGTTCTTCTTTACCCAAAATCCAAAAACTAGTCTTTAAAGTATGAATTGGAAAGACGAATTCTTCTTTCTCGCCTCTTGTTCTCTCTCTCTCTCTCTCTCTCTAAAGCTTCAATTTTTCCTTTTTCGAAATTGTCCGTCTAGTTTGAATTAAAAATGTTATAGAATTGTTTTCCACAATAGAAGCCGACTTATAATCGGCCTGTGAGATCGCACTAGCCAATTGATTTTGCCCTATGTTGATTTATATTAAAAGTCGTTTGATTGTCAATATTTTCATGGAAAATGTTAGGCCCTATTCTCTTTACTGTTTTCAAAAACGAATTTTTGAAAAAATAAATTGTACAGAGAATGCAAAACAACAGAATCGTCGTTTTGAACTTTTTCTGTGCAAAACACCATAATCCTTCAAAACGTGGAAAATAGCAAAACCAAAAAGGAATCACCTAGGCCATCTCTCTTCCTTCTTCCGTCTCTCTTCGTGCCATCTCTTCCTTATCTCTTCTAGATTCTCGGTACGACGGAGCTATGGCGGAGGCGAAAACTCTTCTCGACGGAGCATTGAGGGGGATGTGTTGTCTATAGAGAGGGAAAGACAGATAGAGAGAGATGTTGTTTCAGGTGGGAGGACAAGGGACGCGTCCCACGTTCTTCGAGATGTCCGCTGCTCGGTAGCTCCCGTCAAGCCTACATTTGGTGTATGCTTACTTCATCAATTTAGCCGAGTCTATTTTCTGTTCTTTTTTTATCCTTTTACTCTATTGTAAGGTTTTCTATTTATTTTTTTCGGTTAAATTTGATATGAATTTCTTAAATTTAATGTCACGCGCAAGTATTGGCGTTGAGAAGACCCTTCATTCATAAAATCTTAGACTATGAAGATGAATTCTTCGCTTTGCTTATGCTAGTTCTGGAAACTCATAGTTTACATACCACAGGTAATTCCCTGTTTTGTTTACTTTATTGGAGATTTTAGATTGTGAATTTTGTTAGGATTTATTGGATAAATTAAGAAGAAATCATTGAGCTTAAGCATTTAACGAGAGCTAGACGGAGTTTATTGGTCAAAATTTTACATTGCTTAAAAGTTAACCTAATAGTTTAGTGACTGGCTACTTTGCAATTCAATGGACTGCTAAGAGTTGCATTGATGATCTGTATAACTAAATATTTGTGGTGTTTATTAATACGTGGTAAACTTAATTTTTGGACTAAATAATATGGGCTCAAGGACTTTGCCCATATGCCCCAAATCAATTAAAACGCCCAACATTCCTTAGCATTTCTAGAAACATTATCTAGAAAAATCTATAAATATCTACTAGAAAAATCAATGTAAATATCTAAGTAAAATATGTGGTGATAAATGTAGTAACGTGTCAAGAAGAATATGTGGTCTTATAAATTCTATCTAGAGTATTCTAGAAAAATATTTTGCTAATGTGTGGTCTAAAAGTCTTATGAAAATATGTGGTCTAGGATTCTCTAGAAATTGTGTAGATTAGAAGTTTCATGTAAACACTATATAAAAGGGTAGTGTCCTCCATTTTGTAACAAACTAAAAAATTTGTAAGTCTTGAAGTTGAGAAATACAAGTTTCTTTTTGTTCACTTCCTTCTTCCAATTAGTGTTGTCCTCCTTAAAAACCTTCGTCAATCCAAGTTAGTAAACCCCCCTTTCCTCCAACAAACTGGTATCAGAGTCCTAAGTTTATTGTGAAAAATGGCAAGTGGGATGATTCTTTTTCAAGTTTCCCCAACTCAGCAAGGATAACTACGATAATTGGAGCATAAGGATGAAAGTGTTGCTCGGGTCGCAAGATATATGGGAGATCGTAGAGAAAGGCTATACGGAGCCACAAGACGAAGTCGCTCTATCCCAAGCACAAAGGGATAGTTTGAAGGATGTAAGGAAAAAGGATAAGAGAGCCCTCACCCTCATCTATCAAGCCTTAGATGAAGGCATGTTCGAGAAAGTAGCTTGTGCTACTATAAGTAAGGAAGCATGGGAGATCTTGCAAAACTCCCACAAAGGAGTTGAGAAGGTAAAAACAGTTCGACTCTAAACACTTCGAGGTGAGTTTGAAGCTTTACATATGAAAGAATCAAAATCAATTTTTAATTACTTCTCTAGAGTATTGGCTATTGTGAATCAATTAAAGAGGAATGGAGAAAAGTTGAATGACACTCGAGTAATTGAGAAGATACTTAGGTCTTTAGATTCTAAATTTGACTAAATAGTAGTAGCCATTGAGGAATATAAAGATATAGATAGTATGAGTGTCGATCAACCCATGGGATCTTTACAAGCCCATGAGGAAAAGACTAAAAAAGAAGGTGAAAGAAGAGCCATTAGAACAAGCTCTTCAAATAAAGCTCACTTTGAACGAGGGTGAAGGAAGGTTTGGCAGTAGAAGAAGTCAAAGTGGAAAATGACGAGGCCAAGATAGAGGACGAAGTGCATTTTACAAGGAGGAGAGAAGACAAAGCTCATTTTCCACCAGAGGACGTGGAAGAGAAAAAGGTACGAGGCAAAATGAAGGACCATGGTATGAAAAATCTCAACTTAAATGTTACAATTGTCAAAAACTTGGTCATTATGCTTCAGAATGTAGAAATATTACTAACCAAGTTGAGGAGAAAGCCAACTACGCTTGTCGGGAAAGTGAAGTGGATTCTGCACTATTGTTGGCTTACAAAGGTGAAGAGAGCAGAGAAAAGAACACTTGATATTTGGATATAGGAGCAAGCAACCATATGTGTGGAAGAAAAATTATGTTTGTGGAGCTTGATGAATCAATAAGCGGAAACATTACCTTTGGAGATGAATCTAAGATCCCAATGAAAGGAAAAGGTAAAATAATGATCCGCTTGAAAAATGTTATGCATCAATTTATCTCAAATATCTATTATGTGCCCAATATGAAGAATAACATTTTAAGTTTGGGACAACTCTTAGAGAGGACTATGATATTCATTTGAAAGATCATAGTCTTTCAATAAAAGATCAAAGAGAAAATTTAATTGTGAAAGTCCATATGATAAGAAATAGAATGTTTGCGTTAAACAATCAAAATGATGTTGCTAAATGCTTAAAAGCTTGTTTTAAAGTCTACAAGAGCTAAGAGGCCGCTAGAACTTGTACAGTCGAATGTTTGTGAGCCAATCAATTCAAGCTCTCTCAGTAAAAGCAATTACTTTGTTCTTTTTATTGATGATTTTAGTAGAAAGATTGTGGTCTATTTTCTCAAACAAAAATCGAAAGTTTTTGAAACTTTCAAAAGGTTTAAAGCTCTTATTAAAAAAGAAAGTGGATATAGCATAAAAGCCATGAGATCAGATATAGGAGGAGAATTCATCTCCAAAGAGTTTGAAAAATACTGTGAGGAAACTGGAATTCGTCGTCCATTGAAGGTTTCATACTCTCCACAACAAAATGCAGTAGCCGAAAGAAAGAATAGATCCATTCTTAACATGGCCCGCTGTATGCTCAAAAATAAGAGATTGCCCAAAGAACTTTGGGCCGAAACTGTTAATTGCGTCGTGTATCTGTCTAATTGATCGTCTTCTAGAAGTGTGTGAAATAAGACACCACAAGAAGTATGGAGTGGAAGAAAACCCAGCATATCTCATCTACGAGTATTTAGGAGCATTGCATATGCTCACGTGCCAGATCAAAAATGGTCCAAGTTAAATGATAGGAGTGAAATGTATATTTTTATCTGTTATAACTCTCGTTCTAAAGGCTACAAGTTGTATAATCCAAACAAGAAAAATATCATCATAAGTAGAGATGTCGAGTTTGATGAAGAAGGAGTTTGGGATTGGGGTATCCAAGAAGAAGACTATGACTTCTTACCATTCTTTGATGAAGAAGAACAAGAGAATGGAGAGCAGCAAGAGATTATCAGTCCACCTCTATCACCTACTCATGGAGATGCTTCTCCATCATCTTCACAAGGAGAAAGCTCAGGCGAAAGGACACCACGGATGAGGAGCCCACAAGAGCTATATGAGGTAACAGAAAATCAAAATGATCTCACACTCTTTTGTCTTTTTGCCGATTGTGAGCCAATAGAGTATGAAGAAGCAGCGCAAAATAAAAGATAGAGAGATGCCATGGATGAAGAGATTAAGGCTATTGAGAAAAACAACACGTGGGAGCTGACAGCTCTTCCCAAAGGAAAGAGAGCAATCGGAGTTAAGTGGGTCTACAAGGCAAAGAAGAACGATAAAGGAGAAGTAGAAAGATACAAAGCAAGATTGGTTGCCAAAGGCTATAACCAACTGTCGGGAATCGATTATGAAGAGGTATTTGCTCCTATTACTCGTTTAGAAATCATAAGATTAATTATCTCTTTTGCAACACAAAATAAGTGGAAGATATTTCAAATGGACGTGAAATCGGTTTTTCTAAATGGTTATCTTGAAGAAGAAATCTATGTAGAGCAACCAACTGGCTATAAAATAAAAGGACATGAAGGTAAATTCTTAAAACTAAAAAATGCTTTATATGGGTTGAAACAGGCTCTAAGGGCATGGAATAGTAGAATTGACAAGTACTTTCTAGAAAATAATTTCGCAAAATGCCCTTTATATAAAGGTAAATCAGAAAGTAGATATTTTGCTTGTTTGTTTGTATGTAGATGATCTTATATTCATAGAAAATAATCAAAGTATGATCACTGAGTTTAAGAAGGCCATGACTTAAGAATTCGAGATGACGGATATTGGCCTCAAGGCATACTATCTTGGGATTGAGGTAAAGCAAATGGAGGATTGTATCTTTATCTCACAAGCAAGATATGAAAAGAAATTCTAAAGAAATTCAATATGGAAGATTGCAAGCCTGTATGTACCTCCATCGAATGCGGAACAAAGTTGTCGAAGAATGATGAAGGCGAAAAAGTAAACCCAACACTTTTTAAGAGTCTTGTTGGAAGTCTAAGATACTTGACGTGCACAAGACCAGATATTCTTTTTGGAGTTGGGCCTCTCAATCACTATATGGAGACACCTACCTGACCCATATGAAAGTTGCAAAGAGAATTCTTAACTACATCAAAGGTATGCTTGATTATGGCTTAGTCTATTCATCATCTAATGAATTCAAACTTGTTGGATATAGTGACAATGATTGGGATGGAGACAGTGATGATAGAAAGAGTACGACTGAGTATATGTTTTACTTGGGCAACAAAGCTTTCACTTGGAGCTCAAAGAAGCAATCGATCGTTGCACTATATATATGTGAAGCTGAATATGTTGCAGCTGCATCAAGTGTCTGCCATACGATTTGGCTTAGAAATTTGTTGAAAATGCTTGGAGTATCACAAGAAGAACCAACCAAAATCCATGTTGATAACAAATCGGCATTGGCATTGGCAAATAATCCAGTATTACACGATAGAAGCAAGCACATTGATACAATATATCACTTGATAAGAGAAAGTATTGCAAAGAAAGAAGTGCAGCTGAAATATGTAACCTCGCAGGAGCAGATCGCTGACATTCTCACTAAGCCACTCAAGTATGATGTGTTCCGCAAGTTAAGAACTCTACTTGGAGTAGTAAAATCAAGTTTAAGGAGGATGTTGAGTAGTAAACTTGATTTTTGGACTAAATAATATGTGTTCAAGGACTTTGCCCATATGTCCCAAATCAATTAAAAAGCCCAACATGCCTAGCATTTTTAGAAATATTATCTAGAAAAATCTATAAATATTTACTAGAAAAATTCATGTAAATATCTAAATAAAATATGTGGTGATAAATGTGGTAATGCGTCAAGAAGAATATGTGGTCTTATAAAGTCTATCTAGAGTATTCTATGAAAATATCTTGTCCAATGTGTGGTCTAAAAGTCTTATGAAAATATGTGATCTAGGATTCTCTAGAAAATGTGTGGACTAGAAGTTTCATGTAAACACTATATAAAGAGGTAGTATCCTTCATTTTGTAACAAGCCAAAAAAGTGTGTAAGTCTTGAAATTGAGAAATATAAGTTTCCTTTTGCTCACTTCCTTCTTCCTATTAGTGTTGTCCTCCTTAAAAGAATTACCTAATCCAAGTTAGTAAACCCCTCTTTCTTCCAACAATACCACTCTCTGATATTTTGTGTTTCCTCGGATGCTTCTTTTGTAGAATCATTTTATGGCTTGCACAGAAGAGGAGTTAGGTTAAGACTGAAGAAGAATTCTAAACTTATAGACTCTGGTGATGAAATTCATCACACTGGGTTAGAGAAGTGCCAAAAAGTTCTCTCAGATGTATTTCTGGCAAATAATTCTTGAGTACTTATTCACTTGAGAAATTGCATCAATGTAGAAATCTCTATGATTTTTAACAAGATTGTGTTGCTTTTATGGTGTCAAGGTGATGATGGTGTTGGTGATGGTGGTTGTCTTGATTTTGGTCGGTAATGGATTAGAGGTGGTGGCGGCGACTTTGTGGTTGTTTGAATAAAATAGCATAAAAAAATATTCTCCAAATTTCAAAGTAAACGTGTTTATCATTTTTATGTTTTCAGAAACGATTATGTAGAACCACAAAGAGGATGTATTTTCAACAATTTTAAAACAGGCACTCAAAATACAAAACTCAAAATAAATTCAAAACTCAAAATTACAAAACTGAAACACGAAAAGAACAACCCCTTATTTTTCCATTAAAATTACTACTTTTGTGTTGTTTGAATGATATTTTTTCTATGAAAAATATTTTCCTACTTTTAGTCACATAATCATATTTTCCTTGAAAATAAGGAAAATATTTTCTTTAAGAGGAGCAGGTTTTTATTTTTCAAGTAATCTTCTTTCTTTCTCTCTCTCTCTCTCTCGCTCTCTGTGTCTCTCCTCTCCTATCTCCTACTCATTAATGAAAAATGGACAAGTATAGAATTTTTTAGGTTGAAAATTAATTAAATTGCCTAGAATTTATTTGCTTTCCATAAAAATTCCATGCTTATAATCAAACATACCCTAAGGTGCTGTGATACAAATCCTTCAAGGCTTGCAATCTCTGGCCCCAAAGTTAATTTCCAATCGCTTTGCTTTCCATTTTCACATCGTGGTTTGAATTGAGTCTTTTATGATTTTTTTTTGAGTCCTTCAACTTTTAATTCATCCAATTTGATCGATGAAATCTTCAATAGCATTCTTAATTTGAGTCAACTTTATATATTTGCAATCTAGTCTTTCGACTTTGCAATTCTCCCTTTTTTGCCACTCTCAAGAAGTCACGAATTTCAGAAATTATATGTTGAAGTTTCTTAATAGTTGTTTTACTTTTGCTTTGTGCAAACTCACAATATGCTTGTCTTATTTTCTAAAATAATTTGTCAGATTGAATCCGAAAGCAATATCAAAAGAAGAGGGAGCAAACACCACTTTAGCAAAGCATATATCATATGTGTTTCAAGCCTCAATTTCAACTCAGAATTTATTTTGGTGAACTCATTTAAAATCTGATGCGTGTTATGTTTCTCAATATTTGAGTACTTTTCGGTTCTTATACTAAAGTGTCGGTGAATTTTGAGTATCATATATTCCTCAATAAGGATGATGCTATTATTTTTCATATATTCCTCAATACTGAGCCCCTATGTTTGATTGAAATAAGGCGGTTGGAAGATTCTTTTTTTTTTCTTTTTGGAAAAACGGACCAGGTTTGATGACATGCGTATTGAAAACGGAAGAAAGATAGATTTGACATTTGTGCGTATATCAATTTGATAAAAACTAAAAGAAGACAACATTTATTTATTTCATTATATATTCGAACCAAATTTATTCAAATATAAAACATAATAATTGTGTTTGTTGAATAATCGACCTCCAATTGGTGGATTTTTCGGGCTCAGTTTCACCAATGTTAACACTACAATCGAACTCAAACCCAATCGACCAAAACGGTTTCTTCCCTTCACGGTTGCTTTACTTGCCCACAAGAGCTCACCAAGATGTACTATTCCACACAGGAAATGATCACAAAGTAATCATAGGCGAATAACAACCGAATAGACAAAAGAGAAAATGGGAAGAAGACCAAAGGCAACGACACTATCTCTTTTCTCCAATTGCACACACGGGTCGTTTGGAGGCAGTGAGAGGAAGCAAGTATATAGCCCAAGTAAGGAGTCTAAATATGGTAAGTTAGGTATAGGTTAAAGTCACGGCCCAAAGGCCCAACACTCAAGTCAATGGGCTCCAAAATGGGTAACAACGTAAAGCCCTCCAAGTAAAGGTGAAACGGGCTACAAGCAACACTATTAAATTAGGTCACTTCTAGTGGTCTATACAATTTGGGGTTGGGTCGTTCTAATAGTGGTGTTGACATTTCGTTCAGCCATTTGGTCCAAGCCGACTGATAATAAAAATCGGTTTTACATCATAGCCCGGGGAGTTATTGGGTATCAAAACCCAACAATCTCCACCTTGATGTCCAATAACCTGCAAGCAATAAAAAACACATAGTTTATACTTTCAAAATCAAGGTAATCCAATAAAATTGGGCTCACAAACCTTACATAGTGTTTCCAACCTGAAACACATACCATACTTGCCCCGTATACTCACCAGGGTTAAGGTCAAGAACACCCAGGTAGAAACAAGTACTTACAGTGAACAACTAATCATGCAATAAATATAGTATATATGATACCTCGCACAGATCTTTTCAAATTCACATTCACACAGAACCACCGATTAACATCAAGTTAATCAACACACGATCAAACACATATGCAACACATGCATAAATGACCTTAGGAAAGATCTCACAACACTTATCCTATCCCATTTCGTGTTACTCCCACCTCGAGAACACATATCTCCTCTCATCGCCTATCATGCTCACTAAATAGATCACACAACTCATGTCAAAATGGAAAGTCACAATAGATCCTAAGTTCTATGGATAATCCTTTATCACCACATCACTTCTCTCAACCTACGTGGATAATGGGACTCCACCTTACAGAAGTGATAGAAGTGGCCTTCTCACACTCCATCTATGTAGGTTCTCTTTCACAGATAAAGAATTCTACACATTTGATCATATCTCCACTCGTGATCAAAATTTCACACTCCACATCCCCCGATACAAATCACCATGTACCCATAGGCATCTATACTCCACCTTATCAAAAGACATCTAACACATTACTAATACATCGTAACCCACTATGCATGTAAACGATCACATCAAGTAATCACATTACCTCAAATTCGTGAAAACACACGTATCAAACAAATTGAAATGCAACATATAGTCATGCAACAAATTAGGCAATCACACCCGTGCCGAAAGGATCACACACAAATGCATATGCAGTTACTAGGTTTACTCTCTCAATAAACCTCACTGGGGTCATAACTCGGCCCCTCAACCACATTCGTCTCACCTCTCACATAATCCTTCTTCTTGGGACAATCCTTAATAAAGTGTCCAGACTTACCACAACTATAACACCGTTTACAACTAGACTTGTCCCGTCCCTTGCCCTTCATCTTACCACCTTCATCACTCGAATCACCACTATTTTGAGCTCTATCCAAATTCATTTTCTTAAACTTCATCCTACTCCTTATCATGTGTAACTCACCGCTCCTCTTATCTTTATTTTCAGCATTCATTTCCATCTCTTTATTCCTAAGTGAGTCTATGACAATCTCGGGAGTCAATGTATCCCTACCATACTTAATGACATTTTTAACTTCCTTATATGACTAAGGCATAAAATTAAGCAAGATTATAGCCTTGTAGGTTTCAGATACGATTTCTTCACAGTTAACAATATCTTGGACAAGTTTATTGAAAACATCTAAATTGTCATCAAGATCCTTTGAAGGATCCATTTTAAAATTGAAGAAACGTTCAAGAAGATAAAGTTTATTGGAAGTGGACTTAAGCAAATATAGATCTTCCAACTTTTTCTAAAGATCCTTTGTGGTTTTTAGTTTTCCTACTTTTCTCAAAACAACGTCAGACAGATGTAAAATGATTGAGGTATAAGCAAACTCATCGACTTCTTCTTTTTGTTCTTTTAAAAAATTAGCTGAAAAATTGCCTTCAATGGCTTTTGAAACCTTTCGTTGGACTAAAATGCCCTTCATTTTTTGTTGCCAGATTGAAAAATCACATTTTCCATTAAAAATACCAACTTCAGAATGCGAAGACATTTTTGAAAAACGAAGCAATCAATTGGGCAAATAGATCACACAAAGTAATCCTACGGCCGCAATATACACCGTTCTAGATTCACAGGGTTTCGTAAGACTCGCGATCTTAGATCAAGGGAACATTCGAATGGGTAAGGTCTAGGTATTCTTATGGAAGTAACAATACAATGGAATTTACGATGCAACAAAATAGGTATATCCAATCAAACGAAATTTCATGACAATTTTAGCACAAAGCACAATACGCTAATTTATCCAAAAATAAGTACTCAATCACAACAATTAAGAGCAAGTAATCTTAATTTCTAGCACAAGCAATTGCTGCCAAGTAATGACAACCCCCAACCTATTGTCACCCCACAGGGTGACGTTCTAATGCTGAAATTAACGGGTTAAGCCAATTTACCAGAGTGGACGTGTCTGAGTCCGTATAATAGAGGAAGGTGTGAATCTACTGCTTTAGGACCACCACTATTCGTCCTAAAGATTCAGTAAATATAACCGTACGGCCTGCTAACAAATGCAGTTTGATTTTCGGGGCAAAATCGTCCAACTTTTTCTGTGTAACCTGAAACAAAAAACTTCCAACACGAAAAATGTTAGAAAAAATGTGGAACAAACTGCCTGAAGACAGCTTTTCCAGAAATGGCCGCACACGCCCGCACACGTCGTTGTCGGAACATCCACCCGCCGTTGCCTCCCAGACGTGCCGGCTACCCAGCACCACCTCCACCTTCACCTGCAAATCACGAATCTGGCCTCCGTTTCGCCGAAAATTGAAGTTGCAGATCCGATTTTTGGGAAAAAATTCTGGACAGTTTTATTTTTCTGATTTCTACCGATTTTCTGGTCGGATTTTGCCCAGAAATTCCACCCCAACCTCACTCTAATATCAAATGTTGAATAATCGACCTCCAATTGGTGGATTTTTCGAGCTCAATTTCACCAATGTCAACACCACAATTGGACTCAAACCCAATCGATCAAAACGGTTTCTTCCCTTCACAGTTGCTTTATTTGCCCACAAAGAGCTCACCAAGATGTATTATTCCACACAGGAAATGATCACAAAGTAATCATAGGTGAATAACAACCGAATAGACAGAAGAGTTGGAAGAAGACCAAAGGCAACGACATTGTCTCTTTTTTCTAATCGCACACACGGGTCGTTTGGAGGCAGTGAGAAGAAGCAAGTATATAGCCCAAGTAAGGAGTTCAGATATGGTAAGTTATGTATATGTTAAAGTCACGGCCCAAAGGCCCAACACTCAAGTCAATGGGCTCCAAAATGGGTAACAAAGTAAAGCCCTCCAAGTAAAGGTGAAACGGGCCACCAGCGACACTATTAAATTAGGTCACTTCTAGTGGTCCATACAATTTGGGGTTGGGTCATTCTAATAGTGGCGTTGACATTTCGTTCAGCCATTTGGTCCAAGCCGACTGATAACAAAAATCGGTTTTACATCATAGCTCGGGGAGTTATTAGGTATCAAAACCCAACAATCTCCACCTTGATGTCCAATAACCTGCAAGCAATAAAAAACACACAGTTTATACTTGCGAAATCAAGGTAATCCAATAAAATTGGGCTCACAGACCTTACCTCGTGTTTCCAACCTAAACACACACCATACTTGCTCCGTATACTCACCAGGGCTAAGGTCAAGAACACCCAGGTAGAAACAAGTACTTACAGTGAACAACTAATCATGAGAGAACTGTTGGAAAAAATGAGTAATATCTCACTTTGGCAAGATTTTCGGTGAGACCTGTTGGTCCAATTTGGAAGATCAAAGTTGATTCGTGTTCTCTTCTGTAAGAACATCAAAATCATATATTTACTTACCAAAAATGAAGCTCGGGTGAATGAGAAATTAGGGCTCAAAGATGACCATTTGAAGATGATTTTATGTGAGAAAATAGCTTTTGTCCCACATAGGAAAATGAAGAAAGTAAGAACCACTTTAAATATGGTTGCACATTGGAAGAGTGTAATCATGTGTAGCATAGAGGCTCTCTCCATATGCGCACGCAGGGGGTGCAAATCTCGGACCATAATAACCTTTGGACCTTGAACTTGTTTGTGGGCGCGACCTGCGTACCCGAATATCGGATCGAACGCAGCAAAAATTGGCCCTTTCGGAGAGTCCACGTTTTACAGTTTTTTTCCTTGCTTTCTCAACCTTATTGGCATAGAGTTAATGACATATTTATGCTATATTAAATCTCAAGTTTCCAGCAATTTACACAGATGAAAAAAGAAAAACGTTTTCTTCCTCACTGTTCAGAAAAAACGTCCCCTGCATTTTCTGTCTATAGTAAGGTCTTGATTTCTTGCATACTCATATCTGTCCAGTAAGGTCGTTGTGATATTGTTCAGACACTGTATTAGTTCGCCGGAGTAGTTTCTGTGGTGCTCAGATTCTACAGGTTTTGACGTTGTATCTTGGGAAACAGACGCTCATATTAAATCTCAAGCACTTACGGTGAGGGGGCGAATCTATTTTAAGGAAACTGTGTTCGCACGGGCCTCGGGTTGAAAATTTATCTACTATTTATTTAGTTTGCATTTTATTCTTGCAGATTTATTTTTATTAGCGATTTACACGTTTGCGACATTCTTGACTCATATATTGTTTGTTAAATTTATGTTAGAAATAGATAAATAAAATAAATTATTTTTTTCTAATTCATTATGTGTGAAAATAGATTTCACATATACGGTATTTCTATTTGTAAATACAAAAATTTGTGTTATTTTAGTTAGTGTATGAATAAAAATATTTTATGCAAATTCTGTGCAAATACGGTGAGCTTCGCTGTCAAATATAGTGAGCTGCCATATATGGTGAGCTTTTTGCAAATACGGTAGGCAGCATAAACGGTGAGTTGCAAATACAGTAAGGTGTAAATACGGTAAGGTGCCTACAAATATGGTAGGCTACATATACGGTAAGCTACCTGCAAATACGGTAAGCGTCATATACAATATATGCATATACGGTATGCTTAAAATTGATGTTTAAACTACACATAAGGCATGTGATAATTCGATTTCATTAACACCACTATGTTCCAACAAGAACTGTATCAAAATTAGGTTTGAAATCATTGGTTTGGTGTCATGTCTATAGTCTACCTGTAAATGACAAAATTTTAAATGATTTGTTTTGGGTTTCGATATTTTTTAACCTGTGAAAGCAATCAAGTGAGGTTTTTGTTCAAATGTCCCATAAATTTGTGGATAAAAAAGTAATTTAACGTTTAAAAACAGTTTATAAACATTGTCTAAGCAGAAGAAAAGAGTGAGAGAAGCATGTTGATTAGGGAAATACCTGGAATCTGTATGGACAAAAATTTTCACCAAGAAATAAGGCATTTGTAAGGCACATACCATTATTGGATGGCATCTAATTAAAAGGATCATTTTTGCAGTATAAGATTCAAATGGGACGAATTGTCGGATAAATGATGGAAATATAAGGGATTTTGGTACTCCAGTTAATAGGTTTGCCTTTCAGGATGCTATAAGAAAGGATATCTCAGCCTCGTTTTCATATGATTGTGCGTATTGTATTAGGGTTTCTTTGGCTCTTCGTTTTTCTTCCTGTCTATTATTCAATTTTTGTAAAATCTTAAGTGGATTTCTTTGATGTACTTAGTGTATAATTTGTGAGATTGATTGTGGTTCACAATATGTGAGGTGAGAGTAAATTATTGAAGAAATTCCTGATTTCTTCATACATTTGTATTACACTGTTCTTGACTAATTTTAGTATACCTGAGATATATCTACTTGTAGATGTTCAATTAGTGAGTAGTGTTTAGAGCACTTGAACATTCAGACCCCTTAGTGGGTGAAATTCATTTGTGTTAAATCTTTAATTCCTACGATTTATTTTACTGCAAATGATTGGTAAATTTCTTTTTGTTTTGATGTGACCAACAAGTGTTATCGGAGTTGTTCTTCAAAAGAAGGTTAGGGTTTTGTGATTTCTTCAAACCTAGTTTTCAAAAGCATTGCTAAACTGGTAAATCGTTTTGATTTCTGAAATATTTGTAAAAAAAAAATTTGTTTTTTGAAAGGAAAATTGTTTGTCTACCTTTGATTCAACTTTTGGTTGGATCGTCTTGAGACTCTGTGTTTTTCTAGGTGCGATCAAAAAGATATTGAACGATATATTGGCATTCATGAGGCTTCTTAAAATTTCCTCTAGAAAATCATTTAACTCACTTTGATATGTAAAATCTTGTGTTTGTCACCAACATCTGCAATTCCTTTGATAACTCACTCTTGAGTTGTGATGGTTTTCGTAACTTGTTCTGGTTACTAATGACTTGACTTGACTCACTCTGATTCCTACCGCTTTCTTGACTCACTTACAAAGTTCTAATGAGTCACTATGACTCGTTGGCTTTCTTCATACAATTTGGGGATTTTGGTTTGTATCTAATATTCTTTAATCATTCCCTTCATTCTGAATCTTTTAAGTTTCAGACTCTGGTATTCTCTCTCTTAATCTTTTATGTTTTTGTTATTCAAATACTCTATATTGTCTAAATTTGAATTGGCTATTAAGGTAAGAGATTTATCTTTATCGAATATATCCTATGAGGATCAGGGAGTTGGGTCATTGAGATTAGTGTCTATGAAAGACAAGAATTAGATAAGATAGCTTGGAGCTTTATTTTCCTTTACTTATCTGATAGTGTGATAATAAAAATTCGGGAAACTACCACAACTAAAACACTATGGGCAAATTTAGAAACTCTTTACCTAATTAAGACAATAGCAAATAATTGTTATCTCTTGAGACAATTCTATAACATTAGGTTTGATTCCTTCTCTAGCCTAGAAGAAAACATTGATAAGTTTACAAAGTTAATTCAAGATTTAACTAACCGTGATGAAAAATTATCTGATGATCAACAAGTTGTTGCCCATTAAATCCATTAAGTGATAAATATAGGAAGATAAATAAGCCTTAGAATATGGGAGAGAGGGCTTTACAGTTGATATTATATTCTCAGCTCAAAGGAATAGAAATCTTGAATTAAAATCTGAATTTAGAGATTCTAAGAGTGGTGAAGGGCTGGATATGAAAGAGAAATTGAACTAAAAAGAGACATCGAACCAAAATAAGAGAAATATGTCAGCACCAATAACTCTTTATAAGAAAGAGAACTCCAAAATCTCAGGATCAAAGATAAGAACAAGAAGTAAGGCTAACCTTAGAATAAAGTTAAGAAATGTTATAACCGTGGAAAGATTGGTCATTTCATAAAAGATTGTTTTAAGAAAGCTTATGATATGAAAGATTAATCCAATTCTGATAGGTTTGCAGCAAGAACTGTAGTCAAAAGAAACTAAAAATAATAGGTTCTTGATTCTGGGTGCACTTTTGACATTTGTCCCATAAAAGAATGGTTCATTGAATTTATTGACTTAAATGGGGGACAAGTTCTCATGTGAAATGACATGAGTTGTTAGATAAAAAGGAATTGGAAAACTTAATCTTTTATTGAAAACTAGTTTCATTCTTGAATCGGCTAAGGCAAAGTATGTGCCTGACCTATAAAGGAATCTAATTTCCTTAGAAGAATTAGACAATGAATCTGATATAAGAATTCATAAAGGATTTACCAAAATAACTCTTGATGACATGGAGATAATGTTCTCTCTCAAAGTCAATGGAATTTACACAATACAGGTTGAATCTTTTGTTGGAAATAGCTCCACAGTTCTAAATTCTTATTTTGACAGGTCTATATTTTGGCATAAAAAACTTGGCTACATTAGTGAAAATGGACATATAATTTTTAATAAACTTGGATGTTTTGAAAATGATTACATTGAAAAACTTAAGTTTTGTGAATAACGGCTTATTGAAAAACAAAATAAACTACCTTTCAAAACTGGGATTCATGAGTCCATTTGTACTATTATTAACATGCTAATCTTTGGAGTCCACCATTTGTCAATATACTTAATGGATTTAAATTCTATCTACTTATAGTAGATGATTTCTCAAGAAAAATATGGATTTTTCTATTAAAGGCTAAATCTGATACTTTTCAATATTTCAAGCAATGAAAATTGATGATTGAAACTCAAACTAACATGGAAGTCAAAGCACTTAGGACAGATATTGGCTTTGAATTTTGTAATTTTGATTTGGACTATTTTTTTAAAGGTTCTGAAACTTTTAAACATTGCAAATTGGACTCCTTTAACTCCACCAAGTCATCAACTCCCAATTAAACTCCCAAATTGAATTCCAATTAAAATTCTCAAATAAACTTCAACTAGAATTCTCAAATCGACTTCAAATAGAATTCCCAAATAATCTTCCAAATAGAACTCAAGTCACACCCTAATTCGAATAATACAATATTAAGATTGAGATTCTATTTTAAAATATTAACCTTATTAACACGAGTAGTTTAAGTTCTTATAAGTTAATATATATTTTCATCTTTTATTTGATGTGTAATTTTATCCCTTAACACTTATAAGATCTTTTATGTAAGTCACATTTTCCTCATCTTGAACGTTGATGGCCTTTTCCCATTTCCCATTTGATGCTGGAAATACCTAGAATCTGTACGGACAAAATTTTATATTAGCAAAAAAGACGTGGACACACATCATTTTGACAAATAAATTGGATGGCAGGTAAAGAAAATGATCATTTTCGTAGTAAATGATTCAAAAAGGGAGGATAATGCAATTGGAAACAAAGTCCAACATTGATTAATAGTTTTATCTTTTAGGATGGAATCCCAATTCCCTACAAATGTTATAAGAGCTAGTCCGTAAACTAGCTATGTGAACGCACAAGAAGGATATTAAGTTTGCAGTCGAATGAATGTAGTGGCCTAAGTTGGATCATGATAGGCAGAAAATATATAGTCGGGTACTAAGCAGTTGACCTCATGATGATAAAGGATGTTTCGCTGCTAGGAGGTCCACAAATTCGCACATGGTATTTTCTTGACATTAATGTAGGGTGTGTGGTTGAAATTTATGTCGACGACTTTTGAACTTCTAGAAAAGCCAAGTAAGAAGTTGCACTGTAATTTCTAGAAAGCTTGTTTAGTGTAGACCGATTTGAAATTTTTAGAATTTATTGATTTCATGTGCAAATATACATCACAGTGGCGTACGTTGATTCTCAATCTTCGGAATTATGGTTGTAGAAGAAAAGTTATACCAAACTTTTCCTTAGTGAAATGAACAAGATGATTGAAGAGGTGAAACATTGGCATGGGCACATTATTCAATTTGGAAGAGATGTGGAAAAAAATTCTATAAGTCTAGAGTTCTATAATCCTGGTGCAGCGTCGATTGCATCCATTTGAAGCAAGTGAATTAACAACTTGGTTTCCTCTTGATAGATATGTAAAATAGGATCATGATCGCAAGAAAAAAAATGGTGTGTGATATGTCTAAGAGTAGTTTGAATAGACCATGATCCTATACCACGAGTGATTTAGTGAATTGCCATGAAGGAGTTTGTCTCCATCCACAAGTCCGAAAATCCAAGTGTACATGCAAGAAGGATTCGACCAAGAATGGCTCACAGCTTAGTGTTATGTATAGTGCAATCACCATAAAATAAAGTGAAGACACAAATCCCTCTTCTCTTCAAGAGTGACTACATAATATTCTTCCAGACTATTGATTTAGGGTTTGTTTGGTAGTAATTTTGAGAATTGGGCTTTTGATTTTGGAGAGAAAAGTGGATCCTACTTGTGAGAGAAGATGTAAAAAATGACGGCTTGAATAGTAAAATAACGGTAAAAATTTTGATTTTTTTGAGTGAAAAATCAGTACCAAACATACACTTAGATTGTTACTTCTATAAGAATAATAATTCAATATTGTTCTATAATTAGAATAGACAAAATAATATTTACTTTTTTGTTATATAATTCAAAATTAAGATAATACCGATATTTTCTTTGAAGGAAAAAAATGAGTTTCTTTATGAACTCAATTATTAAAATTTTGCGACTTTCTTTCGACATAAGAGAAATTACTTTTTCAACTTCAACTTCATTAGAGATTCACGGGTAGAAAAAATGAATAAATTTTGCTAATTCAACTGACTAGAACTTCATTCGGATAAGGATACAATAAACATATAGTTATAGGGATATAATGATCATTCGTAATTAGTATATAATTCACAATAACTTGCTCATTGCCAGTTGTAATTAATAAATGACATTATCTATTTCCAAACATAATTGTCTAATTATAGGCAGCAAATGTTATTTCAACAAACCTCTAGGTAGCAAAATGAAGTTTCCCTATGATTGATTGAGATAAGGAAGTTCAGAGGTTTTATATTTTTGTTTTTGTTTTTGTTTTTTGTTTTTTGTTTTTTGTTTTTTGTTTCTTGTTTTGTTTTGTTTTTTTTTTTTTTGAGATAAACCAACCACATACGATGTCATGTATTATTAAAGTGAAAGAAAAAAAATATTACTATAGGCGAACACATTAAACTCATGTTTGGTTTTTAAAAAAAAAAAATCAGATTTTTAATAGATTTTGATAAAAGTATATGGAATGTGAAATTAGAAACTTATGAATCCCATAAAATGTATAGTTATAATTAATTTTTTATTTGACTTAAACTTAATTCACTTTTTAAGCTGGACCAAACAAGGACTAAATTAGTTGGAAGTTGAGCTACTTAGATTGTATTGATGTTAGTACACATTGACAAAAACCAAAAGAAGATGACAAAAATCATTTCACAATATACTCATTCCAAGTTTATTAAAACATAGGACATAATACTTGTAATAAAAAATGGCTACATTTCCACAATGTAGTCTCCAAGCCAAGACTATAGTTTATTTAATTAAAGCCAATTTAATGTAGTCTCCAAACAGAGATCTATAAATTTATTGACTCGACCAACTTCATAGATAGATGAGTAATTTATTCTCCTGCTGTTGCAGCAAAGCATTAAGCGATTACTATCTCCTTGATGGAAGGCTCTTCGTCCTTTGCACCAGCCATCACCTCCACAGTAATTTCCTTTTTATCCAAGGCTGCAATTCATGAGGGGAAACTTTAGTGCAAACACAAGGAAGCTTTTTGTCTAGTCAGATTCAATCTGCAAGGCAACATATCATTAAGTTTATGTTTACATACGTGGGCAAACTCGTGTGCAGAAACAATGGCCAACTGGTCCTCCGCAGCATGCTGGCAAACTTCCCTGAAGCATGCAGTATTGTTGACAAAGAAGCCAGTCACATCCTCAAGCATCCACCACAAGAGGACCACTCATATCTGCTTCAAGAAAAGAGTAGAAGATGTGTTAAATAACACTACGTTCAATACATATATAATACACTCCAATGTAAAAAATTGCGAATGCTTTGCTATGAAATTTAAAGCTGTTCGTGTTATTTCATATTTGGAGAATTAAAGTAGTTGACAAGCTGTGGAGTTGAATAAATTTCAAACCAGTGGACAGGGAAACCAATAGCAGGGGGGTCACCACTGCAAATGACCTCATGGAGAACTCCATCGTTGAGAGGGAGAGATGAAAGGGAGCTTTAGTGTAATGTGAATGGAAGAAACCCTGCTTGTATCTCTTTATATAATGTTTAAGATTGTGTTGATGTTGTGCTGTACACGTGTTATATGTGTGCTTCCAAAAGGGTAATGAATAGGATTTGTGGTCTTGGTGAATAGCGATCATAAACTTAAAAGATAAGTCTGTGCGATTTTATCTCTGTAATTTGAACATTTTGTATCTTAGTTGCCATTTTGAGGCTGTTCTAAGGAAGAGTGTTATTCACTTTTTGGATGTTAAATAAATAGAGGATTAGGTGTTGGAACTGTGTTTAATCACTATTTCTGTTATTTCTGGGCATCTCAATTAATGGTAACCAAGAATGTTTGGCATAAATTTTAAGCATGACAGAAAAAATATTATTTGAGAAGATACTTCTCTTGCCTCCCAAAACATGCTCGACGTCCTGGATGATTTTCTCTATGATATTATAACTGTGTAATACAAGCACATTTTCAATTTCATTCTAACCAATCGCTATCTTAACATCTCTCATATCAGCATTCGATAAAATTTGAACGTCCATATGCAAAGGGTGACGCACAAACCGAGAAATGATTTTTATTCCTTCTTCAAAACAGGAAACTCTATCTTCTTTAGTAAAAAAGTTTCCAAGCTAGATATGGTATCAAATCTTTTCTCTGAAACCATTTAAATCAAATCATAATACAAATTTGTCTGTTTGAATCCTTAGAGGTGTCAAAATATACCGGTCCGTCCATATAATTCATTGAGTCTATTCTTCTATGGATTAAGCTCTGTGTGATATAGAATCGTTGCTCTGTGGTGCGGAATATTTTTCTTAATTCAATTGAATCAAAAAAAAAAAAAAAAAAAAAAAAAAAAAAATGGTGTTGAGCTTGGATTGCCCACCATGGCACTTGTCAAGCCTCAAATTTTGATGATCTAGGATGTCATGACCCAACAAAAACAAGGGGCCGTGCTGGATTCAAGAAAGTTGGTTGAGAATTCACCAAAGCGTATAGGTAGCGAGATATTAATGACCATATTCTTTTCTTATATGTAATTTGTAATTACAAGTGAATTTTTGACTTTTAGCCAAACATTTTATTTATAAGTAAATTGTTTTAGTCACAGTAGATTTTTAATTGTAAGTGTACTTATGCATAAATTTTTAAAGATTAGTAAAGTTTTACTTAATAAATTATCTAACATAGAAGTGAATGTTTTACATATAGGTTGATATTTTACTTGTAAGTAAAAAAATTTATTTTATTATTATTATTTTTGGGTTTAAAATTTATGAGTGAATTTTACTTATATAAAAGGTCTTTTCATATCATTGAATAATTGGAAAAAAAAAAAAAATCTACCACATGTTATATAACTTTTAGATTATATATTTCCTAGATAAATTTGCATTAATTACCTAAATGGTCCACCGAGTCTTTTTCCAAATCGAAACTCAACAATGATGAGTGATCGAAAATTGTCATATTAAAGATTAGAGGATGAGGCACCATAAATTCTTCTAAAAGGTCAAAGCCACATCTTTATATCAATAAGTGCAACATGTTACCTAAATTATATATTAGATATTTTCTAGACTAATTTTCACTAATTGCAAAAATGGTCCCAAATATTGAGAATCTATAAATTCAGGAGAATCTTTTTTATCATGGAGACAAATCAATTTGTAGCAACAATTATTTCATAAAGTTATAGAGAGAAATATATTTGTTGCGTATAATATTTTTAAAGGTATAAAGTTTGCTACCTATTCCATTTTGAAATAAAACAGGCATGTAGTAATGTACATTTCATAACAAATCATGTTTGTCGTCATCATTTGTACATCGATCTGTACTTATTACCTAATTTATTTTGTGATATATATGTTGCATATTCTACTTTTACAACATACAAAACCGCTATTTGACAACTCTTGAAATGAAATTTTTGAGAAAAATGTTTCGAAATAATAATTATTTGAATATGTAATTAGAAAGTATGAAATTTTTTTAGGTTTACGTGCAAAATATTTCATTCTCAAAATATGTTTTGAAAATGAGTTTAATAAAAAGAAAAAAAATTATTTTAATGGTTGTCAAAAAGGAGCAAAAGTGTTAAAACAAATTATCTTGTGCAATGAAAATTTTGCAACACAAAGAGTTTGTCGCATCATCATCATTTGTTAACAATTTATACTTGTTGCCTAATTTATGTCTTCATTTATGTATGTTGTGTGTTCTATTTTAGGACATAATAAAATCTTTGCAAATATTATTTTGTAAGATAAAATTTATCTTTATAAGGCACTCTTGTTCTTGTTTAAGAGTTACTTTTTAAGTCCAAATTGTAATTGTAATTCCTAAGTTAAAATCAAGTCCTAGAAGAATTGTATTAGGTGTTTATCGAGTTATAATCAAAGTTAAAATAGTTAAGAATTGATAGTATATATCTTGAAGGAGTCCAAAATATAAAAAAATGTCAAAGAAGATCAAATTTGATCAAGAAAATGCAATTAGAAGTTTAAAGGTTACCAAAGAGCTGCACAAGTTATGCTCCAAATTCTTGGTCACAACTTGCAAAGCATTTTTCACATACAAGACTTTCGAATTTAAAGAATTATACTTCGAAGTATTGCAGCCTTTAGAGTCAACTTTCTAGGACTGCTCAGTTATCATTCACTTGCGTTAGCCTAGTGCTTGAGCGACATGTCGACTTTTAGAATTCTATTTTGCTTCAAACACTTGGTTTTTCAACCCCTTTTCATCTCAAATGCTTTTCCCTATATATATACACACTAACTTATGAATGTCCAAAAGTATGTTGAATCATATTTATTCCATAGATATCAATTCTTTGATGATCCAAAACATTCATTGATTCCAAAATTCAACCACCACATATTACTTAATTCATAAATTCTTCCAAAACATATTTTGTTGATCAAGCCATATTGTTTCATATTAAACCACCAAATCAAAATATAGAAAGTCATTGATCAAACACCAAACCACGTAATCCACTGAAGATAAATCGATACAGGAATCGGGAGGTATAGTAGAAGCACAAATTCAGGAGGACTAAGGTGAGATAATAGGAGTCAAGATTCGGCATTAGGAGCACGCAGTCTAGGGGGCTAAGGTATAAACCAAGAGTCAAGATTTGTTTTGAAGGAGTACACCTCCACTAGGATCAAGGGAGACTGTAGGAATTGAGGTCAGAAGTTCTATGGCGTAGACGCGGTCTCGTATGTAATTTTGCTTTGATTTATAGTAAATTACTGACTGGCAAAGTGTCTGGAGTTTTTACTTAGTTGGGATTTCTTCATGATCATCCTTGGCGGGTCAACAACCCAAATGCTCATTGAACTTTGTAAAAAGTTTTCACCGAATCGCTGAATTTTAAAAATTACTCCATTCATCACTAAACTTTGCAAAAAATTTCCATATGGTTACTGAACTTTGAAAAAGATTTCCCAATGATCATTGATCTTTTGTAAAATTTAGTGATAAATGGGATGATTTTTAAAGTTCAGTGACCTATGAAAACTTTTTGCAAAGTTCAGTGACCCTGTGACAACCTTTTGCAAAGTTTAGTAATGACTTGGGAGATTTTTAAAGTTCAGTGACCTTGTAAAAACTTTTTGAAAAGTTTGAGTTATTAACTCTCATCTTTCGTGTTCTTTACTGTTTTAATTATTGATTGTGATATTCAAAATCATAAGATAATTGAATTTGATTGACTAATCACCTAGAAACAATTAAAAGTGACTTATTGCTTTTTAATTGCTTATTTCAGCACTTGGGTCTAACTAAATAAATATTCAGCTAATTGGAATTCTCAGTACTCACTAGTAGTCGACAAAGTCCTACAAAAAGAAGATATGTGCAACTCATTAGTAATATCTTTTGAATGCAAGGTACATGGACATGCATTGATATAATAAAAACATAACAACACTCTTAATTCATCATATAATGGAAATTTTTTATAAAGTAAAAAGAATAAGGCGTGAGGTTGTTCAAAACTTTAGTTGGCAATCTGTTGATTAAAAATACTGCAGTCAAGAATGCATCTACCCAGTAACATGATTTTAAATGTGCTTGTGCTAATAAAATGAGTCCTATTTCTTGTATAAGTCTGTGTTTTCGTTCTGCAATTCCATTTTGCTGTGAAGTATATGGACATTTTAAGTGGTGAAAATTTTCATTATCTATTAAGTAGTCTTTGAATTGCTTAGAAAGATATTCGCTGCCATTATCGTTTGTAGTTGCTTTATTTTAGTACTAAAGAGATTTTTCACAAGAGACTTATATTTGATAAATAAAGCAAAGACATCAGACTTAAACTTCATGGGATATAATCAAGTAAAACGATAATAGTCATCAACAAATAAGACATAATATCTACAACCACCTATTGAAGCAACATGGAAAACCCATATATCTGAATGGATGAGTTGAAGAGGTGAAGTAGACTGTCTGGAGGACTCATTAAATGGTAGTTGTTTTGCCTTTCCAGCTTCACACGACTGACAAAAACTCAATTTATTTGCTAACTTTTTAATAGAAAGATAATTCGAACTTTCTAAACGACTTGAAATAGACTTGGATGGATGATCTAACCTAGCATGCCATTTATTTAAAGTGGTTTTGACTCCTACATGTGATTTAAGACACTTTAGTTTATTTGTTGAAGAATTCTTGTGGCTAGCATTCGGATAAAGTCCATTTTCAACCACTCTATGCATTAGTAGTCTTCCCATGTGATTCTCCTTTATACAACAATCAACACCCGTAAGAATAAAGTAACAGTTGTTATCTAAGCAAAATTTATTTATGGAAAGCAAATTAGTAGAGGCCTGGGGACAATGAAGAACTCGTTTTAAGGAAAAAGATGATTTATCTAGTTGAAGAGAGCTAGAGCCAGTGTTTTTAATGATCAAACATGTTCCATTGCCAACGATTACAGTATCAGGGCCTTCATAGCTCTGTTGAGAAGAAAGATTCGCTACATTAGAGGTAATGTGCGCATTAGCTCTACTATCTGTTTACCAGACTTGATTCTCAAAGACTGTGTTTGCTTCAACTATCATAGCAACAAGATCTGCAGGAGGAATGTCCTTGATAAGCTATATTGAATCTATTATAGCAATCTAAAGCCGTATGGCCAACTTTGCCACAGATTTGGCACATAGGTCTAGAGTTGTTAGCCACAAATTGTCTAATGTTATTATTCTGCTGTATTCCAGATGAGATTCTTGAGGAACCAGGACCTTGTTGCTGAGGTTTGAGGGTATTAGTTTGTGGTTTGATTTTTTCAGATAGTGTGGTACCTTTGATTTTGCTGCAAAAGCAAAGGTTGAAAGTTCAACAACCTGAGTATGTTTGCTTTCCAGCAAGGTTTCATAGTTGAGAAGTTCTGCACAAAAGTCCTCAAGAGATAAATCTTTCTCCATTGTAGCAAAGTTAAATGAAATGATGAAAGGATAGAACTGTGATTTCAGACAGCTACAAGAAAAGTAATAAAATCCTAATCTTCTACAGGTTTTCCAGTAGCTGCAAGTTGATCAGCAATGTATTTAGCATCTTCAAAGTAATTAGTACATGTCTTATTACCCTGAGTCAGCATTTGATGTCGTTTAAGGAACGCAATCTTTGATCTGGATTGTGATGAGAAACGAGTTTGGAGAGCACTCCAAACTTTCTATGAACTGTCCGAATTGCAAACAGTTGATGCAATCTTCTCTGTGATGGAATCAAGGAGCCAGCTGAGTACACAGTTGTTCTTGCGAAACCAAACTGTATATGCTGGATTTGATGAGCCATCTTGAAGTGTTTGTGATGGTGCGACATCTGAACCATCCACGATTCCGATGAGATCGTGACTTCGAAGAAAAGCCACAAATTGGTTCCTCCAGACCATATGATTGGAGCCATCTAGTTTGCTTGAAACAGGCTGAGAGGGGTTTGGTATGGTGAAAGTATGTGTCTCAAGTGTAGCCATTTGTGTCCGGGTGTAGCCATTTGTGAAAGGTGCGGAAGTTTTGTGGTTATGCAGGATCAGGGGTGTGCCCTTTTCTGCTCTAATGCCAAGTAAAAAACTCAAAATGAAGCAAAGAGATATTACACAGATTACTTTGAATGTTTTAGCTCACACTATAGAGTCTTTGTCTCACTTTCTCTATATAGCCATACATTGAAAACTATCTCAGAATATCAAGGAATCAGTTAGCAAGAATCAATCTATACAGAATTAAGTTTAAACAATTGAATTCAAAAAATAACCATCCTTAGAAAATGTAGGAGTTAACTTCCACAACTAATCTGTAGCTCCAATATTCTCTCTAACTTTTTCATTGTAATTTACTCAACTTTAAAATACTTTTGATAGGTCATTAAATAAATGCTTCATCATCAATCAATATTATGAAAATTGGACCAAATGGACCGGTTCAACGGGAACGGGTCCCTTTTATGCTTAAAAATCACAAGATTTAAAACAGAAAAAAAGGGGTTAAATTAGCCTATTAACAAAAAACCAGGCAACTCGAAAACGATTTAGCTGGGTTAGTAAAGTCATTTTAAAATCAATAGTTAATCCATGACTGTTAATTTTTCTTTTAATTTATTTTCCTTATCGTATAAAGTGTAAAAAATTATGAAGTTTCAAAAATGATTATTAAGTCCCTTTTTTGCCTTCATTTTCCACTTGTTATCATGAACTCATTGTTTATCGATTTAAATACATTTGGACAGAAAATTTTCATGTGAGACTTCATGGACTTTTAGGAAAGGATCATGGAGATGTTGGCATGATATATTGCACTTGATTAGCTTTAAAAGTGGGCTTAATATGAGTTAAGAGTTTTGTTCGTGGCTAGAAGAATAGGTTATCTCATGTACGGGATAAGGATTTTTTGGGTGAGTTCATTTGATGAATAATTCTTGATATTATAAGAAAACACATAAATTTCATGCTCCACTCTCTATTTCTGGCTCTTGCCTTAGGAGTGCTTTATCCCTGTACCATTTTAACTTTTTTCTTTATATGATTATTAATTCTTGGGATAGTGGGAAAACTGCATTTCTTATAGCATAGCGCACAACTCATAATTGCTGCAGTTGAGATTTTTCTGTTTCCAAGTGCCCCATAATATATTATTCCTTTTACAAAACGCAATCGTGAGAAAAAGGCATAAGTTTTGGAGTATAGAGGACAACACATTTGTCTTCAGAGAGATCTCATTCACAAGCCTTTACATTTTTACTTATAAAGAACACTAATTCTTAGATTTTACGAAATTTAGAGCCGTTGGAGCATAACGTTATCAGAAGAAGCATGGTTTTCACTCTGGGATGATAAAAATTGATCAATGTTCCTTCATGTTGGATTTTGTCCTTTGATTCTAAATTTCCTCTTTGTATTTGTATCACTATAATTTGTGTAGAATATTTTCTAGGTAAGCAATAGATTTCTTTTTTCTTGGTAAAGAAATATATTTACCTGTAAGTTGTCGAGGATTAACTGAGCACTTCTTCATATGGTTCTGGATTTTGCGATATATAGACTACAAAATCTGAATGTTTGTCTATTTTACAGGCTCCAGTGCTTCTAGAATTTCTCGAGAAAATGAAGAAGGGATCTCTTCCATTCTATCCACAGGTGATAAATTTTTTAATACTAGTATAAAATATAATTTTTTTTTTAGTGTCGTTGTTGATTGCAAAAAATGTCGCCAACAGATCCCCGGCCTCATCACCCCTCCAAATCTGCATGCAGAACACTTCGTTAGGAGGCAAAGAAATTTATTTGATTAATTATGTGAAATTATGTATCAAGAAACAAATTAAAAAAAATTAAAAAAATTAAAAGACTGCCAAAACACTATAATGTGAAAGTCTACTGATTAAATTTTGTTTAGTGATTCCGGAGTATTTTATTTTAAAATGCATGTATAGGTTCTGGGTGTTTTTTTTTGTAAAATGTTCAAATGCTACCGGTCACAAATCCTTGTCAAAATTTAAGGATGCTGACACCCTTTAAGTCTATTACTTTGACAGATATTGATAGTTGACGGCAACGGAATACTTCATCCTCGAGGCAAGTCTTTTATTTTTTCAATTTTTTAGGAAAGATAAGAAGTAATGCACTATGGCCAAATTCCTTCTTGAAACCGGCCTAAACTCTTTGTTTATTTAGTTCATTTTAAAAATCCCAAACTTATTTCACACGAAAATTCCTACTTTATGCAATTGCCCTTCACCGGCGCTTGCTGGATCCATCTGTGAACCCTAGAAGTAGCTACCTTTGTTTTGATCTTTGAGGCTGGGGTTTTGTGGTTGTTTTGGTGTCGTACGGACGGTACAATGTATTTTGAACCCTGAATATTCAGATCTTGATGTCAATGGTTCGTTCAAAATATGTTTTGTGTTCTGGTATTTTTTAGATCTTGTTATTACAATGTTATCAGAGCCTTGTCTTAGTGAATCGAGTCTATTTCCTTACGATTTGGTTGTGGAAAATTGATTTTTATAACCGGATCTAAAAGGATTTGAAAGTTTGTGGAACCCTAGATCTTGTTGGTAGCGGATCTTGGTGTTGATTAAAATCTCTTCGTGAGATCTATTGTTCTTGGTGATTATTGGAGGGATCTTGGTGCTGGAACTCAAATTTTGGATTTTATCTTGTGAACTGATCTAGAAACTGGTATACTGTGTGGCTGAAATTTCAAAGCAACCTGTTAAAATTTTTCTCTAACCCTAAACCTATTTCATATTCTTGTGCCTCTTTATTGTTCGAATAATTCCCCCTCCTTTGAAACGTGTGGTGTGGATTGAGCCTTGACCTAGCGTCGTAAACCTCACGAAATCCAAATGAATCCTATCACACTATGTTGTTTCATTATTCCCTTTTTTTTTTTTGTTATTGCCTTGCTAATTTTGATATTTGTTGATTATGTTGTTATCAGTTTATAGTACTTGATATCTGCTATAGTTGTGTTACTTTGTGTACTGTTCTTATAACTGTGATTGTAATTTTCTGTGACCTGCTGTTGGACATTGATTTCAAACGTTTCTTGTGTTGGTTAAATACCTATTTTTCAAAAATGACTGAAACCACTTTTGAGTTGGGTGTTTTTAATGGAAAAGGGAACGTCCCCATTTGGCAACAAAAAATGAAAGCAGTTCTTGTCCAACAGAAATTTCCAAAGGCTATTACTGGTGAATATTCTGATACTATGACTGAGGAACAAAGAACTGAATCTGATGAAGTTGCCTATACATCTATTATTCTTCATTTATCTTATCAAGCACTAAGAAAAGTAGGGAAATTTGATAATGCTAAAGACTTATGGGAAAAGTTAGAAGAGCTTTATTTGTTAAAATCTTTACCCAATAAGATATTCCTGCTAGAAAGACTCTTTAGCTTTAAGATTGACCTGTCTAAAGATTTAGATGATAATCTTGATACCTTTAATAAACTAGTACAAGATATCAGTAATGCTGGTGACAAAGTGTCTGAAGAATACAAAGCTGTGATCCTCTTGAACTCCATACCTGATGTTTATAAAGATGTCAAAAATGCCATTAAGTATGGTAGGGAGACTTTAACTCCATAAATAGTAGTCAATGCCTTAAGGAGTAAGGAATTGGAGGTTAAAGTTGAGAGACAAGGTAGGGAGAGTGAAAATTTGTTTGTTAGAGGTAGACCACTTACTAGGCAAGGAAATTGTCATGGTAGTCAAAGTAATCAAGGGAATAATACCTTTAAGAAGAAGGGAGGCCTAGGTCAAAGTCTAGAAATGGAAATAGAAAGTGTTATGGGTGTGGTAAAATAGGACATTACATCAAAGACTGTTTCAAGAAGAAGAATGAACAGAGGGAAGGCAAAGTAGATGAAGGGAATGCTGTTGAACCTTTAGGTGAAAAACCTGTGGATGTCTATGTAGTGATTGACCCTACATCTGATCTGAATATTGCAAATTTTGCAGATAACAGTGATCAGACAGTTGAGTGGATATTAGATTCAGGCTGTACTTTTCATATGGCCTCTAAAAGAACATGGTTAAAAGACTTTAAAGAACTTAAAGGGGGAGAGGTGGTCATGGGTAATAATGTGGCCTGTAGGGTTAAAGGGATAGGCAGCTTGACTTTAAGAATTGAAAATGGATATACCTTTACCTTAGAAAAGGTAAGGTATGTCCCTAACTTGAACAAAAATTTGATTTCCATGGGTAACCTAGATAACATAGGCCTGCAAGGTAGGTTTGGAGATGGTCATCTGAAAATAATTAAGGGTTCCTTAATTATCTTTAGAGGCATAAAAAGAAATGATATATATGTCACTAGGGCCAGTATCTTAAGTCACATTGTAGAATCCTCTAATACAAAAAGTGATGCAACTCTGAAATGGCATAATAGATTAGCTCATGTAAGTGAGAAAGGCCTGTATATCTTAAGTAAGAAAGGGGTTTTTGGTAGAGACATCATTTCTAAAGTTCCCTTTTGTGAATACTGTACCTTAGGTAAACAACATAGGTTGCATCTTAATACTAGGAAACAAGCACTTCATCCATTCTTGAGTACATCCATTTTGATTTGTAGGGCCCATCATCTATTCCCTCTCAAGGGAAAAATAAATATTTTCTGTCCTCAATTGATGATTTTTCAAGAAAAGTGTGGGCTTTACTTTTAAAGCAAAAATCAGATACCTTAGAAAAATTTAAAGCTTGGAAAATTTTAATTGAAAATCAAATGAGTAAAAAGATTAAAATTTTAAGGACAAACAATGGCTTAGAATTTTGTAATTCTGATTTTGATAAATTGTGTGAAACTGATGGTATTTTAAGGCATGAAACAATACCGTATACCCCACAACAGAATGGAGTAGCTGAGAGAATGAATAGAACAATTTTAGAGAAAATGAGGTGCATGATGATTATCTCAGATGTCCTAAAAGTATTGTGGGGAGAGGTTATGACAGCTGTATATATCATAAATAGGACCTCATCTAGTGCTTTAGATGGAGAAACACCTGAGGAGATATGGACAGGAAGATTACCAGACTATAACCCCTTAAGTACCTTTGGTTGTGCAGCCTATTCCCACCAAAATGTGGGAAAATTAGAGTCTAAATCCTAGAGATGTATTTTCATGGGTTATCCTGAAGGAGTGAAAGGATATAGGCTTTGGGTGAAAGAAAATAAGGGCTTTAGGATGTTAACGAGTAGAAATGTGTCCTTTAATGAATATGATATGCCCTGTCTTAGTGAAATAAATCCTAAAGAAGTTCATGAAAATGAAGATGATGAAGTTAATAGGCTGAATGTTGAACACCAGACAACTCCTGAATACATAGAGGGTCCAGGTGAATCTGAAGGTGTTGATGTGTCTGATTTAAATGTGCAAGATGAAATTATCATACAAGAGTCAAATAATGATAAAAGAAACCCTCTAGATGATTATCTCTTTGTCAGGGATAAAACAAGAATGGAAATTAGAGAACCTGTGAAGATGAATGATTATTTGTCCCTAGCTGTTCTGTCATATCAAGATTTGGCCTTTAAAGAGCTAAAATATTATAAATAGGTTGTTAGTTGCCAACTCTCAAAAGAGTGGCAACAAGCCATGGAAGAAGAAATGAGATCCTTAAGAAAGAATAACACCTGGGATTTGGTTCCTAAACCTGAAAGAAAGTCCTTAGTGGATTGTAAGTGGATTTATAGTATTAAGGAGGGAAATTCTTCAAAACAGCCATTAAGATTTAAGGCCAGATTAGTGGCAAAGAGATTTACTCAAAAACTTGGCATAGATTATAATGAGATCTTTTTCCCGATTGTGAAATATACCACCATAAGGGTTATGCTTACTTTAGTAGCACAATATGACTTTGAACTTGAGCAAATGGATGTTAAAACTGCTTTTCTACATGGTGACCTTGATGAGACTATATATATGTGTCAACCTCAAGGATTTATTGATAAGAAAAGACCTAATTATGTGTGTCTTTTAAAAAGATCATTATATGGTCTAAAACAATCCCCTAGACAATGGTACAAAATGTTTGATAACTTTGTTCATGTGTTGGTTTTATGAGAAGCTCATTTGATCATTGTCTTTATTTGAAAAAGGGTAAAAATAATGATGTAAGTGTGTATTTGCTGTTATATGTGGATGATATGCTTCTAATTGGGAAAAATCTAAGTGATATTAATGATTTTAAGAAGGTTCTAAGTTCTAAATTTGATATGAAAGACGTATGGCATGCTAGGAGAATTTTGGGGATGGATATCAAAAGAAATAGGTCCCAAAATTCATTGATTTTAACATAATCTGCCTATGTGAAAAAGGTGTTATTTAAGTTTGATATGCATGATTCCAAGTCTGTTGCTATACCACTTGCATGTCATTTTAAGCTTAGTAAGGATCAATGTCCTCATGATGAATTTGATATTAAATACATGGAAAAGGTTCCATATTCTAATGTTGTTGGATCTGTGATGTATACCATGGTATGCACTATACCAGATGTAACTCATGCTATAAGTACTTTGAGTAGATTTATGTCAAACCATGGTCCTGAACATTGGTCTGCCATTAGGCCTATGTTATAAACCTAATAAAGAAGGTGTTATTTTAAAAGGTTTTTTAGACTCCGACTATGCTGAAAATAGAGATAACAGGAAATCTACTACCTCTTATATGTTTACTCAATGTGATACATTTATTAGCTGAAAATCTCAGTTACAGTCTATTGTAGCTTTATCTACAATTGAAGCTGAGTATGTGACAGCAACTGAGGCCATTAAAGAGGCTTTATGGTTAAAAGGTTTGCTGGAAAGGTAACTGAATTTGTTAATCCTCTTGTTGTTTATTCTGACAATCAAAGTGCAATTCATTTATGTAAACATCTTGTTTTTCATGAAAGAACAAAATACGTAGATGTTAGATTGCATTTTATAAGGGATATAATTCAAAAGGAATCCATATTCCTTGAGAAAATACCAACTCAATTTAATCCAATTGATTGGGAACTAAGGTATTCCCTCCTTCTAAGTTTAAATCATATCTACAAATGTTAAGAACTGATACTGGGTAAATTCTTTGTGATGTTACAGGTACAAAACTTCTGGGTGCTTGTGATTATGGGAAAGTTTACAACAATTGCAATGAAAGATCATTGTTCTTCTTTTCTTTATCCTGATCATTGGCATCAAAGGGGAGATCTTATTGGGCCGTGATGCCAATTTATTGGTCCAGCTCAATTTAGTGCTATGATGAAATAAAAGGGCAAGACCCTTTACTCAAATACTACCAGCCATTGCCCAATAACGCGAGCCGAAATTGAGCCCAAAACCCAGCCCAAATGAGATAAATATGTGTGCTGTTCTGGTTCCTTGGATTGCCCTGGTTTGAGATCTATGGTGATGACTTGTGATATAAATAGACCTTAAGTGGTGCCCTAATTATGATTTCATCGGATTTTTCTTGTGTGAGAAGCTTCTAGTCCCTCTTTCTTCGACTTTGTGTCTCCTCTCGTCTTCCGTCTCTATGACTTCTCTGTAATCTCTAAAACTTCTGATTTTTTGAGAGATTTGTACATAACGAGTCTTGGTGATTCTTTGATGTATAGTTTGAGAGGTGTATTTTGTGTTTTTGGGTGATCTTTGTCAACCATAGAAGTAGCTGCGTTTGTTTTGATATTTAAGGTTGGGTTTTTGTGGTTGTTTTGGTGTTGTATAGACGGGTACAATGTATTCTGAGCCTTGAATATTCAGATCTTGATGTCAATGGTTCATTCGAAATATATTTTGTGTTCTGGTATTTTTTACATCTTATTATTACACTATCATATTGTTTATGGTTCTTAGCGAATGATGTTTTTGTTCTTCTATTTGTTATTGGAAGTGTATGAAGTCTTCTTTGTATGCTGCAATGTGCATGGTGATAGGGAAACAATTATTGATTAGAATACTTTTAGTTAATCTCCGAATATTCCATAAATGTTATCATGTCTGTCCTCTCTACCTATTATCATGTTACCCAATGACATCCGCTAGCATGATCATAGTGAGTGGCGTAGCTTGTAGCTCCATCTTATTTAAAGAAACCCTTTCACCATGCTATTGAGCAGCTTATTTGTCGTTTTTAAGAAAGAAATAATATACAAAATTTTAGTTTGCTAGAAAACCCTTGAGTAATTTTTCTATGTACTCTGACTATAGTGTCCTTATAGGCCACGTTTGGACTCCAATTTAATGAGGTTTTGAGAAAAATGTATTTTGAAATAGTAATTTTTAGGAGATTGTGTTGCTGAAGAAAAAGGAAAAAATCTGGAGTTTACGTGTAATATTATTTTATTGAAAATTGTATGGTTGAAAAGAAGCAAAAATGTATTAAAATTAAAATGGAGCCCAAACATAGGCATAGTTCTTCTTCTTGATTAACAATAATTTCACCTTACCTAAATATATGCTAGCTTATTAATTGATATATGACCAACAGGGGAAAAAGATCCAAATTTTGGACAATTTTAATTTGAAGGTCTAGATTTGTAAAACTTGTGACTGAAAAATTAAACTAATTAATCCATTAGGATTGCATTTGTGTTCTATTTCCTTAAATCTTATTGCTGGGAACGGGGAAAAATAATAATAATAATAATAATAATAATAATAATAAATAAATAAATAAATAAATAAATAAATAAATAAATAAATAAATAAATAAATGACTTCAATTTTATATACTGCTGTCAGGATATTTCTGCTGTTTCTCTTTTGGTGTAGTTGGTAAGAGAGATCTTGAAGAGCCTGCTTTTATTTTTGACAAGTTTAAACCATCGTTTACACTACTATATTACTCTTCTTAATGGTTGCATTTCGCAGCCTGCATTAAATATTCCTAATGATCTCATGTGGTTCTTTTGACATTCATCTCATAGTCATTTGGTATTTATTTGAATTTATTCTACTATAAAGATTTGTGCTTTAAGCTACTTCAATCAATTTCGTCTCAATGTTTGCATTTGAAAATACAGCTGGAGTATGCTTAACCTTAGTTATTGAATATTAACAATTGAAGATAAGTTCCAACAAATATTATAGTTTCGCAGGCAACGAGATCGACTCAAGACTCCCTGAAATAAGCACCAATTTAATTGGCAATTATACATTAAGCACTAGTTTGATGGGAATTAAAATCAAATTTTTAGTAGATTTTGATAAAAGATGATTAAATGTGTGGTTGAAAAGTTGTGGAAACCCACAAATACTTGATTAAAATTAATTGTTGACTTTGATTTAGATTAAAATTTAGATTTTAATCCAACCAAACAGGGGCTAAAAAAAGGGTAATTATCTTCACACTACAATTTTTGTTAGCTGCTTCACATTTTAATTGCAAATAAGGTTCCCAATTTTTGTTATTTTCTCACTTTTGTCCCCAACTTTTATCTTTGCATTCTTATCTTTTAACCTTCAATGTCTTTTATAATGACTTCTATCCAAATATTCTATTAGTGGGGGGAAAATATATTTTTGGATTTTTGTATTTGTTGTTTATCTTGCTTATTAAAAAAATGAGGGGCAAATAAGACTTTTTAGTCCCTTGTAATGGATTTTTTGGCATCATTACGGACGAAATGTAATGACGAAATGTGTTAATTAAGAGAAGGTTTGGGATAAAAATATGAAGAAAAATGTTGAGGACACAAGTGCGAGAATGAGCAAAAGTTAGATGTTCATTGCAATTAAAATGTGGTTCATTTAAACAAAAACTATATATAGTGTGACTATAATTATCCTTAAGAAAACCTAGATTGCTCTTACGCATATTATTTGTTGACCTACCAAATTGAGGGATCGTGTCATAATTGGTGGACAATGGTAACCTTTTGATTTAAGAAAAATAACTGTTCACGTCATGGTGTTCAGCGTTATTTTTATACATTCAACTCAGCACGTAGATAGCATCACTTGAAACTGTTCTAGTGACGAAAATATATTTTTTCAATTATTTATTCACACTAAATGTGCAGTTTTATCATGCTCGAATTTTATTTAGCTTATTTTCTCTTTCGTTGTTAGACAGATATTAGATCCAAAGCTTGCCTTCGGAAGCATGGCCTAGGCTAGCTTGATCTTTGACCTGCGCAAGGTAGTACCTTCAGGAGAAGTATGTCCGAACATTCGTCTTACACAGTACATAAGCTGGTATGTTTTAATTTGTAGATGATATTTAATCTGTGGATATTTTCAAAAGATTTATTCTGTACAGTACCCAGTTGTATTCATAAGGAAAAATTATTTAAAATCTTAACTATTGCACTATCAAAACCCTTTTACTACTGCATACCAAACACGCATCAAAAGGTAGATGGATTGGGCACCAACTAGCCTTCGGTTGTCAGGAACCTGTCGTCTTATTGCTTCAAGTTTGCTTACTATTCCTCCATCATTGTACCCTCAGATGTAGGGCTTTGCACCACGTCCTTTTTGTTTATCTATAGTGGTCAGTTTCAACTGTTGAGAATTATAAACCTTAATTCTATTTTATCAAGAATAATCAATTTACTAAAAAAATAAAGACAGTCAAGATTTATAGAAGCTCGCCCCAATGTGAGACTACACCCACTTTTGTTTTTGCAATAAATCACTATGGAGAAAAAGGTTTACAAGAAAAAATTATGGATTTTGCTCCTCTACCAAACATGGTAATGATTTGCAGGGTTGGTCCTGAAATTTATGAGGCCCTAGGCAACAAATTGTTATGAGGCTCTTAAATATAATTTTTTTAGTAAGCATAGAAATCTCTTTAATATCAATTATGATAAATTCAAATTCAATTTCTCTATAGCTTTTAAAAAATGAAATGGAAACTTTTTTAAAATATATATATATTAAAGAACTTTTATAAGGTTAGGAAAACATTATAGGGAAAATTTCTTTAATTTTCTATACAACAAAATATATCACTAGGCAATAGTTTAATTATAGATCCATTTTATTTCTTAAAGGGAAAAACTTATTTCTCAAGTGTAATGTTTACACCAATGCAAAAATTTGGTAAAAAGTTTAAAATTTCAAAATTCAGGTTTATATTTAGTTAATTAAAAATATTTATTAATTAAAGATAATATTACATGATTAATGGTCACAAACTCATATTTGTGGGTCACAGATTTACATACTGGTCACATATCGTCAAATTAATTGATCACATATTATTTCGAGGTCACTGATCAAAAAATTTGTAAGTCAGATTATTTCGAGATCACAAATTAAAATTTTTATAGTCACAGATTATCAAATTTTAAGGTCACAGACCAAATCTTTGAGGTCACAAATTATTTTATAATTACATATTATTAAATTTTAAAGTCACAGACAAAATCATTGGTCACGTATAACAAACACTCCATTCCTGATCCCAATCCACCATCAATCCTTGATCACAAAGCAACCAAAATAATTGGTCACAAACACTATTACACCCAGCCACAGCACCACCATCGCCAACAACAACCAAAATGACACCAAAACACAATGACCGACGGCACCACACCACACCATCACACAACCACTAACCACCATCTCGCCACCACTAGCAATTTTTTAATTTTTTAGTACATAAACCTAATTTTCGATCACAAATCAATGAAATAGTTGGTCACAGACGCCTAAATGGTTGGTCACAGATTCTAAACACCCCACCACCAGTCAATCGTCGCTTGCAACACACCCCCACAACACCACACCATATCCCAATCCCATTCCAACACAATACTCACTGCACCCACACTCATCACCACCACATTCAACCACACCACCCATCTCACAGCATTTATATCCAGCACCACCACACAGATCACATAAATCAGCTCATCACAACCTCTCCAGATGTACTACTCACCAAAACCCTCCCATATATACTGCTCACCACAACCTCTTCAAATCGGAAAGAGAGAAAAAAAAACCCCAAATCCTCTTCCCACGCCAACACCAGTCGGTACCAAGGACTGCAACATCGCAACAGCAATGCGACGGCACCGTTCGCAGCAGCATTGCGACGCAGCGTTGACAAAAAATAACAACACCGGAAGGAGCGAACACAGCCGACGATGAGATCGAAGAAACCCACTGGAGATCGAAGAGCGACTCGAAGGAGCCAGCGAGTGAGGTTGCTTCAAAGGAGTAAAGAGAGAAAACATAAACTGCCGCCGGTGAGTTGCTTCAGAGCGTTGCCGCTGTCGTGAATCGCTGCCATCTTCGGTGATGTATTGTGAATCTGTGATAGGGAAAAGGGAGAGTGTGCACTGATAGACGGTAGAGAGAGAAGGAGAATGGAAAAAATTAGGGCTTGAATAATTGGGCGAAATATTTTAATTTAAATTATTATATCAAACCTGATTTGTACTTAAATAAAGCTTGAACCACTACCACCACCACTACCAGTCGCCACCACCTCCATACTCGACACTGCCCTGCTGAAAATCGAACTAACGACCACAACGATGGAGATTTTACCATGGCACAAGAAGGCGACTGCACCGGAGAGGAAACCACGGCGCTCACAGTGATGGAGGTTTTACTCACTGCTGAGTGCCGTGACAACGACACCGGAGAGAGGTAGTGACTGTCAATCGAGGTGGGGGAAACTGAAGTTAGAGAGAGAGAGAAGTGAGAGATGGAAGAGGGATAAAAATATTAGATTTGGGATTAAATTTGAATATTTAATATTTAATTATTATATTAAAACCTGGTTTTTGAACAATTAAACTTGATCCTTGATTTTTGAATTGTCATCTTCAAAGACTTGCTATCATGTAATTTCCACTTTCTTAAATAAGAATGTAAATTAAATGACCCAAGTAATTTGGACATCTTATTTAGACCAATATTGTTGTTGTATTTTAAAGGGCTAGAGACCTAACCCAAAAAAAAAGGAAATATTTTGTTGAGCCTTGGTTTAATTTTTCTTTTGATGCCCCTTCAAGTTGGAGGCTCTAGGCAATGACCTTGGTTGCCTTGGGCCACGGCCGGCCCCGATGACCTGGTAGAGGAGCCTCTCTCATAGCAATGGATCCCCCATTGGGACCCATAATTAAAAAAATGCCAAAAAACACCTACCTCCACCCCCAAATGTGAGTGGAGTTGCTCTACCAGATCATTACCAGATCTGGTAGAGCAGCACGGTCAAAAAATTATACACCCTATTTTCTCTAGTTTCTCTCTCTTTTATGATGGTTAAAAAAAAAACTAATGATACCTCACTATTTACAAGGCTGAAAGCAAGTGTCTGCAGCTATAATCTCCATTTGATCAAGCCACTGGTGGGCGGATGAATGCTTCTGGCTTATTTGCATCAGTGATGATATCGGTGAAATTAATAATCAAAACCTTAGACAAAAAAATAAGTTAAAATCTTGTTTAATGTGCAAAGCTTTTAAGTAGGAGTAGGCAAGTGTTTGTACAGACATACATGGGCATGTGTAATTATTATTAAGAGTACAAGAGGACATTGCTTAAATATGCGAGCAATTATTAACATAAAAAGGTTTGAAATAGCTTTTTTTTTTTTAAAATGACGGGGGAATTAGCTGCCACTATCATTCGGGTGCGCACTGGATAAACCTTCAAGCCGACCCAATAGCCTGCAAATCACGCAAACTAGGTAAACCGCACTAAACAAGCCCTATACGACAGGCTCGACCAGTTTGAAATACTTCTTTTAAGACAAGATGGACAAAGACTTAATATAGTACAAATATTTTTCAATTGCCACTGAACTTGAAAATATTTACGACTTGCCCAATTATCATAAACTTTATACATTATTCGAGTTGGTATTGAGAATCAAAATATTATTTCAGTTGTTATTTCGTCACTCGCTGTTTTAAATATTAATGGACTTGATGAACTTAACAAAACGTTATTCTACTAGTCCTTTCGATTGCTATGTCATCAAATTTGTTAACTTTTAAAGTAATAAATTGAGGGAGTGATGAATGAGATAACATTTTGAGAGGTTCAATGACAATTTGGATCTTTTTTAATTTGGGAACATTTCAAAAAGTTCGGTGGCATCTCGCAACTTTTTAAAGTTTAAGGCAATTGGGAAATAATTGAAAAAGTTCAATGGGGTTGGAATATCTAACCAACCAAACTACTTGAGCATAATCTAAAGTTCAAACAAGTTTCATCCTTCTAAATATTATAATTTCAAAACAAGCAACTTTCTTGTAGAGACATGTTAACTTTTTACTATAAAATTTATAGACTTCATAAAGATTTATTTGCCTTCGTCTGAGGAACAAATCTTAACTCTGGGAAGACGGACTAACGCATAATATTGCAACATCCTTTTAGGGCAAGTTTGGTAGATTTTTTATTTACAAGTTTTGTCCTTTTTGAATGGCATCGTTTACGAGAGGTTGAAAAAATTGTTCCTTGTTAATTTTTTTGAGCACTGTTTCTGATGTGATGTAACTTTTATCATATTTTCCAACCCATCAAATTGGTGTAAGTTTTTTCTAAAATGTTGTATCACATGTAATTTCCTCTTATTTTTTTTTTTTTTTTTTTTTTTTGGAATAAGGGTTAAGACTTGGGGTTGGGTTTAAATTTAAATTTAGTTGACTGTTGGGCTGCATTTTCGTTTGAATTTGGATTTAGTTAACTTTTGGGCTTCGTTTCAATTTGGTTTGGGGAAAAATTCATAACGAAGATATTAAATATCTCCTATTTTAAAAATAAGAACAAATATTTCAAATTTCAAAAATTAGATATTTATTAAAATTTATTTATGATTTAATTAATTAACTATATATTTTATTAATTAAATATAATAAGGTAAAAAATCTATACAATTTGATCACATATTAACAATTTAATTGTCACAAATTATTTTACGGTTACAATTCAAAAATTTTAATAGGTCATCATTTGTTTATAGGGCACAAATCAAAAATTTATAAGTCACAATTTCTTTATCGATCACAAATCACAAATAAGTCACGAATGATCAAATTATCGATCACAAATTAACAATTTTTAGGTTATACATTATTTCTTGATCACAATTAATCTTTTTTATTGGTCACAAATTAACAAATTTAATGGTCGAAGTCAACCAAATAATTCGTTACCACATTAGAAAACACCACCACATCATCACGTCAGATCTACCACCACGAAAAAAAATTATTACAGTCACCACCACGGCCACCTATCGGGAACAAATTTTCTAGATCTCCCATTATCCACCACCACCTGCACTACATAGATTGTGACCACTACCGCCAATGCCAACATTGTTTGTGATACCCCATATCCATCATCTCATCACCAGATCCACCTCTACTGTACAACACCATTGTACACAGTACCAAATCACTCTCTCAACCACCAGCGCACCCAAAACACCACAATAGCACATCACGACAAATGATCAACACCATGCACACCGCCAGAACCACCATCATATCGCAAACACCATCACACACTACACTACCGCACATAGTACCACACCACGTATCGCACATACCCAACCACCGTACCTGTAATTGTTGACACACTGAAAGTGCAGCCTAAATCAAATAGCTCAAAGAGTGAAGCCCAATTGAGGAATCCAGGATAAAGATCCAAACAGGATTATTGATTAATGAGGTGGAAGCCCACGAACACGGTAACATCATCGCCCAAGCTTGCAAGACTCCCAGAAATCTGAGTGAATGGAGTACCTTACGGTCGCCCAGAGCGATGACCCCATTCTCGCCTAAACCTTCGAATTGTCCAGGATTTTAGCAAGCATAAAACATTATGGTTATCCGGAATAGCAGTTATTGAGTGATCTTATTACATTCCACGATTCAAGGAGCCTAGTTGAAGGCGGTTGAATGACAAAGAGTAATGGAAATAGTTAGAGACGGCAGTTCCACGACAAGTTAGCCACCATAAAGAAAGTGGGTAGTTATGCAGCAATCAAGCAGTTTCCAAGCAGTTTGTCACGAAGAAATCATCAAGGGAATATAAAAGGAAGAGAAGACATAGAGAAGAAAGGACGAATCAAACACTCTCAAACAGAGAATATGTAATTTCAATTTCTTAGTTTAAATTTAAACACTTCTTTTAGTACTCGTGTGCTTCCGCACTTTGGAGGCATTCTGTTTATTTCCAATTGTAAATCATCGCCAATAAAACACCCATTTTTGGGACTTTGTCTCAAGAGGTTTATTCCTTACACGATCGTCTGATTCCTTTTTAATTGTTAGGGATTACTCGTGCGAAACAATTTGGCACGTCCAGTGGGACATTGGTGTTTGGTATTGAAGATACAAAAGGTGAAATAATATGCCTCACAAATCTGATAAGGAAGCAGCAAGTCAGGGAGGAGTCCAGTCTATGATCGAGCGATATGAGGAGCAGCAAAGCTCTCCACGAACAGAGAGATAGAGTTAGAGCAGTCACAGTCGTTACGAATCAATAACAGAGTTGAGTCCTCGAACCATGCGTGCATTGCTTGGAGAACTCACACATGATGTCGTTGAACAGGTAAATCTACGAAATGTTCATAATATGGAAAGATTTACACAAAATGGGAATGCACATTATGACAACATGGCCAAACAACTGAATACATTAAATGAAATAATGAATAAGTTAGTAGGCCAAATTTGTTAGCCAGTTGTGCCTATTGCAAATCACTTTCAAATTAGGACAATCGTGGGACATAATTCCCCAGTCCTAAGTCCAAATCAGGGGATAGAACCACCTTTTAGTCCACCTACTTCAAACCAGGGAATGGTGTAATACCAAATCAAAATAGTGGTAATGGTCTATCTAACTTGGGGGTTAACCTAAATATAAGAGACAATGTCCTAAATAATAGACAGAATACCCCACGTGTCAATGATGGAATAAATATTCAGACTAATGGTAACAATGGCCCAAATCACGACAACTTTGTTGTTAACCAAGGACCAGACATCATGCCTCAAACAAATCAACCGACCAACCAACTTGTAGGAATTCCATATGACCTCAACGTCATGTTAAGAAATCAAATTATGGAAATAGTACAGGATCAAATGACTTTTGGGGTATGTCCTGTCATTAGGCCGACTTACACAAAGCCATACCCTGATTGGGTAGACCAAGCATATCCATGGCCTAGAGGGTATAAAGTGCCAGAATTCTCATTATTTAACGGTTTAGGAGAGGTGTCTACTCTATAACACATAGGGCGATTCACACTGCAAAGTGGTGAAGTACCCGACTACCATAAAATGAGGTTGCTCCCTAGTTCACTAATAGGAGTAGTTTTTTCTTGGTTCATCAATTTGCCAGCGAACTCTGTTCAAACATGGTAACAATTGTTTTATAAGACTGAGTCTGAAGTTACTTTGGTAGATTTGGCGAATCTACGTCAAATGCCAAACGAATGGGCAGAAGATTTCCTTCAAAAGTTCAAGACAGTAAGAAGTAAATGTTTTGTATCTTTGCCCGAAAAGGAGTTTGTCAAAATCGCTCAAAGTTGTCTAGGTTTTGATTTGAAAAAGAAATCCCAAGATAGGGAATTTCATGATCTTTTCCAATTGAGCGCAAACGTGATTAGGTATGAACGATTAATAAGAGAAGAAGAGCAAATGAAAAATTCTAGTAAGGGGACTTATTATAGAGACCCAAATTTTGATGTTCATACCATTAATGACGAGTATTACGATCAAATCGAAATGTGTTTGGTCGAATTAATCAAAGGAGACGCGTATACTTGTCCTATAATGGCTAAGCCTAGATCGTCGGGTTAGGATGAGCCTATAAAAGATGAAAATAAAAAGGCTAGAACGTTCTCGTTCGATGTAACCAAGGCTTACCTTATATTTGATAAACTATATAAGGATAAGCAGATAAAGCTGAGCGATAAACATAAGTTGCCAAGCCCTGAACAAATCAAGGGTAAAAAGTATTGTAAGTGGCATAATGCATGGTCGCATTTGACTAACAACTGTTTGATTTTTCGTCATGTGTTACAGGACGCCATTGAATTAGGACGAATTACGTTCGAGGATAAGAAGAAGATGACAGTAGATGAAAAACCTTTTCCATAGCCACTTGGGGTGAACATGGTGAGGACTAGTTTAAAAAACAAGTTGCCAAAATTCAAGTTGGTTATAGATGACGGAGAAGAGGACCCTGGACTACACCCCAGTGTCTTTGAACGTATCAAAGGGAAGGAGCCTGAAAAGGATGAAGACGTCCTGTGTGCAAGATGTAAAAGAGAAGTGAGTGCAAATACAGAGAAACCAGGGATATGGCAGCATCACCATCGCCCTAGTTTTTTCCTAAACGCTCAGCCTGGTAGAGGGCGAGGTACATCATTCTATAGGGGACCGCCTTTTGAGAGGCAGTTCAGACCAATAAATAATGAGATAATATTCAAGCCGCAATCTCGTCAACCAAATGTATGACATTTGTTCCAGTATAATGCAGGAAAGGTGATACCCTTCAACGAAATGACTAGAACCCAACAAAGGCATTTTCAACGGAATTATGGACGAATGATGAGGCAACAACAGGAAGTGCCACATCCTAAGGTGCCTAAACTACTCAAGGTGGCCAATCAAAATATTCTCGAAGACAGTGAGGAGGCTGGTACAGGTGAATCGATGGAAGAATTGCCAGAGAGTTCTTCTGGGAGATCGAAATTTGAGCGAGGCAGAAGAGATGGAGAAGATCCAGATCAGCCCCTTACTATTTAGTTCAGTATGTTACCTCTTTTCGTGGCTAATAAATATTTACTAGCCAATGAGTTCAAGAACAAAGAGAAAGAAGAAGAAGAGGGAGAGGATAACGAGGAAGAAGCATGTGTGCTGGAATGTGAAGAAGGCCAAACTTCTAGAGTGGCCTACAATGGTGAAGAGGATGATGGTATGATGAACATCGAAGAGGAAATTGATCTGGAAGCAGAAAGAAGAAAGAGAGGAGTATTGCATAATACTCTGTTGAAGCAACTACATCGAGAGGGAGTTCGTGAAGTGGACTTGTTCGAGAAACTATCTGGGCGTTCTTTCGATTATTACGTGCTGTATAAGATGCCCAAGAGGAGAAAGAAAGTACCTTGCTCTGAAAAGTATGGATCGCTTCCAAGAATAATGCCCTCTCCCACAGGTTGGGTAACCGAAGAAGAAGCATTAGAAAACAATAAAAAGGAAATTCAGGAAGCGGAAGCTCAGTGTGACATACTGCACGTTGGCTTATCACAACAGCATAATTCAACAGAAAACAAGCAGGAAGTGAAAATAGATGCTGCCGAAAGGGTTATTTTTAAGAGACCAGCCATGAAGTTAACTAAACACTTGAGACCATTATACGTTAAGGCTTTAGTTAACGGTATACTTGTGGCGAAAGTACTTATTGATAATGGAGCAGTTATAAACACCATTCCATCTAGGATGATGAGAAAATTTGCAAAGATAGAAAGTGATGTGATTCCAACAGAAGTCATCCTTACAAGTTTCAATGGAGAAGCAACTTCAGCTAAAGGGGTTATGCCATTGGATATAACTGTAGGGACAACTACTAGGACCACAGTCTTCTTCGTAATAGATGGTCCTCCTAGTTACAATGTGTTATTAGGAAGAGATTGGATACACGGAAGTCGCTGCATATCTTCATTGCTCCATCAATGCCTGATTTTCTGGAATGACAAGGGTGAAATAGAAGTGGTGCAGGCAGATCATAGACCTTTTGTCGTAGAAGCAAACTCAGTGGAAAGATTCATGTAAGAAGGAAATTACTGACTTGTCAGAGTGGTCCAAGATGGAGAATAAACTCAAATTGTTATACAGAACGAAGAGCTATTTTTGGTAGATGCACTCACTGAAATGTTCAGTCAAATGAGGCCAAACATAGTGGCCCTGAAAGAGCTAGTAATTGGCAAAAAAGTAATCAAGGAGTTTTAAATGAGTTGTAAGCAACAAAGGCAAATGGTCGATATTCAGACCTTCAAAGCCAAATTAATGGCTTTCAATACAGAATGTAAAGACAAGACGAAAGAAGAAGCAGCCTTGAAAGCATTGGAAGACAAATTGGCAGTGTTCAAGTTGGAACAAAGTATTGGCCGAGAAGTCAACAAGGTGAATTGTTTAGAAAAAAAAGTGCCTATAAGGGAAATGGATGATGAAGTAATGAGGATCACCAAGCCTGGATACGCTCAAGCACAAGACCCTCTAATTAAAGTGAATATTGGCAATGAAGGGGAAGATCGCCCAATATTCGTTAGCCAGATGCTCGATCAAGAGGTTAGTGATAAATTAATCGCTTTATTAAAGGAATATAAGGATTGTTTTGTTTGGGAATATGAACATATGCCTGGTTTAGATAGAGATTTGGTGGAACATAGATTGCCAACCAAGCCAAATTTTAAACCTCATAAGCAACCTCCTAGGCGTTTTACTCCTAATGTACTTCCTGAGATTAAGAAAGAAATAGAGCGATTATTAAAAACAGACTTTATTAGAATAGCCAGATATGTAGAGTGGTTGTCTAATATCGTGCTAGTTCTAAAAAAGAATGCTAAATTAAGGGTGCGCATAGACTTTAGGAACCTAAACATAGTCACACCCAAAGATGAATATCCAATGCCTACGGTAGATTCTTTACTAGATTCGACGGCCGGACATGTAATATATTCCTTTATGGATGGGTATTCAGGATACAATCAAATTTATATAACTGAGGAAGATATACACAAAACTGCCTTTAGGTGCCCTGGATCTTTAGGATATTTTGAATGGGTAGTTATGCCTTTCGGCCTGAAAAATGTAGGAGCGACTTATCAAAGGGCAATGAACTTGATTTTTCATGATATGATAGGCAAGTTTGTTGAGGTGTATGTAGATGATATAGTGGTCAAATCCATTAAAGAAGATGGCCATTTTGAACAATTAAGATGTTCATTTGAGCGAATGAAGTAATATAAACTAAAATTAAATCCCTTGAAATGTGCATTTGACGTTAATGCAGGAAACTTCCTTGGTTTCTTAATACACAAAAGGGGGATTGAACTTGATAAAAATAAAGTGAAGGCCATTTTAGAGGCTAAACCACCTAGTAATAAAAAAGAATTGCAAAGGTTCCTCGGCTAAGTAAATTTTGTAAGGCGCTTTATTTCTAACTGTGCAGGGCGAACTAAAGCTTTTTCGCCACTTTTAAAGCTGAAAAACTAGGACGAATTCGTCTGGAAATAAGAGCATCAAAAGGCTTTTGAAAACCTAAAGACATATTTATCAAGTCCACCAGTGTTGGTGTCACCAATCCAAGGACGGCCAATGAAAGTGTTTATATCGGCTGAACAAGAATCAATATCTGGAATGGTCACGCAAGAAGACCAATTTGTGAAGAAATGACGATTTACTACTTGAGTAGACGGTTAACAAAATGTGAATGTAATTACTCTGCCATTGAAAAATTATGTCTTGCATTGTATTTCACGTGTACGAGATTAAGGGCTTATGTACTGCCCGTAACCATTTATTTGATTTCTAGAGTAAATTTGGTTAAATATATGTTCTCTTACCCTATTTTACACCAGAGGGTAGGCTTTTGGACGTTAGCATTATCAAAATTCGAAATACAATACATATCCCAAAAGGCAATCAAAAATCAGGTTTTGGCTAATTTTCTGGCCGACCATCCATGCCTTGACATGCCTGAGGAAATTGAATTAGAAATCAATTCATTCGAATTAAAACCTTGGGTTTTATATTTCTACGGGTCGAAAACCTCTAAAAGTGCAGGTGCAGGTGCAGGAGTAGGAGTAGCATTGATAAATCCTTTAGGGATTTGTTACAAGTTCGAATTCACTTTGGATAGGATGTGCACTAACAATCAAGCCGAATATGAAGCTTTAATCGTGGGCTTAGAATTAATGATAGATATAGAGGTAAAGAATATGATCGTTAGAGGCGATTCTCAATTGGTAATTCACCAATTGATCGGTGATTTTAAGTGTCAAAGTGATTCCATTGTAAGTCAATATGAAATCACCCAAGAATTGTTGGAAGATTTTGACCAAGTAGAGCTTCAATGTGTTAATAGGATATATAATGACATAGCAAATGAGTTGGCCCAGATGGTCTCAGGGTATTCAAAGGCTTTAAATTGGAAATCTACTTATGAATATGGAGTAATATTGCCTGTGGTCCAAAGAAGGGCGAGAAGGATTGAAATTCATTGCATACAAGATGGAGATGCAATAAATTGGAGGGTAGAAATTAAAAGGTTCCTTAAAGAACATAATAAAGGAGGTAGTAGAAAAATGAAGTTGCGTTTGCTAAACTATACACTGATAGATGAAGAGTTGTTTAAGAAAAGCTCTGATGGTATATTACTAAAATGTGTAAGTTTGCAAGAAGCCAGAACAATCATAGCTGAAGTGTATGAAGGGATATGTGGAGTTCATCAAGCTGGCCAAAAGATGAGATGGTTAATTATTAGGAATGGATATTTTTTGCCCAAGATGGAAGAATCATGTGTTCAATATGCGAAGAGTTGTCTAGCATGCCAAAAGCATGGTCCAATACAAAGGACGCCAGCAAGAGAGATGACACCCATTATCAAACCCTGACCGTTCAAGGGTTGGGCGATAGATCTGATAGGGAAGATTTATCCCCCATCGTCTAAGAAACATACTTTTGTTATAGTTGCAACTGATTTTTTCACTAAGTGGGTAAAAGCGATACCTTTGAAGGAGATCACCCAAAAGAGTGTCAAAGAATTTATCTGTGATCATATTATTTATAGATTTGGGATTCCACAAACTTTGATGGTAGATCATGGGACTTATTTAAATGGAGATCAAGTGAATAAATTCTTGAGCAAGTTTGGAGTTAAATTAGTGAACTCCACACCATATTACTCTCAATCTAACGGATAAGAAGAATTTTCTAATAAGATTATAAAAAATATCATAAGGAAAATGATAGATGAAAATGTTAGAAATTGACACAAATGTCTAAACAAAGCCTTATAGGCTTATAAGACGTCGCCTCGGTCAAGTACCAACGTTACTCCTTTTCAATTTACTTATGGACAGGAGGCCGTTTTGCCTATGGAAATCAATGTGTGATCAATCAGAGTATGTTTGCAACATAAGTTAAGTGATGGTGAGTATACCGAATCACTAGTTCAAAACTTATTGGAGTTAGACGAATTAAAGTTGGACGTCCTAGATAGATTGCAAGTTCAAAAACGAAGGATGGCTAAGTTTTATAATAAAAAAGTTATAGCCAAGTCATTTAGCCTGGGCGAATTGATTTGGAAAACAATACTCTCTTTGGATAGCAAGGATCCAAAGTATGGCAAGTGGTCGCCCAATTGGGAAGGGCCATATAAAGTAAATAGTGTGTTGCCTAATGGAGCCTATCATTTAGAAGATTTAGATGGCACCAAGCACATGAGGTTCATTAATGGCAAATATTTAAAAAAGTATGTTCCTTCCTTATGGGAGAATGAACAAATAAAAGCGTAATCAAATTGCGTTGAACGATCGTAGATAAATAAGGCCAGAACGAAATACGTTCAAATAAATTCCTTTATTATCAAATATTCATTATAAATTGTGAGATACAAAATACTAAATACTCTATAAGCTATAATTGAGAGCAAACTAATTTCTCGGTCGATCGCCAAGCAAGAGGGCGAACCGACCTTGGTCACCGTCCTGATCGTACTGCTGCAAGGGCAGGCAGAGAGGCCAAGAAGCACTCTCAACAAGCAAAAAGGAAGAAAAACACCCTCAAATCGCCTGCCTAATCGTATTACTGCAATAACGGGCAAGGAGACTGAGAAGCACTTTCAGCAAGCAAAGTGGCTTGAAAAGCATCCTAAAAAATTGCCTTCTATAATTGAACTCCTTATAAAGAACATAGAGATGATGGGAAGAACTTCACTGGTCAAAGAATATTTTCTATATCTCCCATACCAAAGGTGACATCAAAACAGATAGCAAAATGGGCGGATCAAATGATCATTTCCATGGAAGACGAAAATTTTGGATCAATTGTTAAGATTTCAAACGATGGCAGCAAATTAGTTTTTGAAGAAAAGAATGGAAATGAAAATGATGAGTGCAAAATACACACGCATTTATAGAGGCGTGAAGGTGAAAAGACAGAATATGAATGACCACATTCATGCCTAATAATTGAAATCAAATGGCCCTAAGTCTTGGGAAAAGGGACTAAAATACCAAGGAAGAATGTACATGAATCTTAGCATAAAACAATTAAATGCTTGGGAGTTTGACGATTAAGGACAACGTCAATTAATACGCAAGTAGACAAATTAGTTGTTCATTAATGACGATAACTGCTGTTACATTCAAAATTAGCAATGGCAATTAGTGCAAAGTTACAAAAGGAAAGTTAGTATGAAGTTACAAAAGGAAAGTTAAGGCATTGGATGTCTTAATTACAATTCATCCCAAGCCGAACGAATTCTTTCCCTAAGTCTCCCCCAATCTTTGCTCTATTGAGAAGAAGCGACATTTAATTCAGCTACAAAATCGTCATCAACCTCCAGCTTTTGTACTGCTCAACCAACGACTTGTTCGTTCAATTTCTTAGGAAGCATTACGCTTTTTAGCAGCCATTCTTATCCTACAGTCGTCCATCTTTGCTTGAAGCTCCTTCATCTCTGCAGCCAAACTTGTCATCAAAGAGTCTTCGATCATAATGTCGGAAGAGATTTCTTTTAATTCTTCCTCGACTTTGTTAATCTCTAGAAGCAAAGACTCTCTTTCAGATACAGCACGAAGATATTGAGTGCTCTTGGCCTTCAGTTCAACATTTTTGGCTAGCAAGGAGAGGATGTCAGAGTGAACAACCTTCAACGTCGCTTTAAAGTCAGCAGAAATATTGAGCGACGGAAGTGTAAGTGCTTGCGCCAATTTCGCACTCAATAGCTCAAGCTTATCCTTATGTTTAGTAGCACTAGCCTGGCCGATATCCATGTCCATAAAAGACACATACTCAAATACCGACTGCTTGAAAAACTTCATATTTTCCTCTGAAAAAGCAGACGGATGACTGGTTGAAGTAGGGCGAGGCGTCTTGACTTGCCCCCAGGAAGTAAACAAGTCTTGGATGGAACACACAATGTCATCAGCACCTTGCAAAGAAAAATGCCAACATTGAGGACTTTCACTACAATAAACGAAGCAAAAATGAAAGTGAAGCAAAATGTTACCTCATCATCAATCTTGGGAAGTTCAGGCATATCACCAGTTGGCTCCACCACCTGTGGAGACTTCCCCTTATCTGGGCGAGAAGACTCTGCCACAACGAACAGGCCCATGGGAGCCTCTGCATAATTCAAGAAGCAACGAATCAGAAACCAGTAGCACAAGCAAAGGTAAAACATCAAAATATGTATTACTTTTTGGTTCGACGTTTGGGGGGTCGGGGCCTTGGAAAGAAGGTGGCCCTTCTACTGGTTGTGATGAAGGTTCAGGGACCAAGGGTTTCTCTTTAAGCATAATCCCTTCATCAGCTGATTTGGACGAAGTAGCTTTAGTAGAAGATGATGGAGTAGGAGCTGCCAAAACCAAAGCCTTCGAAAGAGAGGCTGAACTTTTCTGAGAAATTCAGGTAAACCATTAGTACATAGAAAAGTATGTTTGTGAATAAACAAATTTAATTACCTTTCTCCTAAGGATGAGAGAAGCGTCATCATCATCATCATCATCATCATCATGCAAAATGGGAGATGCTGAAACTGGCCGTTTGCGGCTTAAGGCACCTTTAGCTACAATAGCCTTAGTACGTAGAGAAGCAGATGAATGGATAGAATGTTTAGCACGAGCAGGGGAGGAAGGATTCCTAATAGACACAGGGGTGACCAAAATAGGAGAAGTAGAGGGAGTGTTTGGTTGGTCCAGTAAATGGAAGGCACGATTAGCATCAGTTGCAAACAATCGACGTTTTACTGATGGCCAAAGCTGTTCAAAAAAGGGATGGACGGCACAGCTAAAATTGAAAGGAGTTAATGAAAATTTGCTTGTCAAAAGAATGTTGCGAGCATCTATAGCTTGTGCCTCTGCCTTATTAATAGTGTGAAAGTGGTCTGTCAAATTTTTGGAGTAGTAAGGAGGAACATGCCAAGTTTGGCCAAAACCAAGTTGGCGAGCAAAAAATTGGGGAGCATATATTTTAACCCTAGCTTTGGCATAAGTTCCAGTTAAGATATCGTGGAACAATTCCCTCGAATAAAAAAATGAACCCAAACAAGCAGAGAGGCACTCACACTGTCTAGGGTGGATGGAGGTTGCACATAATCTGGAGTCAAGTGAGTAGGAAAAGGAAAGAAAGAAGGAATCGATTTAAGGTATAAAAGAATGAAAAAATGTCCCAACTGGACATATTTACAGGGTTTAGTGGATTAATGGCTAGCCCATAGCAGTTAGCAGAATGAACGGAAATGGATGGAGCACCAAGTGGTGGAAAGGATGCTCTCAACGACAATTGAGTGAACCAAAGGGCCCACTGCCAATAGGAGATGCACCATTCTTCAGTTGAAACTCAAGAGAAGTCATGCCTCTATAAAGGGCAGCTAAAAAGAAGGAACATAAGTTCAAAGGCCTACCATGCGCCAATTCATGCGTTATGGGTAAGTAGCTCATAGAAGGTTTCATACTTGGCACGCAGAGAATATATTTACAGAGCCGAATCTGAAGAAAGACCACACGCTCAGCATTGGAAGGTTCAGCACTTGAGTGATTATAAAAGCCTTGCAGGCTTGAATAGGACTCAGTAAGTTTCTTGTCAAATTTCGGGGCAACACTGGAAATCAAGATACCAGAAAAGATGGTATCGCCCAAAGGCGAAAGATTTACTAGGGCTCTAACGTCCCTTAAAGTAATAGACATGGGACTAAGAGGGAAAACGAAGGTGTTATATCCAGAAGACCAAAAACTCAAAGCAATAGGAAAAAGCACTGGGTCGAAAATTGGGGGTTGAAGAGTGATTTCTAATAAATCTGAAATCCTAGCACGATCAAAAATCGCCTTGGTAGGGCCATGATTCACAAGACGTGCATGTCATCTACGAAAAATAACATGAGCTTTTGGCCAAGTGCGAATACCTTTTTCGCGAATCGGCCTCAATGGCAGAGAGTTCAGGAACGGAGGACTTTGAGTGCAAGGGAATAGCTAGCCCACCGCCACTTGTCCAACGGCTTCGGCATTATTGAACGATGGACCCAGATAGAATTCATTGAGGTCAGCAGTATCTTGTGCAAGGAAGTTTGGATTTACATACGGCCTAGTAAGGATTTCCTGGAAATCTTCGAAACTAAAAAAATCATCAAATTGAGTTTGTGAAGTCGCCATTGGGAACAAAGTACAGTTTCGTTAAGGTTTGCCTGAGAAACGTAGTAGAGAAGCAAGAAGATGAGCAGTAAAATAGCGAGGAGGAAGTACGAAATATAGAGACGTGGTTTAGTGGTGCAATGAAATGGCTTGTCTTTTGGGTTTATAAGGGTTTGTAACGTTACACTTTTTCAGGCTGTAAAAGGAAATAATGATTGAAATTCTTGGGAATCTCAAATATTACTAGAAAATACAAAGTGAATATGGCAAAGATTAATAATTGGTATTAATTCTGTCATATTGGGGGGGTAATTGTTGACACACTAAAAGTGCAGCCCAAATCAAATAGCCCAAACAGTGAAACCCAATTGGGGAATCCAGGATATAGATCCAAACAAGATTATTGATGAATGCGGTGGAAGCCCACGAACACGGTAACATCATTGCCCAAGCTTGTAAGACACCCAGAAATCTGAGCGAATGGAGTACCTTACGGTCGCCTAGAGCGATGACCCCGTTCTCGCCCAAACCTTCTAATCGCCCAGGATCTTAGCAAGTATAAAACATTATGGTTATCCAGAATAGCAGTTATTGAGTTATCTTATCACATTCCACGATTCAAGAAGTCCAGTTGAAGGCAGTTAAACGACAAAGAGTAATGGCAACAGTTAGAGACGACAGTTCCACGACAAGTTAGCCACCATAAAGAAAGTGGGTAGTTATGCAGTAATCCAGCAGTTTCCAAGCGGTTTGTCACGAAGAAATCATCAAGCGAATATAAAAGGAAGAGAAGACATAGAGAAGAAAGGATGAATCAAACACTCTCAAACAGAGAATATGTAATTTCAATTTCTTAGTTTAAACTTAAACACTTCTTTTAGTACTCGTGTGCTTGCGTCCCTTGGAGGCATTCTATTTATTTCCAATTGTAAATCATTGCCAATAAAACACCCATTTTTGGGACTTTATCTCAAGAGGTCTGTTTCTTACATGATCGTCTGATCCCTTTTAAATTGTTAGCGATCACCCACGCGAAACAGTAATACCAAAAATGCACCATCGCAACACCGCCAGAGCTTTCTATCCCACCATCGCACACTGCACAACACCACCATCGTACCCATAGCACCACAGCGGCACATCACTGTTGCGCCCACTGGACCTCTCAGTTTCCACCATCGCACCGTACACCTCCACTGAACTGCCAATCACTGCTCCAATCAATTTTTTTTAAAAGGAAGAATAGGGAGATCTACAGAGCCGCCTACAAATCTATAGCGTCAGCCACCTGTCCCACTATGCAATGCTCCATACCATCCTACCATCATGGTTTCTCGCTTTGCTAAGTGGTGATCAACACCCCGAATCACCGCAAATAGCACAAAAGAAAGAGAAAAATCAAACTTGAGGAAAAAAAAGAAGACGAAAAAGGCAATGAGTGCCGCTAATTCAGGGAAAAGGTGATGAGTGTGCGGCACTGTGGGGTGGTGGCCTGCATCGAACTATGATGATGGTTCTCTAGTGATGATGGTCGGCACCTATTGCGTTGTAGAAATAAGGGAGAGGGAGTAATTTGAGAGATAATGTGAGAGATTAGAAAGAGAGAGTGATATAATTAATTTTGATTGATTATTAATATTGTATTTTATTAAATAAATATTAAGTTATTAATTATATCTAAATATGAATGATGAAACTTAAAATATTTTATATGAAATTGGATCTTCAAAAACATGCCTCCATGTAATTTCCACATTTGGTTTGCGTTCACTTATATTGGGCTTTGATTTTGGGTTGGGCTGTAGTTCGAGTTTGATTCACTCTTAAGAAGTATTCTAAAAGACGTAAAAAAGTGTAAAAATGTGTTTTCTTATTTTAATATTATTTTAATTTTTAATCAATCAAAAAATCGTTTAATAATTAAAAATAATACCAACCAAACATCTAAAACAAATTTATAGAAAACATATGTTGTAAATAGTATGTTTATTAGTGAATGATAATTGTATCCTGTAATCCTAGAAATTATTATCACTATATCTCTGATTTTGTCCTATAAATATAGAATTTTGGTTTTTAATGAAATACAGACAAATATGTTGACTTTTATTCTCTCTTTTTACAATACGTCCTTAGCACGATAGCTTAGGGTGTGTTCTCTTTGTCGTTTTCGGGCCATTTTCTATTTTCGATTTTTCAAAACGGTGAAAACGTATTCTCTTTCTTGTTTTCTAAAACAAATTTTCAAAAACAAAAATTTTTTTTTTGAAGAAAACACAAAATGACATTTTTGTCATTTTGGACGTTTTCAGTACAAAACTCGGAAAAATTTGAAAACACAGACCATTTGGACCAAAATTTTTCCATTTTCTTAAGCTAACAATCCCTCGCCTCCTTCCATCAATAACAACCACCACCCGCCACCAGAGCCGTCGAACCCATACACCATCGGCACCTTCTCACCTTCCTCTACAACCTTCGACCATTGCCTGCCCACCAGACCGCCAGAAACAGCACCGATTTCCATCCAAAATCGCGAGCGCAATCGCGATATTTTCCAGATTACTTCCACATCCGTCCACCCTCTCGATCGTGGAGCACCACCATAACATTCCTCTCAACCAGGTGCATCTAGTTTTACCATAGGTCACCCTCAATTTTGTCCAGAATTGGTTGAGCATGTTGGGTAACACAATTGTAACCCTATTAACCTTAAGGTAATTCTATTGCCTTCTTCTTTTTTTTTTTTTTTTTTTTTTTTTTTTTATTTGTGATGAAGTGCACAAGGGATTAGAGTTCATGGCAAAATGGGACCATCACAAGGCAAAAGTTGGCAAAAGGGGCAAATGATTTCATGATGACTTTGGGTTTGCTCGTTTTTGGCAAATCACTAGTCTAATTTGATTGGAGCCGAGCCAAGGAATAAAACTCAGCGCCTTTGGCCTTGACGCAAGACCAATTTCGGGCAAAATCCATCGTTTAGGCCCTCGTTTAATCGTTTTTGCTATTTATGGTAATTTTCATTTTTGCAATATCTCTTTTCATGAAATTCGGATTTAGATTCCGGTTGTTGGAGGATGATCCCGAAGATAAGTATTTTCCACTTTAGTAATTATCTCATATTTTCCATTTTTGGAAAAAAATATCATTATTTTATTTTATTTTATTTTCCGGATTTTCCTAGGTTTTTTCTATTTAATCAGTTGTAAGCCCTTAGAGGCAGCAGTTCTTGAATTCAATAAAATCTTCCTTGAGAGTTTTCTCAATTTGTGATTGTTCATCTTCCCTATAATATTTCCGCTACGTTAGTTGACATCAGAGCCGAAATCGTTCCTTCACCATGCCACCAAGGAGACGTCCTGAAGCCCGTGATGCCCCGGTAGAGGAGGTACATAGACGTGATGAAGTCACACAGCTACGTCAACAAGTGGAATTGTTGACACGGCAGATCGCTGCGCTTATGCCGCAGCAGCCTGCGCCTACAGGCCAACAGCTTGAGGATTCCGATGATGAGAATCCGTTTGCACCGCTTGAACAACCATTGGATCTGCCAGTTCACCAGAGAAGGGGTGGTCAAGAGGACAACTGACGTTGGGAATCAGGATTTAAGGTGGATATTCCAGAATTTCATGGTGGGTTGAGTCCAGAGGAGTTCTTGGATTGGGTGACTGCAGTGGAGGAGGTCTTGGAGTTTAAAGACGTTTCTGCCGATAAATGTGTGCCTCTCGTTGCAACGAGGTTTCTTGGGCGAGCAGCGACGTGGTGGCAGCAGACTAAGGTGACAAGATTCAGGCTGGGGAAACCTAAGCTTGCATCGTGGGACAAATTGAAGAAACATATGAAGAAACAATTTCTGCCTTACAATTATGTGCGGACCATGTACCAACAACTGCAGAATCTGCGTCAAGGTGGGAAAACGGTTAGTGACTATACCACGGATTTTTATATGTTGATTACGAGGAACGAGATGATGGAGACGGAGGAGCAGTTGGTGTCACAGTACGTGGGTGGTCTTCGTCCCTAAATACAGGATACTTTCTATATGTTTGATCCTGTAACAGTTTTTGAAGCACATCAGAGGGCAATACAGATAGATAAGCAACAGTCCAGGAGAACTACTAGTCCTTTCATTGCAAGGAGTTCTTCTAGTAACCCACAACAGCAGGTGGCACGTCCTGGTAATCCTGCCCAATCTGGTCCTCCTAGGACAAATCCTGCCCAACAACTAACACATCCTGGGACTGGTATTCGTTGTTTCGGATGCTGAGTTATAGGCCACAGGCAGTCTGAGTGCCCAAAGAATCCGCGCAGGGGACTCTTTGTTGATGAGGGAAATGACGATTATGAAGGTCCGCCTGTATTTAACGGTGAGGGCGGAGAAGAAGCAACAGAAGAGGAAGAGTTTGTGGTTGGTGATGTGGGTTAGGCACTGGTGGTGAGGAGGAGTTTCCTGACTCCTTTGGAGAATAACACTGATTGGTTGCGTAATAATATCTTTCAATCAACATGTACTGTTGGAGGGAAGGTGTACAAATTTGTTATTGATTCTGGTAGTTGCGAGAATGTGGTAGCTGAGGAGGTCGTTAAGAAGCTGGGTTTGCAGACTGAGAAACATCCCAAACCTTACAAATTAGCCTGGCTGAAAAGAGGCAATGACGTAGAAGTGTCTCAACGTGCTAGGATCAGCTTCTCCATCAGACCTACCTACAAGGATCAGGTCTTATGTGATGTAATAGAGATGGATGCATGTCATTTACTATTAGGGAGGCCGTGGCAGTTTGACAGGCACTCACTGCATGATGGATATACCAACACGTACAGCTTTCTATTTGGGGGAAAGAAAATTGTGTTACTACCGGATAAGGGTTCAGTACAGACAGTTGGGAACAATGCCAATTTACTGACCAGAAAGAAGTTCGAGACGGAGATGGAGGAGTCTGGGGTAGTGTATGTACTGATTGGAAAGTCAGTTGACAGTGAGCATGAAGTCCCTCTCGCAGTTCGGCCATTGCTAAAGGAGTTTCATGAAGTTTTCCCAGAAGAGCTTCCTGATGGACTAACACCACTGCGGGATATTCAGCATCAGATTGACTTGGTGCCTGGAGCTGCCCTACCTAACCGAGCGCATTACAGAATGAGCCCCACTGAGCATGAAGAGTTGCGCAGGCAAGTTGAGGAGCTTCTGGCAAAAGGACACATCAGGGAGAGTCTTAGTCCTTGTGCTGTTCCTGCTCTTCTCACACCGAAGAAGGATGGCACGTGGTACATGTGCGTGGATAGTAGGGCAATTAATAAGATTACAGTGCGTTACCGCTTTCCTATTCCCCACCTAGATGACTTGTTGGATCAGCTTACCGGTGCTTGTGTGTTTAGCAAGCTTGATTTGAAGAGTGGGTACCATCAAATTCGGATCAGACGTGGGGATGAGTGGAAGACCGCATTTAAGACGAGGGAAGGATTGTACGAGTGGTTAGTCATGCCTTCGGCCTCTCAAATTCGCCCAGTGCATTTATGCGGGTTATGAATCAGGCTCTTCGCCCATTCATCGGTAAATTTGTTGTGGTCTACTTTGATGATATTTTAATTTATAGTGCTAATGATGATGAACATGTCCGGCACCTTCGAAAAGTTCTTTCAATTCTTCGCAGGGATAAATTCTATGTTGCAGTGAAGAAGTGTTTCTTTCTCACAGTTTTCATGGCCTTGCTTCCTTCTATCGTAGGTTCATACCGCATTTCAGTAGCATCATGGCACCAATTACAAATTGCATGAAGGATGGTAGGTTTCAGTGGACTCACAAGGCAGAGTCATCTTTCCAATTGATTAAGCAGAAGTTGACTACTGCTCCAGTTTTGGTGCTGCTTGAATTTACCCAACCATTTGAGCTGCATTGTGATGCTTCGAAAATGGGTATTGGTGGTGTGCTGAGTCAAAACAACCGCCCTATTGCATATTTCAGTGAGAAGCTTTCTGGCTCGAAGTCTCGGTACAGTACTTATGATGTGGAGTTCTATGCAATAGTCCAGGCCGTTCGACATTGGCGTCACTATTTGTTCCATAAGGAGTTCATTTTGTATACGGATCATGATGCCCTTAAACACCTTGGTACTCAGGATAAGGTTTCTGCTTGACATGCCTCTTGGATTGCTTATCTACAGCAATTTACTTTTGTGATCAAGCACAAGGCAGGTGCCCTTAACAAAATTGCGGATGCGTTGAGTAGGCGCCAAAAGCTCCTTACAGAAATGCGAGTGGAGGTTCCAGGTTTTGACAGGGTGTGTTACTTATATGCTACTGACCCATACTTTTCCCATGTTGTCCAGAAGTTGCAGGAGGGTGTGCAGTCGGAGTTTACATGGGTTGATGGTTTTCTTTTTCATGGAAATCAGTTGTGTGTTCCAGAGGGCAGTTTGAGGTTGAAGATCATTCAAGAGTTGCATAATGAGGGCCATGTGGGTCGTGACCGAACATTGCAGCTTGTTGCTGCTTCTTACTTTTGGCCATCATTGCGCAAGGATGTCAGCAAGTTTGTGGAGCGTTGTCGGGTTTGTCACTTGGCCAAGGGCAAGCCGACCAATGCGGGCTTGTATATGCCCCTACCTATCCCAACCCAGCCTTGGACAGATGTGAGTATGGATTTCGTTGTGGGACTTCCCAGGACCCAGCGTGGTTTTGATTCAATCTTCGTAGTGGTTGATCGGTTTTCAAAAATGGAACATTTCATCCCGGCAAGAAGACTACAGATGCTGTCAATGTAGCCTTATTGTACTTTCGTGAAGTTTATCGCCTTCATGGACTGCCTACATCTATTGTGTCCGATCGGGATACTCGTTTCCTCAGCCACTTTTAGCGCAGCCTATGGCGCTCTGTGAATACATGGCTGGACTTCAGCAGTGCATATCATCCTCAAACAGATGGTCAAACAGAGGTTGTTAACCGTTCCTTAGGTGATTTACTACGTTGTTTGGTTGGTGATCACATTAAGTCTTGGGATCAGAAGTTGTGTCAAGCAGAATTTGCTCACAGTCATGCTGTTAACAGATGTACAGGTTTTAGTCCGTTCCAGGTGGTGTATGGCCTTGTTCCTCGTGGTCCTCTTGATCTAGTTCCAGTTTCTACTTCTGTTAAAATGCATGGTAAGGCCGAAGACTTTATTCAACAACTTCACCAAGTTCACTCACAGACTCATGATCAGCTGCAGGCTGCTGTCGCTGAGTATAAGCGTGCTGTGGATCTCAAGCGCCGACATGTTGAGTTTGAGGTAGGTGACTTTGTTTGGGCGGTGTTAACAAAGGATCGTGTTCCTGCTCATGAATACAACAAGCTTACCGCAAAGAAGATTGGTCCATTGGAGGTCATTGAGAAAATCAATCCAAATGCTTACCGTTTAAAGCTGCCCAGCCATATTCGTACCTCCGACGTGTTCAATATCAAGCATTTGGTGCCATTTCATGGTGATAATTCTGGTGATGATGATGAATCTCCTTTCCCGTCAAATTCGAGGGCGAATTTTTCCCACCCTGGGGAGAATGATGAAGTGCACAAGGGATTAGAGTTCATGGCAAAATGGGACCATCACAAGGCAAAAGTTGGCAAAAGGGGCAAATGATTTCATGATGACTTTGGGTTTGCTCGTTTTTGGCAAATCACTAGTCTAATTTGATTGGAGCCGAGCCAAGGAATAAAACTCAGCGCCTTTGGCCCTGACGCAAGACCAATTTCGGGCAAAATCCATCGTTTAGGCCCTCGTTTAATCGTTTTTGCTATTTATGGTAATTTTCATTTTTGCAATATCTCTTTCCATGAAATTCGGATTTAGATTCCGTTTGTTGGAGGATGATCCCGAAGATAAGTATTTTCCATCTTAGTAATTATCTCATATTTTCCATTTTTGGAAAAAAATATCTTTATTTTATTTTATTTTATTTTCCGGATTTTCCTAGGTTTTTTTTATTAAATCAGTTGTAAGCCCTTAGAGGTAGTAGTTCTTGAATTCAATAAAATCTTCTTTGAGAGTTTTCTCAATTTGTGATTGTTCATCTTCCCTATAATATTTCCGCTACGTCATCTTGCTGGTTCTGCTAACCTATTTCAAGCTTGCCAGATTTAGGGTCCAATAAAAATAAACTAAGACTTTTAAATCTGATCATTATTTTCTGCTAAAATTGGTTAGTTAAAAGTTCGGAAAATGAATTGTTATAAGGGTCTGTGTCAGTTCCTATTTATTTCACAGTGTAAGGGGATGTTTGGAGAAATCAGAAAGGGACAAACGAGGGAAGTTGGTGTTGAAAATTGGGAATTGAGGTATAAAGAAGGCGTGTTTACATTGGTTGATCGCTACTAGCAGATAAATTCTTCTTTTACTTCGTATGTGCTTTTGATGCAGAGCAACTTCTTTTACTTCATAATTTAAGAAATTGTAATGCAACTCAAGTCGGTGGATCATTGAAATAAAACGAGAAATGAGTTTATGCTTTCTAAAGAAAATTTTAATGATTTATGAATGTTTTATGCTGAAAATATGGTAATCCAATTACTAAATTGTAGAAATTTCCTTAGTCAAACATATGCCTAAGCTGAACTTATATGCCAAAATTAAATTTGTGTATAAGATTTAGGGAAGTATTCTTGGTGTTCCCTAATGGACTATTTTGAAGGGGTTTAACTTAAAACCCAGCAATAACATTTTACAAATTTATATCTTAGACGAACTGGGTATGGACTTTGTCACCTGGGTGTCTGTCTTCCTTCTCTCCCTTTCAGTGACTAAGTCACTTCTATTGGCTGCCCATAACAAGCTCCTGAATGATATATATTCTTGACTTATATTTGAACTGGATTTTTGTAGTAAGAGGCATCTTTATGTCATGATTAAAAAATTAGTTTTCGTATCGAAATAATACCAATGATTGAGGACAAAGCAAATGACCTGCACGTAAAATTTATATGGAAATGTTTATCCGGCTCATGTAGAAGCTTAAGCTTTTAGAGAGATGACAATTGAATTTTTTACATTTATACTGTCAAAGCATTTCCTCACGTGCAACTCAATTCCGCCCCCCTCCCAATCAAAGGTGGCATATTTAATATACATAAATAATTGGCAGTTAGAATTCAACTTCGGACCTTTGTCTGCTTTGATTCTATGTCGAATCCGGCTAGAAGTTTATTTATATGTGTTAATATCTTCAACAAAAATATCTAGAGGTATGCCGTAGAATATAACAACTAGTTCACTAATAGTCTAACAATTTAGTGTTAGAGAAAGGGAGATCTATTCATTTGTCTTATCTTAACTCTTTAGCAATAGAATATAGAATATAGTTCACTTACAGTTGGATCATATAGCGGGTTTGAGAAGGGAGAAATATCTTTAGTGTATTTTAACACATGGTTTTGTCAAATAGATTTTTAAGTACCTTTCTGTACTGCAGTTGAAGTTCAAAATGGTTATTGTATTTGTTTCTGGAAACATCTGGGAATGAGAGATGAATCATTTAATGTAATTTACTTTGTTGTATCACTTGTTATCCATGTGTACTTGAATAACCTGAAATATATTTTTTATTTATTTTCACAGTGCTTTGGGTCTGTTTATAATTTTGTTTTATTTTACTATTTACGCGATTCTTTCTTTAAAATGTCAGGCAGTGGAACTTGAAAGGTTGGCAGTTTATCTCGACTCTGATATAAGTTCATGGTATGTTGATAAACCATGGGAAGATTTGCTACCGTCAGAATGGGGTCAGGCATGCTTAGTTTGATGCGGAGAATTTTCTTGCTGTAAACTCTATGACTTGATCTAATTCGAAAGCTTCAGATTTTCAAATTTGGCACAAAAGATGGAAAACCGGCTAATGGTTCTCTAGAGAAGCATTCTTATGTTCTGCAACCAGTGGCAGTGAGTGGAAATGCAATGTATTCAAAAAAGCGTCCGAATTTATCTGCTAGTAGCGATCAACCAACACTGAATGGTTCGGTTCTGTATCATGTTTGGATGATCTGGTTCATAAAGATCTCGTTGAGAAATAGAAGAAGCCTGTGGCTCAGATTGTTCTTCGCTGGGGTATTCAACGAAACACAGTTTTTAAAATGAATTCTCAAAGCTTAAGAGATTAGAAGAGAATTTTCATGTGTTCGACTTCGAGCTGGCAACAGAGGACATGGACCTTATCAAAACTATGGACTGTAAATATAGGACGAATCAACTTACCAAGTTTTGGGCCATAGATTTGTATGCATGAGTTCACTATTCCCTGTCTATGGAAAGTACTAAATGATTTGATTGTCCTCAAATATGCTTGAATATAGATACTCTCTTGAGCTTGATATCCTAAATTAAGAATGACTTGATTTGTAAATTTACCTTTGATTTAATTTGTATCTATTGAAATGTTTTGCTAGATTTAATTTAGATTGTGTATTTTATATCTGGAAAAAAATTTCAAGATTCACCAACTTCAAATTTATATATTATTTAATACTATATTAAATTACACTATTAAAATTTATTGAATAATTAGATATTGAATAAATATTATCAAAAAATATCATCAAAATTTTTAAGTAAACGCATTTTTTAGTTTTATGTTTTGAGAAACAATTTTCGAAAATGGCAAAAAGAACGCATTTTCAACAATTTCAAAACAAATTCTCAAAACACAAAACCTGAAATGAATTCAAAACTACAAAACTGAAACACGAAGAGAGCAGTCCCTTAGTTTTTCAAAATTTAGTGAAAGTAGTAATTTTTTATAAGCATAAATATTTATCATGTATACCAAATTTAATTTGGTAACATGTAAAATTTTCTACATACATATGCATAAAAATGAGGCTTTTTCTTCTTCTATGCATTTTTTTTCTTGTACACAAATATATAATGATTATTTTATCCTATTTGCATATATGAAGTCAATTATGTACGTGTCTGGAAGATTATTTTACTTATACATTTTTGGTAATTAATTTTTTTTATATAAATTCATATCATGTTTATATGGTAATTAAATATTTTTAGATGTTCTATAAACTTTCATCACACCGTTGCTCCTGAAATAGCATAGCATTATAATTAATATTTCAAAAGAATATTAGTTATAGACCTATCTATTATAAACAATTTGTTATTACTTTTGAAGTAGCATAATATTATAATTAATATTTTTGAAGAATATTATTTGCTCATGAAGAGCACGATATTACACTTTCAATATTCAAGAAGAATATTAACTCAATGTTCCTAAATAAGCACATTTTAAATTATATTTATTTTTAACGAATATCATGTTGATATTCTCGAAAAAACACAACACACGTTATATAAATATTCCAGAAGAATATTTCATTGTTACTCATGTAGAGCACAAATTTAATTTTATATTGCTTAGCTCGAAAGGTATAATAAATCGTTGATGTCAATATTCCAAAAAAATATTATATTTATACTCTTGAAGATTATATATCTCGCTGTGTTTCTTGAGAAAAGTACAACTTAATATGAAAAAATTTGAATTGATGTTTCTAAAGAAATACAACATTATTAATATTTTTAAAAAGTATATTAATTGCTCTAAAAGAATATGATATTATAATTTCAATATTCCTGATATATATTGATTAGTTCTATGTAAATCACGAATTAGATTACTTTATTTAATTATGTATCCATTTTTCTACGTAGGATTTAATTATTGATGTTCTGGTTAGATTTTATTGCTCTCAAAGAGTATATTGATATAAGATTTAACATAAAATTACGTTTTTACTCCTGAATTTTAAATTCTTACATAATTTACTATTGTAAACAACAATATGGTATTACTCCTAAAGAGCATGACATTAAAAATTTTCATATTTTAGAAGAATATTGATTTATTATTCTTAAAGAAGTAATAGTAAAATCTAACGTGATCTCGAAATAGCACATTATAATCTTCATTTATATTCTAATTAGATTTTATTTTCTCTTGAAAAACATAATTACATACAATTTAATATAAATTTTATTTTTACTCTTGAGGACTAAATTCTTATATAATTTATTATAATAATATTTAATTGCTCCTGAAAAGCTTGAATAATAATTTTCAATATTTTAGAAGAATATTAACATCTTGATCTCGAAAAAGCAATAATAAAATATAGCGTGCTCTTGAAGTAACACACATCTCGAAAAATTATACTTCATTATGTTCGTAAAGAAACAAAAATTAAAAAATATCATGCGTTTATCCTTGAAGGAAAACATGTAATTTATGTCATGTGAACTTTGATTTTTAATGACGTATTATAGTTAATCATCCTTTTAAGAATTAATTATGCCTTTTATTTGATTAAATGGTTATTCAAGTTCGAAACATTGTATTGAACCAAAAATTCAATTACCAAATGTATTATTGTTTGGCATGGCCAGTTGGATCATCACTAGTCAATAATGATGCAAAATTAAAAATTTTAAATATATATTTAACGAAGAACCAGAAGAATCTTCAATCCAATGAATTTCTATATCATTTATTCTCTTTATCGACAATTGATCATTAAACATCATTAATTAAAATAGGGATTGAATTTCATATATTCCTGAAAATTGATTAGGGTAATTATGGGGCCCTGTCACCTACCATGTTGATTATCTAAATATTATTTGTATCTAATAATTTTAATACATATACTAGATAATTTCATAGTATTCACAATCTCAAGTTTGCAAAATTACTGTTCAAATTCTAAATTGTGAGCATAATTTTCAGATTATATAGTCAAGAGTATGTCAAGTTAATGCTAGTGGACATAATCTCAATATTTTAAGAAGTGTTAGTTGATGTGTCAATAAATGATTGGACATTATTGTTTGTTAACCGCCTCCAATTAATTTAATTGAGACAAGGTACTTTCCATTTTTGTTTAGGGAATTCCATTGCGCATCATGCCAATATCACAGTTTCTCCATATTATAATTGGCTTATAATCAGAGCCTAATTTTTCCTTCTAATTATTTCGATAGTGCATATATGTAAGATTGATCCACCACAATGTATTGAGATGGAAAGTAAAGAATGATGAGAATAAATGCATAGTTTGAACTCCTATCCCAAATGGGTGATATTTTATAACGGTGGAAAAAATATTATCAATTTGATTGGACAATTCTCTCAGTATTACGAGGAAGAATTAAGAAACTGAATATAATATACAAATACATCATTATCTAAATCCTCACAAAAGATCATTCGAACCAAAAATTCAAAAGACACTACATTTAAATGCATTTATTGACTAAAGAGATCAATAATATCTCACACATCAATTTCAAATGTTTCAACTTGAATTAATGTCCTATGGGACAATTAATCAATATAACAGTTTAAGACATGCTTGGAGCGTGATGATATTTGATTTTAATACAAAACAAAATCTCCAAGCGAAAATGAAGCAATTAGCAAAGATGGTCTCTTTAAAAAGGCATATACTTTTGTATTTAGATATAACAAATTACAAAATTTTAGAAGAAGCTTAGGTACCTGATATATTGAAAATTGAGATATTTCAATAAGTTATGTCATCATAGATAAAAAAATAAAAAATAGAATCGAACAACTAAAAAATTGTCGACAACAATTTTGCACATGAAGTCCTAAATTATATAGCGAGGCATCAAAAGTAAATGTGCCGAAATATATCAATCGAAGTAATGATTAGCTAAATAAAAGGGATGCAATCTTAAATTGAATTTACTAGAGAAACCTGAAGTTTTTGGATCTACAGTCTGAACACCGAAAAATATATCATTATGCAAAATAAAAATGGAAAAAGTAAAGTTGTAATATGAAATATGCGATTCTTCACATAATGAATTTCGCGAAGACTTGTATAAATAGATAAATCATCATGTGGTGAATGTAATTACAAGTTTCTATTCTATTAGTCTGACAAGGCATAGAATTTGATATAAATATTATAAATTTGATTATAGCCAATGCATCTGCCATGACTATTAATGTTACCTTGAAAGATTTAATATCCTTTAAGCATAATTCAAGTGATATTATTAGGAGTTGTACTCTTTTTCCCTTAGCTAAGGTTTTGTCCCAATAGATTTTCCTAACAAAGTTTTTAATGAGACAACTTTTGTGACGTATTCAAAAGAATAATGTACTCTTTCTTCCTCATTAGGATTTCTTCCACGGGGTTTTTCTTAATAACATGTAAGATATTTAACCTCAAAAAAAAAAAAAAAAAAAAAAA
>NC_036244.1:6093516-6108021 GCF_002742605.1 Olea europaea var. sylvestris | reverse complement strand
AAAAAAAAAAAAAAAAAAAAAAAAACAAAACAAAAAGCCCTCCTCTATGCATGACCCTTGAAGAGATCAACAAGAGTAATAATTTGAATCATAATGTTAATATAGTTTTCAAAGGTTGATAAAATATTTTGTATGAAGACAATATAGCTCACAACACAAAGGAGGCTATATCAAAAGTGACACAACGAAGCATATTTCTCTAAAATTCTTTCATACACATGAGTTTCAAAATATCCAACAGATTTGCTCAAGTGATAATGTGACCGACTTATTCACATAAATACTACCAGCATCTACATTCAAGAAGTTAGTTTATAAAATTGGAATGTGTTGACTCAAAAATTTTCAGTGATCAAAATCATGGACAGTAGTTGTATTCTTTTTCCTTTGTTCAGGGTTTATCCCACTGAATTTTCCTAACAAGATTTTAATGAGGCAGAATTTATTTATAATACTCCAAATAATCGTATTCTTTTTACTTCGTTTGTTTTTTTCCTATTGGGCTTTTATCAAACAATATTTTAACAAAACAGATATTTTGTAATGTTTCACTTTAGAGGGAGTGTTGTGTAAATGGAAAGTTTATTAGGGTTTATTAGTGAATGACAATTATACTCTTATAGCTCTAAAAATTATTACTATTGTATCCCTAATTCTGTAATATTAATATAGGGCTTTGATTTTAAATAAAATACAGACAAATCTATTGACTTTTATTCTCTCTTTCTTTTTCTCTCTTTTCACAACAGTATATACATTTTTTCAAAATTTTCAACAAAAATATAAGTTTCAAATATAAATATTAAATAGTAAATAAATAGGAATTTTCGAGAGATTTCTTTTGTTCAATGTTTCAAGCGACTGTTTTGAATTTACAACCGACAAAATGAAGAAATCAACATTTAAGTTTTAACTTTGAACAATTAAAAAGAAAAAATGATAAGATAATTATGCACGCTTAGCATTTAAGTTTCAATTTAGAAGAATTGTAAAAAATAATAAAAAAAAAAAAGATAATTATGCGTGCTTAGTTGAATGATTACCGTTTATTGCTAAAAAGGCTCCAAGCCACTTGGCTTGGCACTTCCAGCGTGCATCGCGCATTGGTGACGGAGCGACTTTTAGAACAGTGCTCTTTGGCAGGAGTTTAGTTTGGTTTCTGTTACTATTGGGCTAGGTTTAGTTAACTATTTTGCTGCTTTTATTTTAGATTGTGAAAATTAAACCCATCTAGATTTTTTAATATTCAACTTCAAAAATCAGATTCAAAATTTGTTTATAAAAGATCATATTATAATTAAAGTTTAGTATTAATAATGAAATTATAAAACTAATTTAATTTACATACCCACCCTCTACCATGAACCCGTCCAATCCGGTTTTTCTATCTAAAAACCGTAATCACTTTTCTCTTCCTTCTCTCCTCTCTTTTATCATTCCAATGAATTATCTTCACCGCCAAGCAGCAGCATGTCCTGGTCGTCGATCGAATCAAAGGTAGATTGAAATTTTCTCTACATTTTCCTCTCGTTGCTCACTAGAGGCCTTCTAGTCGCTCGACTTTATTTATCTCTTCCTCTGATTTTGTGGTGGTAGAGTTTTTGAGTGGGTTTTGCTATGTATTGAGGTATAAGTGTAGGTATAGGTATAGGTGGCAGTGGCGGTGGAGGTGGCTTGTTTGGGAATTTTATTGATGGTGTTAGCGATTGTAGTGTGGTAGACGTGGACATAATGGGTTTGAGGAGATGGTGGAAGCGGTGGTTGGTACAGGCGTTGTTGATGTAGCTGGTGATTGTGGTGGTCATGGTGATGGAGGCGATGGTGGTCCAGCCATCTTCGTAGTTCTATTGGTGGTGTAGGTCATCGTAGTGGTGCTGGCAGTTGTGGTATTGGTATTGGTTTCCATGTTTTGGTGGTTTTGGGATAGTGGCGGCGACATGAGGTGGTAGTGTCGGTATTGGTCTTGCTACAGTTGTGGTGAAGTATTGACGGTGATGGTGGCATTGAAGGCGGGGGTTCATGTAGGTTGTGGCGTTGGCGGAGGCAGTCGAATTGTTGGTTTTTGGGATTTTTTTTTGTTGGCGGTGGTGCAAGTGGATTTGGCTGTGGTATAGGTAGACTTTGGTTCTGGTGCAGTGGTGTGGAGGTGGATTTGGCGCAATTGATGGTGGCCCTATGGTGTTGGTTGTGGTGGCTGTAGCGGCCTCCCAATGGAACCAAGGGTGTTTGTAGCCAATAAATTGGACAAGTTATGACCCATATATGATACGTGACTTAAAAATTGTGACTCACAATTTATTAAGTTGTGATTGAAAAATAACTTGTGACCAATTAATTTGATAACTTATGACCATTAAATAAATTATGACTTATAAAATTTGTGATTTGTGATCTAATAAATGAGATGTAACCTATAAGCTTTTTAATTTTGTGACCGATGAATAAAGTGATTTTTGATTTGTAATCAAAAAATAAATTTCCTCCAACTAGTCTGTAGCATCAATTTCCTCCAACTCTTCAATATTTTCAATTTCATCCCTGACTATATATAAGCGTCAATTGCATCTTTCGACTATAAAAAAGAATCACTTTCATCATTCAACTACTAACTAGCATCAATTTCTATCCTTCGACTACTCATAAGCATTAATTTCGCCTCTACACTATTCAGAAGCATTACTTTCATCTTTTAACTATTATATTGCATTATTTCCATCCTCCAACTATTTACAGTTGTAAATTTTTCCCATTTACTTTTCAAACACATCAATTTCATCCATCGACTAATCGTATGCATCAATTTCATCCTTCAACAATACATAAGCATCACTTTCATCCTCTAGTTCTCCAGTTTTTCTAGCATCAATTTTCTCCCTCAACTATTCATATGCATCAATTTTCTCCCTCAACTATTCATATGTATCAATTTCATTTTGATCCTTCGGTTATTCACTAGTATTAGTTTTGTCCCTTAACAATTCATTATTGTAATTATCATCTTCAACTATTGACTAGCATGAATTTCGTGGTTTCGCTAACCAATAGAGTCAAATTTGTGTTTTCACTATAAAATAGAGTTAATTTCATCCTTCATCTATTGACAAGCACCAATTTCATTCTCCCACTATTCATAAGTGAAAATTTGCTCCTCAACTATTCAGCATTGTCACTTTCATCGTTTAACTATTCTATAGCATTAATTTAGTCCTTCAAATGTTCTTATGTGTCAAATTCATCCTTCAACTATCTAATAGCATTGATTTTTCCCCTCAACTATTCAACAATGTTGCTTTTGTCTCAACTATTCACAAGCATTACTTTTATCCTTTAACTATTCATTAGCGTCAATTTCATTCTTTAACTATTCAAAGCGTCAATTTCATCATTCAACCGTTATATAGCTCTAGTTTTGCACTCCAACTACACATAGCGTTAAATTCATCCTTTTACTATTTAGCCCCTATTTGACAATCATTAGAATAAGTATTTTATTTTTTATTTCTTTATTTTATTTTTGGAAAAATTTATTTTTGAATAGTGAATTTTTTAGATAATGTGACTAAAAAGTAGGAAAAAATTGAATTTATTTACAAAATATTATATTGTGAAAATGTGTGGTTGAAAATGAATTAATTTTTTTTTAAAAGGCATTTTGTTTTAATGGTTGTCAAACATCGGCTTAGTAGCCTAAAATTCATCCTTCAACTATTCAATAGGATCAATATCATCCTCCAACTATGCAAATAGCTAAAAGTTTATCCTCCACCTATTCAATAGCATCAATTTAGTCTTTCAGCTATTAAATACCCTCCAATTATTCTTTATCACCAATTTTTTCTCCATTTATTCTGCAATGACAATTTCGCCTTCCAACTAATCCAAACAAATAAATGAATGAACTATTGCAAACTATTGTCAACGTGAATGCTTTGTCGCAATCTACTGGCATATACTCATGATATCATCACAATTCATGAATATATTTGTATGTGAATGTAACCCAGACTAAAAATATTGTTGTATTCTGTCGAACTCACTAGTTAAATTAATTTATTCTTCTCGAGTTCAAATCAATTCTATTTAGTTTAGTCCAGGGATGGATCTAGGATTGGATTCAAAATCGGGCTATAAAATTTCAAACCGGACTACTATGTGGAAAAAAAATTTACACATGAAAAACTGGTTTTTTGACCAAAAAAAATAAAATAAAAAATACCTTTAAAAAAAGTTGTTCCTGGGGGGTGGGGGGTGGAGTACTACAGCCCTGCCCTGCCCCCGTCCAAATCCGTCCCTGATTTAGTCAAGTTTAACCATATTTTTATGTGAACCTGAACAAGTCTTAACACATTAGCCCCTGTTTGATTAACATTAAATTAAATTACATTACATTCCATTTTTCTCTCTCCTATTTTCAACCATACAATCTTCTATAAAATAATATTACACGTAAATCGAAAACTTTACCAAAATAAAATAAAAAATACCTTTAAAAAAAGTTGTTCCTGGGGGGTGGGGGGTGGAGTACTACAGCCCTGCCCTGCCCCCGTCCAAATCCGTCCCTGATTTAGTCAAGTTTAACCATATTTTTATGTGAACCTGAACAAGTCTTAACACATTAGCCCCTGTTTGATTAACATTAAATTAAATTACATTACATTCCATTTTTCTCTCTCCTATTTTCAACCATACAATCTTCTATAAAATAATATTACACGTAAATCGAAAACTTTACCTTCTTTTTCAATCACTCATTTTTCTAAAAAATACTATTCCCCCCATTACCATTTTCAGGTAATGGGGGCCAAACAGGGTGTAAATCACCTAAGAATTCAATTAAAGATCACAACAATAATAAAAGTGTATCTATACCTTTTATCTAATTACCGAAATTCATCAAATGGTCTAAATTTATAACTTACATATCGATTTGTTAAAATTCACTCATGAATCAATGATCAAATAATTCAAGCCTTATGAAAAGATGTAAAATTAATACATAAAATAATTAACTATGTGAATCTTGATAATTGATATTAAAGTTTCAAATATATGTTACATCGTTTGTCCCAACTAACAATTTACATATATTAGAATATACAACCAAATTTAAAGAAAAAATGAGAAAAAAATGAAAATATTGAACCAAGAATTTGCCTCTTCGTGCCAAAATCTTGAAACCATTTCCTTTTTTCCCTTCCTTTATTCTTCTTTTCTCGTGGTTGTGTTGTATTTTATTTTAATATATAGGCTTTATATAGTGCCTAAATCGCTTAGAAATTATGTGCTCAAAATTACCAAAATATTCTCTAATTAAAACATTTGAAAAATATCATCACCAAACAACCCTTTCCTGTGATCCTTGGTTGACGCAATAAACAAATCACGATCACCATCACTTCACTTTCTATTTTTGCATTTTGCACTACAACAAAGTTTACTTTTTACGGCGTACAGACGCATGCCGTATAAAGTTAAGCCGTAAATACTCGCATCCTTTTACAGTGTGCATTGCAAGCTGTAAATAAAGGAAAGCAAGCCGTTAATGTATTTTTCACAGTGTGCACTTGCACGCCGTAAATACTGGGCTCTTTTATGGTGTGCACTTACACGCCGTAAAGGTGAATTTCACTTTTTAAAAATATTTATTTATTTACTTACCAACAAGCTTATAATAATTAATAATTAAAAGAACTATATACACCAACACATATAATATAATCATGTTTTCCATAATTTCAATGAATAAAAGTATTAAGTGCAATCAAATACAATATACCAAAATGTAGAGTTAATCTAAATGATTACTAAGAACATCATTAGCCTAGTCAAAAAGTCGACATCAATATACCAAAAGTATCAATTACTACTCCAAAAATAACTTATTAAAATAGTACAAAATATTCAACCCATATTGAAGACATCCCACAACCATGGTGATCTCGTCTTGGCAAGCAAGCATTTGGACCAGATTTGTAGCTTGTAACATGGTTAGCGGATACCGGATTGCTGTATGCCATATGCTTTATTTTAGTCTGTGAGACTGAGAAGTCCTAGAACCAAAAATAAAGAGAAAAAGTAATTGATCATGGTATACCTTAAAATAAATACGAAGTGACAAACATCAATTTCATTTCACTTGGCCTGGTGTATATGGCTATTGAAATTTACGAGTAAGGTCATCTTTATTATGGTTCTTGTCCAAAATTTACGAGTAAACAACAAAACAAATAAAATAAGACAAAAAACTGCTAGAAGAGCAAACTGGACATACCCAAGTCATGGCTACTTGTGCTTTTGACTCTACCACTTGTGCAGCTTCTCGGACTTCATGAACCAATCTAACTTCAAGTAAAATGGAAGAATATGCATCTACGTTATTTAAGTAACAGCAACTAAAAAGAAAAATAAAAATCATGGCAATGTGACTCAAAATCATAGCCGAAGGTTAGCCACAAGACATCGTAGATCAATTTATAGAGAAACTAGACTAGATAAATGGTGGCAATGGGAATTAATATTCTTTAGTCACTATCATAATCAAAAGGTCCATTTGTGAAAATAATGAGACCATAAAATTTATAAGAATGATAGTTAGCAATTTGTTTAAATAAGCAAGACAAGAAACAGTAACTTTATGTCATTTAGGAAAAAAGATTCCATTATTCTTTTTCCTAGTATTTCCCCACTAATTAATTATGTCCAAAGACCAATAAACAAAAAAGAAACAAAAAGGAGAACAATAACGATTAATCATTACCCAACAGGAGCACAGCAGACTCCTGCCCGATCACGGATATGCATCAAAGGCCTTGTTGTGCATATATTACTGTAAGAACAAGATAATTAGAATGACAGAGTAAACAGTCATCTAATAACTATGAGCTACAATTAATATGGAGATGCAGAGAAATCTAAACCTCAAACACTACAAGGAGAACATATGGACGAGGCAATGTTGTTGTACCAAGCTTTCTAACAGAACAATTTCACTAAACTCTGTTTCTTGCATGGCCTTTGGTTGTAGTTCTTCCGGTTAAACAGGAAAGTGCATAGCTAGTGAAACAGGAAAGATAACTTATAATTTTGACTATTTGGTAGGCACAAAAATTAAAAATTTTAATCATCATTTCCAGATCATTTTGTCCAAATGTATTCTCTATATTCCTTTTCATTACTTGACAGACAACATTTTGAACATGTAATAAAACATTCTTAAAAGGATTTCTACAAGAATTATTAAGAGAAGGCTCTCACACGCTCTTTACTTGTAAATTACCTAAACTTTGTTAAGATGTATCTTGAACAAGTTATATAAGTCGTACTTGAGACTTTCCAAAGTACATTCTAATAGCCCAATAGTTACTGTCGCATGCACAGAATGAACTACTGGTGTAGGAACTCTGCTTTTACTAGATTGAAATGAAAAATGCACTTCAAAATATTGAGAACAGAGATAAGAATGAGAATACACAGGGAAAGCCACCAAAGTAGAAAAAAATCCTATCTAGTCTCACAAAGATAAGATTACTCAATTTTGTTGACTTAAACTTCCTAACATCCCCCAGGGACATTGGGAACTGAGGCTCAGGAGCTATAGGTTTTGTGGTAGATTATTGAGAGTTCAATTTTTTGTAATGGCAAGGAGGATGAGAGATGGTGGCTTTTGTCCACCATCCTGCTACAGTTCAAGGCAATTCAAGCTTAGTTTGTCGAATGGCACATAGCGAATTTAGAAGTCTGAGATTTTTCTCTCTTCAGTCCTGACCTTGATACCTTTTGCGGGAGGAAGTGGACTGGATTTTGTTGGAAATTATGTTGGTGGAATGATACCGAGTTTACGGGTACCGTATATGCATTTTAGATATCGAAATTGCACTTACCGTATATGCAATAAACCATATATGCACGGATTGTATACTGGATTTGTACAAACTTGATTTTACGCATACAATAAGATTAAATACCGGGTTTTCTGATACCGGTTTATAATATTAGTTGATTACACAATAAACTAAATTATCATAAACCACAATATATTAATCTAATTTAGAACTAAATTATATTAAGTTAGATAAAACAAGTTAATTTAATAAATCTAAACGGGAAAGCTGAAAATTAACAGAAATTTCAGAGAAGAAAAAAAAAAAAATAAATAAATTAACGACATGCTTATAATTTCATATAAACTTTTAACCCGAGGCCTGTGTAAATACAGTTTCTTTAAAACAGATTTGCCCTCTCACCGTATGTACTTGAGTTTTAATCCGAGTGTCTGTTTCTCAGGATACAACGGTATATAGTAGAATCTGAGCACCGTATATACTACTCCGACGAACTGATCTGGTATCCAAACAATATCACCACAAGAACAAGACCTTCTGGACAAGGAATGCAGAAAAGACTCTGCCCATTAATATCGTGACCATTGGGACTCTATTGGAGTTTTTGCAATTTCAGAAACTCAAAAGTCATTGGAGAAAGCAAAAAAAAAATTTGCAATACATGGGCTCTCCGAATGGGCGAATTTTACCTTGTTCGGTCCAACATTCATGTACGCAGGTCGCGCCCACACCCAAGTTCAAGACTCGATGTACTATTTCGATTCTTAATTTGCACACTCATGCACGCACACGTAGAGAGAGAGCCTCTATGCTACACATGATTACACCATTCCAAACTGTAGGCATATATAAAGTGGTTCATGCTTTCTTCATTTTTCTATGTGGGACAAATGTTACTTTTTCCACATAAACCATCTTCTAATGGCCAACTTTGAGCTCCAATTTCTCATTCATCCATTAATCAATTTTGGTAAGTAAATATATGGTTTCGATGCTCTCACGGAGGAGAACACAGATCAACTTTGATCTTCTAAATCGAACCAACAGGTCCCACTTAACTTATGCCAAAAGTGACCAATTTACTCATTTTTCCAATAATCCTCCACATGAATGAAAATTGGGAGAAACACGGAAACGTGACACGAGAGACTTGGTGATAAAGTTCAACGGTTGAAACCTACATAGGATAGGTAGGTATTACTCTTTAAACCTTCCCTTGTGAAAGTATATTTACTTTACTAGCTGACCAATAGATGTGTTGTCCTTGAACTATTCTGCTATTTGTGTAAACGATGATATACTCCACATAGGATTCGTCCTAACACAATTCAATTCTCATTATTATGTTCGTTTTAGCCATGAACATACGCCTGGTTTTGTGAGAGTTCTCTAAGAATTGAGCCCCACACAATTCTCTTAAAAGCAGCCCCACTTCTTTCTCACATAGGTGATTTCTTATTACAAGTAATCCGCATTACTTGGCTCGATTTACGATGCATAAGAATCATTAAAAGCCTACTTCTTATCCTTCATCCTTACGGGTATCACTGTTACATCATAGGAATGGACATGAGGTAATATCCCTTCACAGTGATTCAATTAAGTCTTTACAATTAGGTTGTCCCTTTGAACCTAGATCTTGGGATCTCCAGTCAACTAGGTTAGGTTTCCTTTGTATTGACTTATCCGTCCTAGGGCTTAAGTCCCATTCCTCTTGATGATTTTCCAATTAACTCTCTATTTAACCCTTTGGTTAGCAGATCCGCAATGTTATCTTTTGACCTTACATAGTCAATAGTGATAACTTCAGCTGAGAGTAGTTGTCTTATGGTATTGTGTCTACGACGTATATGTCTAGACTTACCATTGTACATGTTACTCTATGCCCTTCCGATTGCTGATTGACTGTCACAATATATGCAAATTGCTGGCACAAGTTTTGACCATCTTGGAATATCCTCTAAGAAGTTGCGCAACCATTCGGCCTCTTCACCTCATTTATCTAGAGCTATAAACTCAGATTTCATCGTAGATCTGGCTGTAACCGTTTGTTTAGAGGATTTTCACGATATGGCAGCACCTTCCTATGTGAATACAAATCCACTGGTAGACCTTGAATCTTTTATATCAGATATCCAATTAGCATCACTGTATCCTCAATGACTGCTGGATATCTGGTATAGTGTAGTCCATAGTCACGAGTATATCTTAAGTACCTTAATACTCTTACAATTCTTTTCCAGTTATCAACTCCTGGAATACTCGTGTATCTACTCAGTTTATTGACTATGTAGGCTATGTCCAGTCTAGTACAACTCATTAAGTACATTAGACTTCCGATAACTCTCGAGTATTCTACTTGAGAGAGACTTTCTCCTCTATTTTTAGACAAATGTTGACTCGTATCTATTGGTGTTCTAGCCAAGCCAGTATCATCCTTATGGAATTTTTCTAAAATTTTGTCCACATAATGTGACTGACTTAGAACAAACCCATTTGATGTTCTTGAGATTTTCACTCCAAGTATAACATCAGCTAAACCCATATCTTTCATGTCAAATCTCAAGTTTAACATATTTTTAGTGGATTCAATCATTTTATTGTCACTATCAATAATAAGCATGTCGTTAACGTAAAGACATAAGATGATATATCCTTTTTTAGTATCTTTGACGTAAACACATTTGTCACATTCATTGATTTTAAATCCACTCTCAATCATGACATTGTCAAATTTTTCATGCCATTGTTTTGGGGCTTGTTTTAAGCCATATAGTGACTTCACCAGTTTACAGACTTTCTTTTCCTGTCCTAGTGATGAAAATTCCTCAGGTTGTTCCATATAAATTTCTTCTTCTAAATCTCTATTTAGAAAGACAGTTTTAACATCCATTTGATGTAGTTCAAGATTTTGTAAAGCGGCAATCGCAAGTATCATCCTAATAGATGTTATTCTCGTCACCGGAGAATACGTATCAAAGTAATCAAGGCCTTCCCTTTGTTTGTAGCCTTTAATTACTAATTTGGCCTTGTACTTCTCAATAGTTCCATCTGCTTTCATTTTCCTTTTGAAAATCCATTTGTAACCTAGTGGTTTGCTTCCTGGAGAAAGATTCACTAGTTCCCATGTATGATTTTACAGTATGGAATCTATTTCACTTTCAATAGCTTCTTTCCATTGAGGTTCTTCCGAGAAATTCATTGCTTCTTGATAACTTTGAGGTTCACTTTCTAGCATATATGTCAGAAAATCAGGACCATAAGATTTTTCTGTCCTTTCCCGTTTGCTGCGTCTAACCTCAGTCTCCTCTTCTAATTCTTCGTTCTGACTATTTTCAGTCATTGTCTCATATGTTCGTTTAGAGGAGCTTGCTTCCTCTTTGGATCTGTATGGAAATACTTCTTCAAAGAATGTAGCATTCCTTGATTCCATTATCATGTTTTTGTGTATGTCTGGAATTTTTGAATCATACACAAGAAAACGATATGCACTGCTGTTATGTGCATAGCCAATGAAGATACAGTCTATAGTTTTTGGGCATATCCTTACCTTCTTTGGTGGTGGAACAACCACTTTAGCAAGACACCCCCACACTCGCAAGTGTTTATAGGTAGACATTCTTCCTTACCATAACTCATAAGGGGTCTTTTTCGATTTCTTTCGGGGTACCTTATTTAAAAGGTAATCTGTTGATAACACAGCTTCCCCCCACATGTTCTGAGGTAACCTAGAACTTACGAGCATTACATTCATCATCTCTTTTAAGGTACGATTTTTCCGTTTAGCAACACCATTTTGTTGTGATGAGTAAGGAGAGGTGGTTTCATGTATGATTCCATGTTGTGCACAAAATTCAGCAAATGGCGCTTCATACTCACCACCTCGATCACTCCGCAACACTTTAATTTTCTTATTAAGTTGATTCTCAACTTCATTCTTATAGAGAATAAATTTCTCTATAACTTCATCCTTACTTTTAAGCAGATATACATAGCAGTATTTTGTGCTATCGTCGATAAAAATAATAAAATACTTGTTGCCACCTCTTGTTTGTACAAGTTTTAGATCACACACGTCACTATAAACTAAATCTAGTGGTTCTGTGTTCCGTTCGATTGATTTAAAGGATGACCTTGTCAATTTTGCCTCAACACAAGTTTAACACTTATGTTTGGAATCAATGTGGAACTCGGGTATACAATTCAAGTTAACTATTCTACGTAAAGTATCATAGTTAACATGTCCTAGTCTACCATGCCATAAATTGGAAGATTCAAGCAAGTAAGCAGAAGAGTTTACTTTATTCATTTTTGGTCTAACGACCATTACATTCAATTTGAACATACCGTCGAAAATATAACATTTTCCGACAAACATTCCACTCTTAGACAAAATAACTTTGTCTGACTCAAATACAATGCGAAAGCTATGACACTAGGTTTTTGCGAATTTTCGGCACATACAACACATTGTTAAGAGTCAACTCTTTTCCCGAAGTTATCTTCAGAACAAGCTTTCCTTGACCCTTGATCACAGAAGTTGCTGAATTTTCCATGAACAACTTCTCTCCATTCTCAATTGCTTCGAATGTAGCAAATAACTCTTTATCGGAGTACACGTGTCTTGTAACACCGGTGTCAATCCACCATTCTTTTGGATTTGAACCCACCATGTTCACTTCAGAAATTATGGCTGCGAGATTGATTTCAGACACATCATGTGCCATGTAGTCAACCATATTTGCTTCTTTCTTCTTCTTCTTTGGCAATCTGCACTCCGAAGACTTGTGGCCTACTTTGTCACAATTAAAGTATTTTCCTTGAAATTTCTTCTTAGAAATTTCACCTTTCGGTCCTAGCTTTGTCCCTTTGCCACCGGATGGCCCAAACATGTTTTTGTGGGTCTTACTATTTTGACCATGCTCTACAACATCGGCTTTAGCCACACCAGGATTGAACCACTTCTTTTCGAAACTTTTATTGTCTTCTTCAATTCGAAGTCTAACAATTAGTTCCTCAACGTTCATTTTCTTTCGTTTGTGTTTCAGATAATTCTTGAAATCTTTCCGCGTGGGGGGGGGGGGCAATTTTTCAATAATTGCAGCCACTTGAAAAATTTCACTTAAACTCATCCCTTCGACATGAGTCTCGTGAAGAATCACTTGGAGTTCTTGCACTTGACTTGTAACTGTTTTGGAGTCCACCTTCTTATAGTCTAGGAACCTACCGACAATGAACTTTTTAGCTCCGGCATCCTCAGTTTTATATTTTCGGTCCAAAGACTCCCACAGCTCTTTAGCAGTTTTCATAGTACTATACACATTGTACAGTGAATCTGCTAAGCTGTTCATAATATAGTTTCGGTACAAGAAGTCCGAGTGCTTCCACGCATCAAGTGCACTAACTACTTGCACATCTCCTTCACCCTCATTGAGTTTTGGAGCAGTCTCAGTTAGGAATCTTGCAAGATTCAAGGTGGTCAGATAAAATAGCATTTTCTGCTGTCACCTCTTGAAATTCAAGCCATTGAATTTCTCTTATTTTTCTCCATGACTAATCGGCACAGTTGGAGCCATAGTTTGACTCATAATATGACTTGGCAACTTCGCCACAGTCTGTGCTATAACGGAACTTGGCCCTTGAGCCACAGTAAAGCCCACAGCCTGATTTCCAATAGGAGCAGTTTGGGTCACATCCATGTTGGTTAGTTCGGTAGCCATTTCTAAAAATGAAACAAATACTAGTTTCTAATAAAAAACTTGTTTATTTCAATAAAATAAAATAAACAATTTATTCACTATCAATGTGTATAGAATCTGTTTTAAGTTTGTTGAAAATTATGTTGATGGAATGATATCGAATTTACGGGTACCGTATATGCATTTTAGATACCAAAATTGCACTTACCGTATATACAATATACCGTATATGCACAGATTGTATACCGGATTTGCACAAACTTGATTTTACGCATACAATAAGATTAAATACCGGGTTTTCTCATACCGGTTTATAATATTAGTTCATTACGCAATAAACTAAATTATCATAAATCATAATATATTAATCTAATTTAGAACTAAATTATATTAAGTTATATAAAACACGTTAATTTAATAAATCTAAATGGGAAAGCTGAAAATTAACAGAAATTTTAGAGAACAAAAATAAAAATAAAAATTAACGACATGCTTATAACTTCATATAAACTTTTAACTCGAGGTCTGTGTAAATACAGTTTCCTTAAAACAGATACGCCCTCTCACCGTACGTGCTTGAGTTTTAATTTGAGTGTCTGTTTCCCAGGATACAACGGTATATAGTAAAATCTGAGCATCGTAGATACTATTCTGGCGAATTGATCTAGTATCCGAACAATATCACCACAAGAACAATACCTTACTGGACAAGAAATGCAGAAAAGAAGAAATTGTGTATGCAAGAATATAGGTGGGATTTTCGAGTGTGTTAGATTGTTGGAGAATGAGCCTTTTTATAAGCATACTGCTGTTCGCAGAATTATTTCTTCTCGATTTTAAAACCCACCGCAAGTGTACGGTTCGTTAACAAGTAGTAAAGTAGACTATGAGTCCAAGTATCATTCCCACGAGGATTAAATTAGCTCTAATTAAACTAATGTGACCTTAACCGAATCTAATTGAAT
>NC_036244.1:6056105-6093416 GCF_002742605.1 Olea europaea var. sylvestris | reverse complement strand
GCTTTGGATGAAAGTTATTTTGAGGAATCGGTTATTAATAAAGGGATTAGAATAAAGTGGAATTAGCTCCAATTGATCAAAGGAAAACTTGGAAAATTTATCCAAGTATCGAGAAATTTAGTTTAACTACTGCCATTAGAGATAAATAGTTCCTTGTTTTGATAGTGGTTAAATTGATTATTTTGTAACGCATTTCAGGTGGTAGCAAGGAGATTGAACCTTATCGACCTTCATAGCCTGTAGCTTGACTTGTGAGTGGATAAAACTTATTTTTCAGAAATTACTATTTATTAAATTTATATTAAATTAGAAACTTTATTATTTTATACAGTTGATTTGACAGCATGATTTTAAGAACGAACTGAATTTTTAATCAATTAGTTTTAATGCTAAACTCAGTTTAGTTAAATCATTTTATTAGCATGTTATATGAATATTAAATATTTCAGCATATTTAAAGTTATTTTTAAAACTATTAGAAAGTACCCAGGTGATTTTACCTTAGTGTGCACTGGTGTGAATGTATGTTTACAGTGTATGAGCAATTATGGTGATTTTACCTGCTCTGCACTATGGTAAATGTGTTTCCATAGTGTATGACCATATTATAGCCCATGGTCAACTCTGCGCGTGTATTACTAGAATTTCAAAATTACAGAATTTCAGAATTAAATAGCTTTGCCATGTGTATCGGTATTAATCTATACATGAGTAAGGTTATTTTGGGGTACCCTTTTGTGTGATTTTCAATAATTTACAATTTATCAATTTTCAGATTACAGAATTTAGTTACTTCTATTTAAAGAATAAAGATTTTAGCTTATGGTATCGTAAAAATATATTTTTAGTATATATTAATTTTCAAAAAATTGGCATAAATGAAAAATATAAACTTATGTGCAAAATATCCACTTACTGAGTTATAGGATCATATATTTTTATCACCTTTTTTCTTATCAGATAGTAGCTGAGTTGAGCATCGTTGGAGCCTATTGATCTACCGAGTTGAGCCAACATTGTTAATCGTTGTATGTTTTATCTTGTTAGTTCATGTGGTTTATGTTTTGGGTTTCTTGCATCTTTTGTCAGAAGAGCATAATTTGTAAAATATGTAGCTATGTCATGGGCATGTAGTGTTTTGTATACATTATGCATTTGGGAACTTTTGTTTGGAAATAATTGCAAAGGTCGATTTACCAGTGTAGTTTTTTAAATAATTGTGTTTTGAGGGGTTGGTGTACCCCATTTTAAACTACATGTACATGTTTGGGACATTTGATTGTATTTCAAGTGGTTTTAGTCCATATTTCAGAGGAAACTCTGTAAAAAAAATTTATAAAAATATGTTACAGTCAAAGTAGGTCAAAGTTTCCTTGGTGGTGGGTTCTACACGTAACTAGTATCTATCATCTGCACATGACACGTGTCGGGTCTATTAAAGTTATTAGTAACGGGTCATGTCAATTGGTACCAGAGCACGGTCATAGAGTCAGTATGGATTGCCTTTATTTTGATTTTGTTCTTATCATATCATACATGTTTTGTAGTTGGAGATCATGGCTCGTGGCGGCAAGACTCACAGGCTACAAGATGTGCAGCCTCAACCGCAAGTTGCTCCTGATAGAGATGACAGTAGGGTTGAGCAATCAATACAGCGCACTAATGAGCAGCTACGACATGAGGAGGTAGCTCAATTTAATCTTATAGCTGATAAGATTGCCACAGTTGTTGCTTCTATCTTGCATAGTTCAGATAAAGAATATAGCATAAAGCGAGCAACTAAATTAGGAGGTAAGGTGTTCCCCAGCATAGCTGATTCAGCAAAAGCCGAATCTTGGCTAGTAAAGATCGAAAGAATATTTGAGATTATGAATTGTCCCAACGATCAGAGGCTGCGTCTTGCTGCCTTCTTGTTAAAAGAAGGTGCATATGATTAGTGTAGATCTATTGCAGAGTAAATATGTTGATCCTTCTGTGATCACGTGGGGTGATTTTAAGGATGATTTTAACGAGTAATACAGTCCTCGCTCATATAAGAATGATAAATAGAATGAATTCTTAAAATTAGCATAGATATCCACAATGGCGAAATATCAGAAAAAGTTTATAGAATTGTCAAACTATGACGTAATTCTTGTAGCTGATGAAGCTGATAAGTACAAGAGGTTTGAATACAGCTTAAAAGAAGAAATTAGATCAGTGGCGATAGCATTAGGGTATGAAAATTTCAATAAACTTGTAGAAGCAGTCCCAATAGTTGAAAAAGGTCTCTCAGAATAACAAAACAGTAAAAAAAAAAATGAGGCATAGTGTTAATGGTGGTAAGCAAACATGGGCAGGAGTCTCTATGAATAGATCATCAAGGAGGGATCGCATAGGAGGTGGATTAGGTGTTTCCACTTCTAGTAACAAAAAGTTCAAATCATGCAAAAGTCAGGGCTCAAGATCGAGTAAGAGATCAGTGGAGTAGCCAGGGAGTAGTCGTACTCATACTCAAGGGGTCTGTTAAGAGATCATTTACTCCAGGACGGAGTGATAACTCTAGAGTTGCCAGATTTCCTTAGTGTCAGTCGTGTGGAACATTTCACCCTGAGAAGTGCCTTAAAGGCATTGGAGTTTGTTATCACTGTGGTCAAACTGGACGCATGAAGAGAGGGTGTGCAGTTCGTTTTCAGCAGGGTAGTATATCACGGGTGACATCTTTACAGCTAGGTGTTGGTATTTCTAGACAAAATCAAAACCAGGACACATTTGCAGGTAAAGCAAGTGCTTCTAGTGCTATTCAGCCCGATGTTGTTAGCACCAGTGATACTAGATGGAAGGAGGAGAGTTTTTGTTGTGGCTTAGCATGATACTGATGAGTTACCAGACATGGTCATGGGTATGTTATTTACTTTTGGTAGAAAGGCTCATTCTCTAATTGATTCGGGTGCTACACATTCATTTATATCATATGCATTTGCTAATTATACGGACCATATGTCGAAACCATTAGACAGTGATTTAATGGTAGCTACTCCGTAGGAAATTCACTTTTAGCTAACAATGTATATAAGGATTGCGTGATTAGAGTGAATGATCGGTAATTGAAAGCTAATTTGATTCCACTTGATATTCATGATTTTGATGTGATATTTGCTATGGATTTCCTAGCTACAAATCATGCCTCAGTTGATTGTTTTCACAAAGAGATAGTGTTTAGAAGGCCAGAATAGCCTGAATTTATTTTTAGTGGTGAACGGAGAATATTAACTTCATGTATCATATCCGCACTTGATGCTAAAAGATTGCTTAAAAAAGTTGTCATGCATATTTAGCTCATGTGATTGACACCCAAATCACTAAGCTAAAACTTGATAATATACCGATGATAAGAGATTTTCCTGATGTGAAGATCTTCAAGAGTTACCTCCAAATAGAGATATTGAGTTTACCATTGATTTGATCCCAGGACCTACCCCAATTTTACAACCACCTTACAAAATTACTCCAACAGAACTGGAAGAATTGAAAGTTTAGTTGCAAGATTTAGTTGACAAGGGTTTCATTAGACCCAGTGTGTATCCATGGGGAGCACTGATTTTATTTGCGGAGAAGAAGGATGGCATAATGAGATTGTATATTGACTACAGATAGCTGAATAAAGTGACTATTCGCAATAAATATCCTTTGCCTCGTATTGATGATTTGTTTGATCAACTTCAATGTGTTACAGTATTTTCTAAGATCAATTTGCGTTCAGGATATCATCAACTCAAAATTAGGGATGTGGATGTACAGAAAACTGNATGTGTTACAGTATTTTCTAAGATCAATTTGCGTTCAGGATATCATCAACTCAAAATTAGGGATGTGGATGTACAGAAAACTGCTTTCAGGTCACAATATGAACATTTTGAGTTTTTGGTGATGCCATTTGGGTTTACTAATGTCCCCGTTGTATGTATAGATTTGACGAATAGGGTGTTTCACCCATACTTAGACAAATTTGGGATTGGTTTTATTGATGATATATTGGTTTATTCTAGTAGCAGTGATGAACTACAGAGCACTTGAGGATTATTTTGCAGACTTTACGAGATAAGTCGTTGTATGCTAAGTTAAGCAAGTATGAATTTTGGTTGGATAAAGTTGTGTTTCTAGGCCATGTTATCTTAGCAAAAGGCATTTATGTAGATCTTCAGAAAATTGAGGCAGTAATGAAATGGAAACGTCCTACTAATGTTACAGAAGTACGGAGTTTTCTTGGGCTAGCAAATTATTATCATCGATTCATAAAAGATTTTTTCAAAATTGCTCTTTTGACTCAAAAGAACACCAAATTTGTGTGGACTGAAGAATGTGAGAAGAGTTTTCAAGAGTTGAAGAAAAGGTCAACTTCTGCTCCTATACTTACTCTTCCATCTTCAAGTGATTAGTATATGATTTTTAGTGATTCTTCAAGCCAAGAATTGAGTTGTGTTCTAATGTAGAATGGGAAAGTTATAGCTTATGCTTCAAGACAATTTAAGAAGCATGAGTTAAACTACCCAACGCATGATTTGGAGTTAGCTACAATGGTGTTGGCATTAAAGATTTGGAGGCGCTATCTTTAAGGTGAAAATTTTTCAAATATTTACCAACCATGAAAGTCTAAAGTACATTTTTAATTAGAAAGAATTGAATATGAGGGAAAGAAGATCGCTGGAGTTAATAAAGGATTATGATTGTAAAATTGACTACTATCCAAGGAAAGCTAATGTAATTGCAGATGCTCTAAGTAAAAAGACTAGTTCTTCCTCTCCATCTAGTGTAGTATATGCTTCTTTGATTTTTGAGTTCAAGAAGTTACACACTCAGTTGTCAGTTTTACTTCAGAAGTAGTATTAGCTCACTTTGGCCTTCTTTGATTGATAAGGTTAGAGAAGCACAATCTTAAGACCCTACATTGAGAGCATTGAAAGCAGAAGTTAGTGCTGGGTTAAGAACGGATTATGTAATTAGAGATGAAGGTATGTTGACTACAGGTAATAGATTATGTGTTTCAAATATCCCAGAATTGAATAAGGAAATTTTAGAAGAGGCACGCAGTTCTGCTTATGCTATGCGGATATCCAGGTAGTATTATAATGTATCACACATTGAAAGATCATTACTGGCAGAATGGCATAAAGAGAGAGATAGTACGTTTTGTATCCAAATGTCTTATATGACAGCAGGTAAAGCCAATTCCTCAGGAAACAACAGGACTTTTACAACCATTGCCTATTCCATAATGGAAATGGGAGCACATTACTATGGACTTTTTACTTGGTCTTCCCTGTACTTAGAATGATCATGATGGAGTTTGGGTTATTGTAAATCGTTTGACCAAAACTGTCAGGTTTATGCCAATCAAGGCCACTTATACTTTAAATAAGTTGGCAAAGTTGTTTTGTATGTAGATGAGATAGTGAGCTTATATGGTACTCCATAATCTATTGTGTCTGATAGAATTCCTCGTTTTACACTTAAATTTTGCTCTAGTTTGCAGAAGCCATGTGAACTAAATTACATTTCAGTCCAGATTTTCATTCTCAGACAGATGGCCAGTCAGAGAAAACCATACAGACTCTCGAAGATATGTTAAAGGCTTGTGTTTATAGTTCAAAGGTAGTTAGGTACTCATTTGTCATGATGGAGTTTCCCCACAACAACAGCTACCACTCCAGTATAGAAATGGCTCCTTTGGAAGTTTTATATGTTAGGAAGTGCAGAACACCAGTTTTTTGGGATGAAGCTGGTAAGAGGAAGTTATTGCCCTAAATTGGTTCAAATGACGTCAGAAAGTATGAAATTGATCAAAGAAAAGTTCAAAGCAGCTCAGGATAGATAGGAATTTTATGTTGATAGGCGCAAAAAAAAATCTTAAATTCGCAATTGGAGATAAAGTTTTTTCTAAAATTGTCATCTTGGAAAGGGGTGTTGAGATTTGGAAAATGAGGAAAGTTGAGTCCACAATACATTAGACCCTATAAGATTACTGAGCGGATTGGTCCAATCACGTATCGATTAGATTTGCCAACTGAAATATCCAGGATCCATGATGTTTTTCATGTTTTCATGCTCCGTAAGTAGATTACAAATCCTTCTCATGTTCCAGAGTCTCATCCAGATCAATTGAAGGAGAATTTGACTTATATAGAAGAGTCAATGAGAATTCTAGACAGAGAGGTACATATTTAGCGAAACAAGACAGTCTCACTTGTAAATGTACTTTGGCAGAATCAAACGGTAAAAGAGGCTACATGGGAGAATGATGATCATGCTCAATATCATCATCTATTCATTGCCTAGTCAATTGCAAGTTTAATTTCAAGAATGAAATTCTTTTAAGGAGATAAAATTGTTACAACCCAAATTTTACTAATCAAAAATCAAAAGGTTGACTCGTCAAAGTCAAAGTTAAATAAGGACTAAAATGAAGTAAATCATTGTATTGGGACATGAATTGACCAAATTATTTTATTGGGGTTATTTTATGATAAAAAAAATTAAAGGTTTAAGTTGGACAAAATAAAATTTTGGGATCTACATATTTATTTTTCGAAGTTTAGGTTTTCACTTTATACTATATTGAAGAAGAGGACTTTCTTTGCAATTTAGAGTTAGTGGCCACTTATTTTATTACCTTAAACCCATTTTCAATTGTAAGAACACACACACACACACAAATAGAAATTGGGTAGAGGGCTGGGAAAAACAGCATAGGAGAAAAACTAAGGAAAAGAGAAAGAAAAATGGAAAAAAGCATAAAAAGGAAAAAGGAAGGAAAGCTTGAGTTCAAGTTCTTTAAGAGGTATAGATATAATTTTTTTTATGGAATGATGACGTTGAATTTTCTAGGGTTTAAAGTAGTTGGTTTAATTTGTGGGTATGAATTATAGATTAAGAGAAATTAGTACCATACTTTGTTGAAGTTCCTTGACTGGTTAATTTCTATATACCTTAAGGTAAGAAATACCAATTTTTAGCAAATCCTAGATTTTAAATTGGATGCTTGAGTAAAGATTATTTGTGAAAATGATTATGTGATGGAATTATTCACTTAAACGAATGATTTTATGGAGCAAAATATATATTAAATAGGTTGAAGTGTGATCGCGAGTTTTCATTAGATTGAAATGAATAAATTATTTTTATACTTTGGATGAAAGATATTTTGAGGAATCGGTTATTAGAAAAGGGATTAGAATAAAGTGGCATTAACTCCAATTGATCAAAAGAAAATTTAGGAAATTTATTCAAGTATCGAAAAATTTAATTTAAGTATTGTCATTAGAGATAAAAGGGTTCTTGTTTTGATAGTGGTTAAATTGGTTATTTTATAACGTATTTCAAGTGGTAGCAAGGAGATCGAAAAAACTTATTGACCTTCATAGCCTGTAGCTTGACTTGTTAGTGGATAAAACTTATTTTTCAAAATTTAGTATTTATTAAATCTATATTAAATCAAAAATTTTATTATTTTATACAATTGATTTGACAGCATGATTTTTAGAATAAAGTGAATTTATAATCAATTATTTTTTAAAGTTAAATTCAGTTCAATTAAATCATTTGTTTAGCGTGTTATATGAATATTAAATATTTTAGCATATTTAAAGTTATTTTTAAAACCACCAGAAAGTATCCAGACAATTTTACCATAGTCTGCACTTGTGTAAATGTGTTTCCACAGTGTATGACTCCATATGGTTTACCTACTCTGCACTATTGTGAATGTGTTTTCATAGTGTATGAACAATTATGGTGATTTTACCCGCTTTGTACTATTGTGAATGTGTTTCCATAGTGTATGATCATATTATAGCCCATGGGTAACTCTGCGCGAATATGACCAGAATTTCAAAATTTCAGAATCTAATAGCTTTGCCATGTATATCGGTATTAATCGATAAATGAGTAAAACTATTTTGGGTATCTTTTTTGTGTGATTTTTAGTAATTTACTGTTTATCAATTTTCAGATTACAAAATTTAGTTACTTCAGTTTAAAGAATAAAAATTTTAATTTATAGTACCGTAAAATGATATTTTTATTATATATTAGTTTTCAAAAAGTTAGCATAAATGAAAGATATAAACTTATTTTAGTCATATATTCACTCACTGAGTTATAGGATCATATATTTTTATCATCTTTTTTGTTATCAGACATCAACTGAGTTGAGCACCATTGGAGCCTATTGATCTACCAAGTTGAGTCATACATTGTCAATCGTTTTATGTTTCATCTTGTCAATTCAAGTAGTTTGTGTTTTGGATTTTGTGCATCTTTTATCAGAAGAGCACAACTTGTAAATTATGTACTATATCATATGCCTGTTGTGTTTTGTGTACATTATGCATTTGGGAACTTTTGTTTGTAAATAATAGCAAAGGTCGATTTGCTAGTGTAGTATCTTAAATAGTTGTGTTTTGAAGGGCTGGTTTATCATATTTTAAACTACATGTACATGTTTGGGATATTTGATTATATTTCGGGTGGTTTTAGTCTATATTTTATAGAAAGCTCTGTCAAAATTTTTATAAAAATATGTCACAGTCAAAGCAGGTCAAAATGGTTTTGGTGGTGGGTCTAGCACTTAACTGGTATCTATCATCGATGCACAATTCTTCTCCTATTGGAGTCGAGGGATCTTTGCTGCCTTCCAACCTGGCGATGATGGACTCTGAAATACTCCTCTGATCGGTTCAAAAGTTCTTCCCATCTAATATGATGATAAATGTTGGACTTACTGATTTCGGTATGCAGACTAGTCGCCAAATAGTCCCATTTACTTCTTTAAAAACCCATCATTAATTACTCTAACGCGCAATGCATATGGAATCAAACTCGTCACAAGATACGTGAGACTTTTGTTCCATAAGGTGAATTTTATGACATAGTTAACTTTGTTTAAAACTTGTGGTTACTTCAACATGCCATCGAACTTGTCACAAGAAAAGTGGTACTTTTTTATATGAAAGTAATCTGATAGAAACTTTTAATTATATATGATTCATCAAAATCTAAATATTTTTAAAAAAAATCTATAAACTTCATAAAATCCTTATAACTCAAAGAACGGACCTGGATTAGAAAATCTTTTTTTTTTTTAAATTGAAGGTACTATGTTGCCTTGAAGTTCATTGAAGATAAGAAAACAAGTAAAACAGACAAGAAGCAGTAAATTCAGTACCTCACCTCGTTTCCAACCTAATGAACCATAAAAGTGGAATATAGGAAAACAAATAACAGACAAGATGCAGTAAATTCAGTACTTCACCTCGTTTCCAACCTAACATCCATAACACTGGAATAGGATAGTTTCTATGAACAAGAAAAACAAGAAACAGCTTGTTTTTGCTAAAGATTAACTTATTTACATAATCTTACGTGCTTAAGTTACTTCAATATTCAATCAACTAACACGCTTCAACGTTTAATTCTTGGCATTTATTTTGAAATCATTAATCAACTCAAACATTTGTTAATTTTAAATCATTTGCCACCTTAAAATTCATTTGATTTCGATTTCTTTTGTTGCGTTATATATTGAGTCATTGATCTGGGCATGAATTAGTGAGTTTCATGCTTAATTGGTAGGGATGAACATTTTTACTCAGAACAACCTAGTCTGAATCTGAATTAAACAAACGAGCAGGTTTGGTTCAATTCTCATTGAAATTGGTTAGATTTCAAGGGTCGAGGTTGCGCCACCTCGGCCTTGGGTCAAATCCCTGTTCCTTCCCCCTGTATTTGTAGTAGAGCCCTCAATTTTAAGTCTTGGAATGGAGAATTGAACTGTTTTAGTACGGTTCTCAGTTCTAGGTACATAATAAATCTTGATTCCATTCCAAGAATATTTTCTATATAATTACTTGATAAATCATAATTTATATAGACAGACATGTATTCAGTATAATCGAAAGTTTTATTGTTTAAAATACAAAATTTGAAAGTAATAATAAAAATTATACTAGTTTATACTTCAAAATTTATTTACGAGATATACTGGACAGAATCAATGGTTAGGGATCTGATCGGACCAAAACTGCAATGATGCTATTTTCATAATTCTCAGTGACAATAGGTTCGATCTCGATTTTCAAGATACCAAATCAAAGTACTCGATATCCACTTCTATTAACTAGGGAGTGAACAAGTTGAATGATTTTTCAGACGATTATAATGAAGTTGTAACTTCTTGTAGCTAAAAACAAGTATGAATGAATTATTCAGGACTTAATGAATTATGTTGTTTTATAACTAAAGACAAGTATGAATAAATTATAAGTATTAAACATACTGTCCTCAATAAATCTTTATAATAAGTTGGAGGAGAAAATTAGATAATAATCATAAATATTTAAATATTTTAGACCAACTGTTGAAAAATATATTAAATTTTCTCTCTTAAGAAAATACAAATGTAATTGTGACCATTGTCAAGAAGTATACGCTCTATTATACGCTCTATAAACTAATAATAATATCAAGGGCATGTTAGACATAGATTTTTTTAGAATAAGTTTTGTGAAAATGAATTTTTTGGAGAAGTGTGGTTAGAAAGTAAGAAAAGTTATAGACCCAAGCGTAAAATTATTTCTTAAGAGAGTGTGTTGTTGAAAATAAATTTAGTATTAGATTTGTACCAGTTAGGGCCTCAATAAAAAAACCACCGACGTTCTAATCTTTCTTTTATCCATAAGGATGTTTTGAATAAAAAATATTTATTTTTTGGTCGATGAAAGCAATAAAACTTGTCAATGCAATGACACTATACATCGCAATATATAAATTTTACAATGCACTTACTTTTCTTCCATTGTCGTGTTCAATTCGTTGTGTTCAACATACTAAACACGTCTAAGACTCTTCAACCGAAAAGATACATGTAACGATCTGATCAAACCCTAGCAAATGAATCCTTTTTATTTATTCTGAAGTGTAGAACAAGTAGTCTACCACACACAAATTAAAAATAAATTATCGTATTCATACTTCTAGACAGCCTTGTGATAATTGAAAAAGGCCTCCCAACTAATACACAGAGTCGTCGATGAAGTCTTCGTTATATAACAAATTGGATAAAATTCAGACAGTGAACATACAATTTGTGTTCTTGAAGATATTCGGATAATAGTAATTTTATATATTTGATATTATAAATGTTTAACCAAATGTGCACGAAAATTTAGTTTAATAATTGAGGATAACTGGAATATAATATTATTTATTAAAAATGTATGCATCATGGATGCATGATTTAAGAACAGTTTCTTCTGTGATTGTTCATATGTTGACACTTCGACAACTACAGAATAGAAAAAAAGCGACGTAACACTTCACGATATGAGAAGGTAAGACACGAAATGTTTAAAAAACGTTAAAGTCAAATCACATGTACATTTTTTGTAATACAAGAATCAAATTGTAAACTTAAGGTTTGTTCGGCAGTAATTTTAAGAATTGATTTTTTTACAGTTAAAGTGGATTCTACCTGTGATAGAAGAAGTAAAAAATAACGGCTAGAATAGTGAAATACGGTAAAAAAATTAATTTTTTGGAGGGAGGAAAATCACTACCAAACGTGCACTTAAATGTAAAATTATGCTAAGTTGAAACACACACAAAAATTTATAATAATGCGTGACTCTTAATTACAGAATGTGAATATTTTGGTAAAAAAATTCCTTAGGACTTTGATTTTTTTTTTTTTTCCTCGAGTTTTCTAAACCATTCTTAGAATTTTTGAAGTGCTTTGAGAGTTTAACCTAACTTTATCATACTAGAAAATCGAAAATTAGTGCAGTGGTTATGCATAATTTTTAAAATATAAATAACCAAGTTCTTGAGAATTGGCCTGGTTTGGCCCATTATATTCTTTGAACGAAGTTTTTATGGGATGTGAATCTTCAGTTTTTTGAGCGGCGGATCCAGCCTTCAGTTTAGACACGGGCTAGAATATAAATATATATGAATTTATCTTAAAAAAAGAAAAAAATACTAAGAATAAAGTAGACATTTTTTGGAGCGGATACGGGCTATAGCACAATCGAGCACGTATTTGTATCCGCCCCTGGTTTTTTCTATTCGTCTCTCTATTCGAAAATCAGGATTTGAATTTTATGTTCACATTGTACTAAATAATGGACAAAATGAAGAGACTGAAAATAAAATTGTGGACTATATTACAATAAAGTGTATGACAAGTAGGCTACAAATCTTTGGTCATCTTCAAAGCAGCAAGACCATCTCATCCACTCCCCCCCACCCCTCTCTCCATCACTTGCATAGAACTCACAATTAAACTGAATTATAGTTTGAGGGTATTCAGCATTATATAGGGCTAATTACGTCGATAATCATTAAGGTTCTGAATAAATACGTCGATGGTTACTAAAGTTATTCTCTTAAAGTAATAATCACTGAAGTTTCTAACTATTGCACCCATGCTCACTCCGTGAAAAATTATTATTAAATATGTGTGGCACCTTTAAGTGTCAACATGTAACCAGCTAACATTATTTACTACTCCAAGTTAGAAAGTTGGGAGTTATAATTGAAGATTAAACATGCTCAAATGAGAAAACATAACGGGGGTTTAAATTTTGGTCAAATTTTGGGCTTCAAGCGTATAGACTCACGCTTTCAACAATGATGTTTGCTAACTTGGCATAAAAAATAATATTATTTGATAACACGTTAACATTTAATGGTGCCACATATGGTTTAGTTTACATCTTTTTAACTGAGTCGCCATTAGTATAACATTTAGAAACACTATTACTGTAAAAAATAACTTCAATGGTCATTGACTTAGTTATTCAAAATTTCAGTGACCAATAATGTGATTAATCCTTAAAACCTCATATGATAGGCCTCCTAATAGAGGTACTCCTTTCACTTCATCCTCTTCAAAAATAGTTTCCGTGACAAGTTAAATACTTTTAAAACATGTTTAATGAGAGTATTTATAATCTTTACAAAATATTCATAAGGTAAGCACAATATGGAACTCAAATCTAATCGTTACAAAATAAAGGGCTTCTCTTAAATCCTGAAATTAACATGCTGAACTTCATGTCATTGCAAATTCGATATGATCAGATTTCCTTCAAAACCAAATATATATCCTCTTTTACTTGTGAGTGCCCTAATTTAGGCTTCTAGATAGGTTATATAACAGTCTTTAACATGAACTTAATCAGCATATAGCCAATATTTATATAGTTAGACAGTTACTATTTATGAACTGTGAACACCATGACTAAACAAAATTAAACCAAAAGGTTGGCCTGATAACAAGCGATTAAATCGGTTATTAGGTTTTTTGGCTGATACTCACATTATTTGAAAATCGGATTTTAACGATAACACTTTCCACAGCAGCTACTACAAAAATTCGTGCAAGCATTGACCAATCGCCTCGATAAGAATTAGCCCATCTTAAGCAAAACTATTACCTTAATTTTGAGTTTACTGAAATCAGAGGTTCTCTATCCTACTTGATTAAAGTTGTTTGTTATTCCCTCTTTTGTACATCAAAACTAAATACACGCAATGGAACTGTGTATAGTGAAGTGATTAGCGAAATATTTGATCTATTAACGGCATAATTGTGGTAAAAATATGCCGGTAAGATGAGTTTTGCAAGGAATGAAAAAGACATTTAGTCGAGTATTCATTATCTATGACACTAAATATCATATGCAAATTGAGGAACACAAGTAATGGGCACTCATTTTGCAGACTTATTATTTGAAGTGCTGGACAAGTTAAAAGAATGATAAAGATGGATAGCTACGAATCTTGTATTTGACTGTTCTTGATCATCAAAAACTCCTTTTGTAATAACATTAATAAATTCAAAATTAATTTTTACAAGCTTATAACGGCTCCACTACTGATAGGAAATCACTAAAATACGGATTAAGATGAACCCTAGAAATGTAACAAAATCCTGTATATTGGCAACAAGAAAAGTGGATTTAAAAAGAATTAGTTATTTAACATCCCATGAGAAAACACCTTTGATTAATTTAGATGTTTTTGCTTTTAAACTTTTAGTTAATCTATTTACAATTTTATATTCAATTTCTGTAGCAAGATTTCCTGTCTTAGATATCCTATGTAAATTAACCAGAATTACAATGACATTGTGCTTATAAATTCAACAACCGACTAAGTCTTGTTCACAATAAACTTGGGATCAGTTTTATCAAAAAAATCGTGAACTTTGCTAGCGACATGCACTGGAAATGTTCAGCTTGACGACGATGAAGCAGAAGGTCTTAGCTTCAAAATGTATAGGACTGTATATTGAGTTTACTTCTGATTAATTAAAAGTAATAATTTATAAATAAAAACATTTAAATGTTGACGGATTAGTCAATGAATGATGAAATTATCTGCTAGGACCTCTGAAATATTATTTCTATGTTTCAGTCTAATTAGGTCACGGCTAGTAGCTTCAAATCAAATGTTATTTATACCAACTGATAGTTGATCATGATATTACCTAGTTAAGGAACAATATATAAATTTTACCTTTATCTTCTTCTTTTTTTCCCCTTTTTTTGCTAAAATGAATTGTTTATTTATAACATGGTTCGAAATAAACGAGTCATGAGCTAGGTTCAGGTGACATAAAGAACCCACGTGTAAACTAGGTGTTGAGTTGTTACGAAAATCCTAGACAAACAGGGCTTGGTGACATGCCCTATTGAAAAGTCAGCCCCTAATTTGAATGTAGCTGAATTTCAAAAATTCAGATGAGGGGCTGAGGCACCCACCACCTCAGCCCTTTCTACAGAGCCTATCACCAGGCCCTGTTTTTGTAGAACAACTCGATTGTTACAAATTGTGAGTCAGAGACCTACTTGCTCTAATTCATAGAAGTTGAAAATCCCATCTACAATTTTTTTCCAAATTAATTTGAAAATAAATTATCTTTCTTCTTGTAAATAGGATTTTAACTAAGCCCTTGTTTGATTGTCATTATTATAAAAAAAATTTGTGAAAAAACTGATGATTTGAATAGTAATTTGATATATTTGATATTATAAATGTTTAACCAAATTTGCACGAAAATTTGGTTTAATAGTTGAGGATAGCTGGAATATAATATTATATATTAAAAATGTATGCATCATGCATCCATGATTTAAGAACAGTTTCTTCTGTGATTGTTCATATGTTGACACTTTGACAACTATAGAATAGAAAAACAGCGACGTAACACGTCACGATATGAAAAAGTAAGACACGAAATTAAGGAAACGTTAGTCAAATCACATGTACATTTTTCGTAATACAAGAATCAAATCACAAACTTAAATTGTAAAATTATGATAAGTTGAAACGCACAAAATAATTTATAATAATGCGCGACTCTTAATCACAAAATGTGAATATTTTGGTCAAAAATTTCCGTGGGACTTCGAATTTTTTTTTTTTTTTTTTTTTGGGTTTTTTAAACTTTTTTTAAAATTTTTGAATTTTAACGAGGTGTCCCAGTTTGCGCCAGACTATATTCTCGTCCCTGAACCTCCGGCCCCTCAGCTGCTCAAGAAGGTAAATCGCAGGATGTGCCCTTGTTGGTTTCCAGGTTCCCACATGACTTTTACTCCTTCCCCAAAGGGAGCCTCCTCCACTCTCTCCATCACTTGCATAGAACTCACAATTAAACTGACTAATAATTTGAGGGTATTCAGCATTTTATAGGGCTAATTACATCAATAGTCATTAAAGCTTTAAGTAAATACGTTGATAGTTATTAAAGCTATTCTCTTAAAGTAATAACTACACAAGTTTCTAACTGTTATACCGATGCTCACTTGGTGAAAAATTAATATTAAATATGTCTGGAACCTTTAAGTGTCAACATTTAACCAGCTAACATTATTTATTACTCCAAGTTAGGAAGTTGGAAATCATAATTAAAGATTAAACATGTTCAAATGAGAAAACAAAACGTGGGTTTAAGTTTAGGCTTCAATCGTAATCCCGAGGAGTAACTCAGCGGTCAAACCTTTGATTTGCTCCCCAATGGTTACTAGTTTGAATTTCTTCAGAGTCATTAAGGTGAGTATCCGATTGTAAATTTCAGGGTTCCATGGAATTAATTAAGGTGTGCATAAGCTAACCCAGATACTCACGGTCATAAAAATAAATAAATAAATAAAAATGTTTGGGCTTCAATCATATATTGTAGACTCAAGCTTTTAACAATGATGTTTGCTAACTTGGCATAAAAAATAATGTTATTTTATAACACGTTAACATTTAATGGTTAGTGGACATCTTTTTAACTGAGTCGCCATTAGTATAACATTAAGAAACACTATCACCGTAAAAAATAACTTCAATGGTCATTGATTTAATAATTTAAAATTTCAGTGACCATCAATGTGATATTTCTTATAACCTTATTTGATAGGCCTCCTAATAGAGGTACTCCTTTCAATTCATCCTCTTCAAAAATAGTTTCCGTGACAAGTTAAATACTTTCAAAACATGTTTAATGAGAGTATTTCTAATCTTTACAAAATATTCATAAGGTAAGCACAATATGGAACTCAAATCTAATTGTTACAAAATAAAGGGCTTCTCTTAAATCCTGAATTTCGTAACTTCATGTCATTGCAAATTTGATATGATCAGATTTCCTTCAAAACCCAATATATATCCTCTTTTACTTGTGAGTGCCCTAATTTAGGCTTCTAGATAGGTTATATAACAGTCTCTAACATGAACTTAATCAACATATAGCCAATATTTATATAGTTAGACAGTTACTATTTATGAACTGTGAACACCATGACTAAACAAAATTAAACCAAAAGGTTGGCCTGATAACAAGCGATTAAATCGGTTATTAGGTTTTTTGGCTGATACTCACATTATTTGAAAATCGGATTTTCACGATAACACTTTCCACGGCAGCTACTACAAAAATACGTGCCAATCGCCTCGATAAGAATTAGCCTCTCTTAAGCAAAACTATTACCTTAATTTTGAGTTTACTGAAATCAGAGGTTCTCTATACTAGTTTAAAGTCGTTTGTTATTCCCTCTTTTGTACATCAAAACTAAATACGCGCAATAGAACTGTATATAGTGAAGTGATAGATGAAAATATTTGATCTTTTAACAGCATAATTGTGGTAAAAATATGCCGGTAAGATGAGTTCTGGACAGAATGAAAAAGACATTTAGTCGAATATTCATTATATATGACACTAAATATCAAATGCAAGTTGAGGAACACAAGTAATGGGCACTCATTTTGCAGACTTATTATTTGAAGTGCTGGACAAGTTAAAAGAATGATAAAGATGGATAGCTACGAATCTTGAATTTGACTGTTCTTGATCATCAAAGGCTCCTTTTGTAATGACATTAATAAATTCAAAGTTAATTGTTGCAAGATTATAACGGCTCCACTACTGATAGGAAATCACTAAAATACGGATTAAGATGAACCCTAGAAATGTAACAAAATTCTGTATATTGGCAACAAGAAAAGTGGATTTAAAAAGAATTAGTTATTTAACATCCCATGAGAAAACATCTTTGATTAATTTAGATGTTTTTGCTTTTAAACTTTTAGTTAATCTATTTACAATTTTATATTCAACTTTTGTAGCAAGATTTTCTGTCTTAAATATCTTATGTAAATTAACCAGAATTACAGTGACATTGTGCTTATAAATTCAACAACCAAGTCTTGTTCATAATAAACTTGGGATCGGTTTTATAAAAAAAAATCACGAATTTTGCTAGAGCTGCACTGGAATTGTTCAGCTTGACGACGATGAAGCTGAAGGTTTTAGCTTCAAAATGTATAGGAATTTGTATTGAGTTTACTTCTGATTAATTAAAAGTAACAATTTATAAATAAAAATAATTTATAAAAATATGTCACAGTCAAAGCAGGTCAAAATGGTTTTGGTGGTGGGTCTAGCACTTAACTGGTATCTATCATCGATGCACAATTCTTCTCCTATTGGAGTTGAGGGATCTTTGCTGCCTTCCAACCTGGCGATGATGGACTCTGAAATACTCCTCTGATCGGTTCAAAAGTTCTTCCCATCTAATATGATGATAAATGTTGGACTTACTGATTTCGGTATGCAGACTAGTCGCCAAATAGTCCCATTTACTTCTTTAAAAACCCATCATTAATTACTCTAACGCGCAATGCATGTGGAATCAAACTCGTCACAAGATACGTGATACTTTTGTTCCATAAGGTGAATTTTATGACATAGTTAACTTTGTTTAAAACTTGTGGTTACTTCAACATGCCATCGAACTTGTCACAAGAAAAGTGGTACTTTTTTATATGAAAGTAATCTGATAGAAACTTTTAATTATATATGATTCATCAAAATCTAAATATTTTTAAAAAAAATCTATAAACTTCATAAAATCCTTATAACTCAAAGAACGGACCTGGATTAGAAAATCTTTTTTTCTTTAAATTGAAGGTACTATGTTGCCTTGAAGTTCATTGAAGATAAGAAAACAAGTAAAACAGACAAGAAGCAGTAAATTCAGTACCTCACCTCGTTTCCAACCTAATGAACCATAAAAGTGGAATATAAGAAAACAAATAACAGACAAGATGCAGTAAATTCAGTACTTCACCTCGTTTCCAACCTAACATCCATAACACTGGAATAGGATAGTTTCTATGAACAAGAAAAACAAGAAACAGCTTGTTTTTGCTAAAGATTAACTTATTTACATAATCTTACGTGCTTAAGTTACTTCAATATTCAATCAACTAACACGCTTCAACGTTTAATTCTTGGCATTTATTTTGAAATCATTAATCAACTCAAACATTTGTTAATTTTAAATCATTTGCCACCTTAAAATTCATTTGATTTCGATTTCTTTTGTTGCGTTATATATTGAGTCATTGATCTGGGCATGAATTAGTGAGTTTCATGCTTAATTGGTAGGGATGAACATTTTTACTCAGAACAACCTAGTCTGAATCTGAATTAAACAAACGAGCAGGTTTGGTTCAATTCTCATTGAAATTGGTTAGATTTCAAGGGTCGAGGTTGCGCCACCTCGGCCTTGGGTCAAATCCCTGTTCCTTCCCCCTGTATTTGTAGTAGAGCCCTCAATTTTAAGTCTTGGAATGGAGAATTGAATTGTTTTAGTACGGTTCTCAGTTCCAGGTACATAATAAATCTTGATTCCATTCCAAGAATATTTTCTGTATAATTACTTGATAAATCATAATTTATATAGACAGACATGTATTCAGTATAATCGAAAGTTTTATTGTTTAAAATACAAAATTTGAAAGTAATAATAAAAATTATACTAGTTTATACTTCAAAATTTATTTACGAGATATACTGGACAGAATCAATGGTTAGGGATCTGATCGGACCAAAACTGCAATGATGCTATTTTCATAATTCTCAGTGACAATAGGTTCGATCTCGATTTTCAAGATACCAAATCAAAGTACTCGATATCCACTTCTATTAACTAGGGAGTGAACAAGTTGAATGATTTTTCAGACGATTATAATGAAGTTGTAACTTCTTGTAGCTAAAAACAAGTATGAATGAATTATTCAGGACTTAATGAATTATGTTGTTTTATAACTAAAGACAAGTATGAATAAATTATAAGTATTAAACATACTGTCCTCAATAAATCTTTATAATAAGTTGGAGGAGAAAATTAGATAATAATCATAAATATTTAAATATTTTAGACCAACTGTTGAAAAATATATTAAATTTTCTCTCTTAAGAAAATACAAATGTAATTGTGACCATTGTCAAGAAGTATACGCTCTATTATACGCTCTATAAACTAATAATAATATCAAGGGCATGTTAGACATAGATTTTTTTAGAATAAGTTTTGTGAAAATGAATTTTTTGGAGAAGTGTGGTTAGAAAGTAAGAAAAGTTATAGATCCAAGCGTAAAATTATTTCTTAAGAGAGTGTGTTGTTGAAAATAAATTTAGTATTATATTTGTACCAGTTAGGGCCTCAATAAAAAAACCACCGACGTTCTAATCTTTCTTTTATCCATAAGGATGTTTTGAATAAAAAATATTTATTTTTTGGTCGATGAAAGCAATAAAACTTGTCAATGCAATGACACTATACATCGCAATATATAAATTTTACAATGCACTTACTTTTCTTCCATTGTCGTGTTCAATTCGTTGTGTTCAACATACTAAACACGTCTAAGACTCTTCAACCGAAAGGATACATGTAACGATCTGATCAAACCCTAGCAAATGAATCCTTTTTATTTATTCTGAAGTGTAGAACAAGTAGTCTACCACACACAAATTAAAAATAAATTATCGTATTCATACTTCTAGACAGCCTTGTGATAATTGAAAAAGGCCTCCCAACTAATACACAGAGTCGTCGATGAAGTCTTCGTTATATAACAAATTGGATAAAATTCAGACAGTGAACATACAATTTGTGTTCTTGAAGATATTCGGATAATAGTAATTTTATATATTTGATATTATAAATGTTTAACCAAATGTGCACGAAAATTTAGTTTAATAATTGAGGATAACTGGAATATAATATTATTTATTAAAAATGTATGCATCATGGATGCATGATTTAAGAACAGTTTCTTCTGTGATTGTTCATATGTTGACACTTCGACAACTACAGAATAGAAAAAAAGCGACGTAACACTTCACGATATGAGAAGGTAAGACACGAAATGTTTAAAAAACGTTAAAGTCAAATCACATGTACATTTTTTGTAATACAAGAATCAAATTGTAAACTTAAGGTTTGTTCGGCAGTAATTTTAAGAATTGATTTTTTTACAGTTAAAGTGGATTCTACCTGTGATAGAAGAAGTAAAAAATAACGGCTAGAATAGTGAAATACGGTAAAAAAATTAATTTTTTGGAGGGAGGAAAATCACTACCAAACGTGCACTTAAATGTAAAATTATGCTAAGTTGAAACACACACAAAAATTTATAATAATGCGTGACTCTTAATTACAGAATGTGAATATTTTGGTAAAAAAATTCCTTAGGACTTTGATTTTTTTTTTTTTTCCTCGAGTTTTCTAAACCATTCTTAGAATTTTTGAAGTGCTTTGAGAGTTTAACCTAACTTTATCATACTAGAAAATCGAAAATTAGTGCAGTGGTTATGCATAATTTTTAAAATATAAATAACCAAGTTCTTGAGAATTGGCCTGGTTTGGCCCATTATATTCTTTGAACGAAGTTTTTATGGGATGTGAATCTTCAGTTTTTTGAGCGGCGGATCCAGCCTTCAGTTTAGACACGGGCTAGAATATAAATATATATGAATTTATCTTAAAAAAAGAAAAAAATACTAAGAATAAAGTAGACATTTTTTGGAGCGGATACGGGCTATAGCACAATCGAGCACGTATTTGTATCCGCCCCTGGTTTTTTCTATTCGTCTCTCTATTCGAAAATCAGGATTTGAATTTTATGTTCACATTGTACTAAATAATGGACAAAATGAAGAGACTGAAAATAAAATTGTGGACTATATTACAATAAAGTGTATGACAAGTAGGCTACAAATCTTTGGTCATCTTCAAAGCAGCAAGACCATCTCATCCACTCCCCCCCACCCCTCTCTCCATCACTTGCATAGAACTCACAATTAAACTGAATTATAGTTTGAGGGTATTCAGCATTATATAGGGCTAATTACGTCGATAATCATTAAGGTTCTGAATAAATACGTCGATGGTTACTAAAGTTATTCTCTTAAAGTAATAATCACTGAAGTTTCTAACTATTGCACCCATGCTCACTCCGTGAAAAATTATTATTAAATATGTGTGGCACCTTTAAGTGTCAACATGTAACCAGCTAACATTATTTACTACTCCAAGTTAGAAAGTTGGGAGTTATAATTGAAGATTAAACATGCTCAAATGAGAAAACATAACGGGGGTTTAAATTTTGGTCAAATTTTGGGCTTCAAGCGTATAGACTCACGCTTTCAACAATGATGTTTGCTAACTTGGCATAAAAAATAATATTATTTGATAACACGTTAACATTTAATGGTGCCACATATGGTTTAGTTTACATCTTTTTAACTGAGTCGCCATTAGTATAACATTTAGAAACACTATTACTGTAAAAAATAACTTCAATGGTCATTGACTTAGTTATTCAAAATTTCAGTGACCAATAATGTGATTAATCCTTAAAACCTCATATGATAGGCCTCCTAATAGAGGTACTCCTTTCACTTCATCCTCTTCAAAAATAGTTTCCGTGACAAGTTAAATACTTTTAAAACATGTTTAATGAGAGTATTTATAATCTTTACAAAATATTCATAAGGTAAGCACAATATGGAACTCAAATCTAATCGTTACAAAATAAAGGGCTTCTCTTAAATCCTGAAATTAACATGCTGAACTTCATGTCATTGCAAATTCGATATGATCAGATTTCCTTCAAAACCAAATATATATCCTCTTTTACTTGTGAGTGCCCTAATTTAGGCTTCTAGATAGGTTATATAACAGTCTTTAACATGAACTTAATCAGCATATAGCCAATATTTATATAGTTAGACAGTTACTATTTATGAACTGTGAACACCATGACTAAACAAAATTAAACCAAAAGGTTGGCCTGATAACAAGCGATTAAATTGGTTATTAGGTTTTTTGGCCGATACTCACATTATTTGAAAATCGGATTTTAACGATAACACTTTCCACAGCAGCTACTACAAAAATTCGTGCAAGCATTGACCAATCGCCTCGATAAGAATTAGCCCATCTTAAGCAAAACTATTACCTTAATTTTGAGTTTACTGAAATCAGAGGTTCTCTATCCTACTTGATTAAAGTTGTTTGTTATTCCCTCTTTTGTACATCAAAACTAAATACACGCAATGGAACTGTGTATAGTGAAGTGATTAGCGAAATATTTGATCTATTAACGGCATAATTGTGGTAAAAATATGCCGGTAAGATGAGTTTTGCAAGGAATGAAAAAGACATTTAGTCGAGTATTCATTATATATGACACTAAATATCATATGCAAGTTGAGGAACACAAGTAATGGGCACTCATTTTGCAGACTTATTATTTGAAGTGCTGGACAAGTTAAAAGAATGATAAAGATGGATAGCTACGAATCTTGTATTTGACTGTTCTTGATCATCAAAAACTCCTTTTGTAATAACATTAATAAATTCAAAATTAATTTTTACAAGCTTATAACGGCTCCACTACTGATAGGAAATCACTAAAATACGGATTAAGATGAACCCTAGAAATGTAACAAAATCCTGTATATTGGCAACAAGAAAAGTGGATTTAAAAAGAATTAGTTATTTAACATCCCATGAGAAAACATCTTTGATTAATTTAGATGTTTTTGCTTTTAAACTTTTAGTTAATCTATTTACAATTTTATATTCAATTTCTGTAGCAAGATTTCCTGTCTTAAATATCCTATGTAAATTAACCAGAATTACAATGACATTGTGCTTATAAATTCAACAACCGACTAAGTCTTGTTCACAATAAACTTGGGATCAGTTTTATCAAAAAAAATCGCGAACTTTGCTAGCGACATGCACTGGAAAAAATCGCGAACTTTGCTAGCTTGACGATGAAGCAGAAGGTATATTGAGTTTACTTCTGATTAATTAAAAGTAATAATTTATAAATAAAAACATTTAAATGTTGACGGATTAGTTAATGAATGATGAAATTATCTGCTAGGACCTCTGAAATATTATTTCTACGTTTCAGTCTAATTAGGTCACGGCTAGTAGCTTCAAATCAAATGTTATTTATACCAACTGATAGTTGATCATGATATTACCTAGTTAAGGATCAATATATAAATTTTATATTTATCTTTATCTTTATCTTCTTCTTTTTTCCCCTTTTTTTGCTAAAATGAATTGTTTATTTATAACATGGTTCGAAATAAACGGTCATGAGCTAGGTTTATGTGACATTAAGAACCCACGTGTAAACTAGGTGTTGAGTTGTTACGAAAATCCTAGACAAACAGGGCTTGGTGACATGCCCTATTGACAGGTCAGCCCCTAATTTGAATGTAGCTGAATTTCAAAAATTCAGATGAGGGGCTGAGGCACCCACCACGTCAGTCCTTTCTACAGAGCCTATCACCAGACCCTGTTTTTGTAGAACAACTCGATTGTTACAAATTGTGAGTCAGAGACCTACTTGCTCTAATTCATAGAAGTTGAAAATCCCATCTACAATTTTTTTCCAAATTAATTTGAAAATAAATTATCTTTCTTCTTGTAGATAGGATTTTAACTAAGCTCTTGTTTGATTGTCATTATTATAAAAAAAAATTTGTGAAAAAAATGATGATTTGAATAGTAATTTGATATATTTGATATTATAAATGTTTAACCAAATTTGCACGAAAATTTAGTTTAATAGTTGAGGATAGCTGGAATATAATATTATATATTAAAAATGTATGCATCATGCATGCATGATTTAAGAACAGTTTCTTCTGTGATTGTTCATATGTTGACACTTTGACAACTGTAGAATAGAAAAACAGCGACGTAACACGTCACGATATGAAAAGGTAAGACACGAAATTAAGGAAACGTTAGTCAAATCACATGTACATTTTTCGTAATACAAGAATCAAATCACAAACTTAAATTGTAAAATTATGATAAGTTGAAACGCACAAAATAATTCATAATAATGCGTGACTCTTAATCACAAAATGTGAATATTTTGGTCAAAAATTTCCGTGGGACTTCGAATTTTATTTTTATTTTTTTATTTTTTTTTTGTTGAGTTTTCTAAACTATTCTTAGAATTTTTGAAGTGCTTTGAGAGTTTAACCTAACTTTATCATACTAGAAAATCGAAATTTAGTGCAGTGTCGTCGCACAATTTTTAAAATATAAATAACCAAGCTCTTGAGAAATGGCCTGGTCTGGCCCATTATATTATTCGAAAGAAGTTTTTACGGGATGTGAAATCTTCGGTTTTTTCTCATCCTCTATCTATTCTAAAATCAGGATTTGAATTTTATGTTCACATTGTATTAAATAATGGACAAAATAAAGAGGCTGTGAAAATTAAATTGTGGACTAAATTACAGTAAAGTGTATAACAAGTAGGCTAACAATCTTTGGTCTTCTTCAAAGCAGCAAAACCATCTCAACCCCTACCCCCACTCCCCCCACCCCTCTCTCCATCACTTGCATAGAACTCACAATTAAACTGACCAATAATTTGAGGGTATTCAGCATTTTATAGGGCTAATTACATCAATAGTCATTAAAGCTTTAAGTAAATACGTTGATAGTTATTAAAGTTATTCTCTTAAAGTAATAACTACACAAGTTTCTAACTGTTATACCGATGCTCACTTGGTGAAAAATTAATATTAAATATGTCTGGCACCTTTAAGTGTCAACATTTAACCAGCTAACATTATTTATTACTCCAAGTTAGGAAGTTGGAAATCATAATTAAAGATTAAACATGTTCAAATGAGAAAACAAAACGTGGGTTTAAGTTTAGGCTTCAATCGTAATCCTGAGGAGTAACTCAGTGTTCAGACCTTTGATTTGCTCCCCAATGGTTACTAGTTTGAATCTCTTCAGAGCCACTAAGGTAAGTACCCGATTGTAAATTTCAGGGCTCCATGGAATTAATTAAGGTGTACATAAGCTAACCCGGATACTCACGGTCATAAAAATAAATAAAATAAAATAAAAATGTTTGGGCTTCAATCATATATTGTAGACTCAAGCTTTTAACAATGATGTTTGCTAACTTGGCATAAAAAATAATGTTATTTTATAACACGTTAACATTTAATGGTTAGTGGACATCTTTTTAACTGAGTCGCCATTAGTATAACATTAAGAAACACTATTACCGTAAAAAATAACTTCAATGGTCATTGATTTAATAATTTAAAATTTCAGTGACCATCAATGTGATTAATCCTTTTAACCTTATATGATAGGCCTCCTAATAGAGGTACTCCTTTCAATTCATCCTCTTCAAAAATACTTTCCGTGACAAGTTAAATACTTTCAAAACATGTTTAATGAGAGTATTTCTAATCTTTACAAAATATTCATAAGGTAAGCACAATATGGAACTCAAATCTAATTGTTACAAAATAAAGGGCTTCTCTTAAATCCTGAAATTAACATGCTGAACTTCATGTCATTGCAAATTTGATATGATCAGATTTCCTTCAAAACCCAATATATATCCTCTTTTACTTGTGAGTGCCCTAATTTAGGCTTCTAGATAGGTTATATAACAGTCTCTAACATGAACTTAATCAACATATAGCCAATATTTATATAGTTAGACAGTTACTATTTATGAACTGTGAACACCATGACTAAACAAAATTAAACCAAAAGGTTGGCCTGACAACAAGCGATTAAATCGGTTATTAGGTTTTTTGACCGATACTCACATTATTTGAAAGTCGGATTTTCACGATAACACTTTCCACGGCAGCTACTACAAAAATACGTGCCAATCGCCTCGATAAGAATTAGCCTCTCTTAAGCAAAACTATTACCTTAATTTTGAGTTTACTGAAATCAGAGGTTCTCTATACTAGTTTAAAGTCGTTTGTTATTCCCTCTTTTGTACGTCAAAACTAAATACACGCAATGGAACTGTATATAGTGAAGTGATGGATGAAAATATTTGATCTTTTAACGGCATAATTGTGGTAAAAATATGCCGGTAAGATGAGTTCTGGACAGAATGAAAAAGACATTTAGTCGAATATTCATTATATATGACACTAAATATCAAATGCAAGTTGAGGAACACAAGTAATGGGCACTCATTTTGCAGACTTATTATTTGAAGTGCTGGACAAGTTAAAAGAATGATAAAGATGGATAGCTACGAATCTTGAATTTGACTGTTCTTGATCATCAAAGGCTCCTTTTGTAATGACATTAATAAATTCAAAGTTAATTGTTGCAAGATTATAACGGCTCCACTACTGATAGGAAATCACTAAAATACGGATAAAGATGAACCCTAGAAATGTAAAAAAATTCTGTATATTGGCAACAAGAAAAGTGGATTTAAAAAGAATTAGTTATTTAACATCCCATGAGAAAACATCTTTGATTAATTTAGATGTTTTTGCTTTTAAACTTTTAGTTAATCTATTTACAATTTTATATTCAACTTTGTAGCAAGATTTTCTGTCTTAAATATCTTATGTAAATTAACCAGAATTACAGTGACATTGTGCTTATAAATTCGACAACCAAGTCTTGTTCATAATAAACTTGGGATCGGTTTTATAAAAAAAAATCACGAATTTTGCTAGAGCTGCACTGGAATTGTTCAGCTTGACGACGATGAAGCAGAAGGTTTTAGCTTCAAAATGTATAGGAATTTGTATTGAGTTTACTTCTGATTAATTAAAAGTAACAATTTATAAATAAAAATAATTAAATGTCGAAGGATTAGGTAATGAATGATGGAATTATCTGCAAGGACCTCTAACACATTATTTCTATGTTTCAGTCTAATTAGGTCACGGCTAGTAGCTTCAAATCAAATCTTATTTATACTAATTAATAGCTGATCAAGATATTACCTAGTTAAGGAACAATATATAAATTTCTTTATCTTTATCTTTTTCTTATTTTTTGGAAAATGAATTGTTTATTTATAATATGGTTCGAAATAAACGAATCATGAGCTAGATTCATGTGACATTAAAAACCCACGTGCAATTACATTAAACTAGGTGTTGAGTTATTACAAATTGAAAGTCAGAGACCTACTTGCTCTATTTCATAGAAGTTGAAAATCCCGTCTAAATTTTTTTACCAATTTAATTTGAAAATAAAGTAGAAATAAGTTATCTTTCTTCTTGTAAATAGGATTTTAACTAAGCCCTTGTTTGATAGCCATTATAATAAGAAATTGTGGAAAAATGATGATTTGAATAGTGATTTTATGAAAAATGTGTGGTTCAAAAGTAAAGAAAATTTTAGAATTTACGTATAAAATATTTTATTGTGTAAATGTACGATTGGAAATTAATATGTATAACAAAGAGTTTTAAATTAGTGGTGTCAAGAGGGCTAAATTATTCAACACCGAATTAATACGGTCCAAATTTAAATTTAAAAAATATATAAATAAGCAGAAGGGTCAATCCCAAATTACGTAGCCCTATTACCAATAATATTCTCAAGTCTGAACACAATGGACGATTACGTGTGGTTGTCTACAATCTAGTATTCTACGTGAGTTTGTCTTATTTGAAGCTAACTAATTATTTGAGTTTTTTTATTATAAATAATGTTGAGCTGTTGTTGTTTCTGTATAAATATTATTATATTATGAACATGCATGTTTAACTTTGATTGATGCTTACCAAAAATGCCCTACTGTATATGAATTTGAATCATTCATTTATCATTCTTAATTATAATTGTTGGTTTAAAGTCATAAAGGTTTAGTTTTGTATTTTAGATTTAATTTGAAGCAAGAATTGGATAGTGCGTGTTTGACTAAGTTTAAAACTTCATTTTATAGCATGTATGCAACAACTTACTTTCTAAAAAAGTAAATTTGTAAGTAAAAATGTAGTTTTAAAACTACGTTCGACAACGAAGAAGCTTCAAAGTGGCTTTCACTACTTTTATTTTCTAGGTGAACATTTCATTTTCTCTCGAAAATTTCCCTGGATTATCTGCTACAATAATCAAAATATACAAATTTTGTAGCCGGCTAAGTAACTAGAAACTCATTAGGAAGTCCTTAGCATTTTGTATTCACTAGCACAAGTATTAAAATGTTTTTACAACATTTCATGCTTTTTCAAAAAAGAAATTATATATGACGATAATTTATTAGGGAGATTGAATATTTACAAAGAAAATAATTAAGATTAAACTCGAAAGGAAAAGGGTAAAAAGATTAATTACTTGCGCCAAACTAGCTTACATATAGGATTTAAATAGCTAGGCTTACCACATTGCAAGTCCATCCAACGATCATACATGCCAAATCAATACGGAGTGTTTCAAATTAATTAATGTTGATATATGGTTGACTTTATCCTAAATGCTTTGATCATAACAAACAAATTGATTTTTATTTTCCTTTTTTTATTTATTATTATTATTATTATTATTATTATTTTTTGTTTCCAACAATTGATTTTAAGCTTTCAAAGCATCCTATGAAACATTGATCGATCAAAAACAAAAAGGTCAATATCAAGATCTTCACATTGGATTTACAATGAAGGAAATGATGAAAATCGAACATTCAAAATAAATCATTCGAGACAAAGAACTTCAATAGTCAAGCTCCAAAGGAAGATAGTGGATTGGACTTCTATTTTCACTTGTAAACTTTAATTCTTAACACTAAACGATGAAAGCTCAAAACCGTTTTCTGCAAAAAAAATTAATTTGATCATCACTCGCATATATCAATTTTTTTCAAAAGCGAAAATTGAGTTTCAAAATAGTACTTAGATTATATTTTTAGAAAGTATTAAAACTTGGACCATGCAAAGACAAAATGAACCAAACTATTGAAATGCAGACGTCCAACAAACCAATGTTCGTCCGGAAGTCCGTGCTGACGCCCGGCTCATGTAACGGTTAAATTTTTTACCTGTCACACAACGGCTAATTTTTGTATGTCCAGACAAGGAAGCGGACGTCCGGTTGACTATCAGATTCCAAAGATATTTTTACTAATTGAACACTATAAATACCATCTCAATTTACATTCATTGCAACAGTTTTTAAGAGCATTTAAGTGAGACATTTTTAAGCAAAATTATATTGATCTTACATCTTATTTATCTTCATCAAATATTTACTTTGAAAAACTTTTGATTGAATCAACTTTTTAAAAAAAATATTTCTCATCAAAAAAAGTTTTCTCACTTAACACTTAAACTTCATTCATTGTTATTCATTAAAGTGATAACCTATTTCTCTCTTAGCACTTAATGTGTTTATATCATTTATTAAAATAGAAGTTTCAAATTAAAAGATTATTCATCCTTAAATTTGTGGGTTATATTGAGGTTTTGGAAAGCTCAATATTGTTTAAGTATCAGTGTTCTTTGTTTGTAAGTCATCGAAAGCATTGTAAATGTTTAGATAGCACCATAAGTAAATCAAATTTAGTGAAAGTGCCTTACTCATGATGGAGAGCTTTTTAATAGAGTACGTAGATCATCGATTTGGATCGAACATCCACAATTACATCGTTTGTACATCTTCTTCTCTTTTATTTATCACTTTTATATTTGTGCACCTGATTTTGAAGTAATTTTTCGAAAAAGCTTTGGATAACCAATTCACCCCCCTCTTGATTAGCTATTCTTGAGCTTTTAATTAGTATCAAAGCTTGGTACTTACTTTAAAATACAAAGATTTCACAATCTTGAGTAATAGCTAACCACAATATTCAAAGTATTGAGGGGAATTCTACAAACCATCTTACTTTCTTTGACGGAACACATTATAATTATTGGAAAACTTGGATGATGATTTTGCACCATAAGTAAATCAAATTTAGTGAAAATGCCTTACTCATGATGGAGAGCTTTTTAATAGAGTACGTAGATCATCGATTTGGATCGAACATCCACAATTACATCGTTTGTACATCTTCTTCCCTTTTATTTATCACTTTTATATTTGTGCACCTTATTTTGAAGTAATTTTTTAAAAAGCTTTGGATAACCAATTCACCCCCCTCTTGGTTAGCTATTCTTGAGCTTTTAATTAGTATCAAAGCTTGGTACTTACTTTAAAATACAAAGATTTCACAATCTTGAGTAATAGCTAACCACAATATTTAAAGTATTGAGGGGAATTCTACAAACCATCTTACTTTCTTTGACGGAACACATTATAATTATTGGAAAACTTGGATGATGATTTACGATCAATCAATAGATTATAATATTTGAGAAGTTACTGAATATGGTCCTTACGTGCCTACAAAGATTATTAAAGTTTATGGTAAACTCCGATCAAACCATTCCAAAACCTAGAGAGAAGTATGACGAAGACGTTAAGAAGAAAATTATCTTTAAATGCAAGAGTCAAAAATCTACTTTATTGTGCTTTAGATAGAAATTAATTTAATCGTATTAGCATTTGTGATTCCACATATGATATTTGGTATGTATTAGAATTTACTCATGTTAGTATTAGTAAAGTGAAGGAAATCAAGATCAATCTTTTGGTTAAAGAATTTGAAAACTTCTTCATGAAACAAGATAAACCTATTGTTGATATGATTACTACCTTTGCCGATATTGTTAATGGCCATAAAGGCTTTGATCATAAATTTACTAATGGTGACTCTATAAGTAAAATGCTTACGTCACTATCTGGATATTAGAGCTCATTAAGGATGTTGGTAGGGAATACAAAAGATATCAACACACATCCATTTGAAGAACTTTATGGAACCTTGATGATTTATGAGCTCAACAACACCGAAACTAAGAAGAAAATGAGGAAGAGCAAAGAAGAATCAAATGAGCCTCCTAAACGCCAAATTGCTTCAAAATTGGTAATCAAAGGAGCTACAAGTGAAAAAATAAGTGATGAAGAATTCGATTTTCTATTCTTTTTAGTAGTAAAAAAAAAGGAGAGGTTTTAAAAATAATCGCAGATTTCAAAAAAAAATAGAGGAAATGGATGAAGAAAGAAATAAGAAAATCATTTGTTGTGACAAACCTAATCACAAGAGAATCGAATGTCCAAACAAAAAATGAGTATAAAAAATGCACTCCAAGTGACATGGAATGAAAGATATGACAATCGCAATGAAAATGATAGTCAACAAGAAGTCATCAACATGTGCTTTATGGCAATCGAAGATGAGGTAAATTCTATTGAAAAAAATATTCATATAATGATTTATCTACCTATTATAATGAAATTCTTGAAGAATTTGAAAAACTTGCCTTAAATCACTCCATTCTTAAAAAGAAACACTACTTACTAAAAATGAAATGAAAATTTTTTTTTAGAAACTCAAAAGAATCTCAAAAGGCAAACGTTGATTATGATTCATTGATTGAAGAAAAATCTTTTCTAAAAGAAGTTGAAGATCTACTTAAATTATTTACAAATTCGCTCGAGGTAAGAAGAATTTTATTTAATGTTTGGTGATCAAAAATGTATTTTTTTAATGAAAATAGATATGAACATAATTTTTCAGCTCCTATAACTTATCAACAAAATGGTATTGTAGAAAGAAAGAATCATATATTTCAAGAATTGGCTAGGACCGTGCTTAATAAAAATAGCCTACTTAAATACTTTCAACCTGAAGCTGTTTGGTTTCAGTTGTATTGGCTATTCTTTTGACAAAATGATTATTATAAAAGAGTTCTAAAAATGAAGTAATATGTTGTAATGTTATATAGATGAATTAGGAATCTTAAGGTTCAAGTATGGAACATGGAAAAAAAGAGTCACCAAAATTTTGTTAGCTTATCGTTAAGCTGAGGCTCGAGCGTCCAAAATAGAATCATTATCGCCCGATTGTTGCTCGAGCGATGCACTTGTTTCTTGCCTAGCTCTAGCATGACGTTTGAGCGATGGTGTTTCCCAAGAAACCCTAATTCACATTTTCCAAGAGTTCTATCTAGCTCATACTACCCAATACCTCTTTACTATAAATACACAAGCCCCACTTTGTGAAAAATTGGGGTTGATCATTATATTTTACCTTCATGACATCCTTTGGAGATCAAACAACAATTCTACATCTTGAGATCAGTCAACCACAATTTGAAAAAACATCAAAATCATAGAATCCAAACATCCACATCTTAAACATAATCGAGAAGACACTTCCTCAATAGCTTTTAGAGGTTCCTGAAGATTGGACTAAAAGCACAAAAAGAGTACAAGAACAAGGTGTTCTTGGTGATCTAATAATGGTAGACAATTTCAGAAAATTGGGAGTAGGTGTGAGTGAAGTACGTTCCAATGGGTTTTGAAGATTGCAAGAATTAGATCGATGAATCTAGTGGATTTTCTAGGTTGGATCATACTATAAGTTATTATTGTCTATAGTTGAAGTCACTGATTTGGTCCTAGAGTTTTTAATGTTGTGAAGGATTTTCTCCATTAACAAATCTTGCGTCATTTACTACTTTATTGACTATTGTGGCAATTCAACATCGAATAATATTGACTTGATTGACTGAACATCTAGAACAATTAAAATGTGATTTAAAAAGATTGTCAGAAAAATCCTACGATGCTTACCTAAGAGATTTAGGCCTAAAATTACGACCATCGAGGAGAGCAAGGATTTGGATGCGGTTAAGATTGAAGAACTTGTTGGATCTTTCAAAACTTACGAACTCGCCATATCTCAGCCTAATAAGAACAAGTCTATAGCCTTGAACGCTATTAAGGACGAAGCGTGTGACTCTACTGATACAAAGACCATTAATGATGAGGAGATAGCTTGTTTTACTAAGAAATTTCGAAAAATATTTAGAAATAAGAAAAAGCCTCAAGAGAGATGTAGACGTCTTCCCAATGAGTCTAGATAAAAGTGTTAATATTTTGGTCACTATAGGAATGAATGCTCTTACAGTAAGAGAAATCAGGGTAAAGCAATCAATGCAACTCTCGCTACTAACGAGTCTAGCTTGAATAATCAAAGTGAGATGTCCTCTCATGATGATATGGAAAGTTTATGGCTTTCACTACTAGGATTATGAGTGAATCTGGTAAGGATAGTTAGAAGATTGATAGTAGTGAGCACTCTAAGGAAGAGTTTGAAGATGAAGAAGAGATTCATGAGATTTATCATCAATTATTTGAGGAGAGTCTTAAGATTAAGAAGGTGACAAAACCGTGCTTAAGAAGGTTAATGCACTTGAGCTAGAAAGAAAGAGACTTATAAATGAAGTTCAGAAGTCGACCAAAAACCTTAGTGAGTTAAGAGTAGTCAAGGAAAACTTAGAGGCTAAAGTTAAAACCCTGACAAGCGACTTTGAGAAATCCAATGCTCTATTCAATTCCATCTTGAGGGATCACATAAGCTGGACAATCTTTTAGGGTTGAACAAGCCAGCTAGGAACAGTGGAGGTCTAGGATATGAGCAGACCGATCATAATAAGGTAAGTACTTCCAAAATCATTTTTGTCCTTACGAATGACCAGCCTAAGCATGTTTCTATTCCTGAACTTAAGAACAAGTATATTTTAGGACAAAGCTTGCTAGACAGCGTAGGACCTATCAATCTAGGAATAAATATTAGCGACCTCATAATTTTAGACCTACATTTATTCCTACTTATTTAAGTGTAGTGAGTTAGGACATATAAGGCCTGAGTATCATATGTTCCTAAAAGAAATAGAAATTAGGATTTTGATAGTCGGATTGACTTCCTTACAAATCAAGTGAGTCAATTGACCTAATTAATGGCACTGATGATTCAGAATAAGTCTTCGACTAGGCAAGTCCAGGGTAAGAAGAGTGATCTTTATGACCAGAGAGATGCTCTGATGCTCTAACTGATAATGCTGTTTGTGTTGCTTTTCAAAGGGAGAGTAGTTTTATGTCTCACTAAATTGCTATTTTTGGTAAATGCTTGTGCTTATTCTTGATAGCATGCATCTCGTTTTGTTTGCATTGGCACATACATATTTCTTTTGTTTTGTGTGTTGCATAATTTTTTTTATTTTGTAAGTTTGATGCATTCATGTTTTATCAATTTAAAGAAAATAAACAAAAACAAAAAAGGAAAATTTCTTGACACTACAGCACAATATATGAGTTACTTGAACATGTGTGCTATAACCAAGTATGAGTTTAATTTATGTGTTGTAGCATATTTTACATTACTTGTTTAGGTTTTTATAGAGTACTTAGTATAAGTTTCTTCATGTACCATCTGCACTGCACACACTATTACATTATGAGTGGGACTTGATCGTGTGTGAGATTTGGGATGACAATCCTATGTTGGTAAGATGACTTTGAACATGAATTGACGTTATTCTAGTAGACCTAAACTTAAGTACATTTCTTTGAAAGAAACAGCTCAATATCTTATACCCTTCTTCGGAGTATATTTGACTCGAGCAATTAATTTAAAGAGGTGTCTCATAACTTGGTACCTATGGTCATCTGACTTGAGTTAACCGATCTGAAGCTTGTTACAGGATTCATCTTAGTCGCTTAATGTTTAGTTGGTGTTTTGATTAACATTAGCATTATTTCTTAATATAGCTAGCATATTAATGCTAATGTGTTTCAATCGTTATATTTCCTGTTTCACATGCTTTTACACTAGGTATTTGAGTTATTGATTTCAGGATGCAGATTTAACAATGAATACAAGAGATAGACATTCAGTTTGAGTTCGGGTAGATCAGTTTTTTTTACGTCCTTCACTTATATTGTATAGTTTTGTCACAGAATGCCAAATGGAGAATTTGATAGGTTTTAATTGTATTGGCTATCTTTACACAAAATGATTATTATAAAAGAGTTGTAAAAATCAAGGAATCTGTTGGAATGTTGTATAGATAAATTAGGAGTCTTAGGGTTCGAGTATAGAACATGGAGAAAGATTTGCCGGAATTACGATAGCCTATTGCTAAGCTGATGCTCGAGTATCCAAAATAGAACCATTGTTGCCCGATCATCGCTCGTCTGGCGCTCAAGAGAAGATATTTCCTGAGAAACCCTAATTCGCATTTTTCAGGATTTTAACCAATACTTCTTTACTATAAATGCACACACACACACACACACACCCCCCTTCCCACTTCTTTAATATTTCCTAAAAAATTAAGGTTTATCATTATATTCTACCTTTATAACATCATTTGGAGATCAAACAACAATTTTATATCTTGAGATCAATCAACCACAAATTGGGAAAAACTTCAAAATCATATAAACCAAAACACCAATTTTCTAAACATAATCAGGAAGGTACTTTCTCAATAGCTTCCAAAGATTGTTGAAGATTGAGAGATTGGACCAATTACATAGGAAGAGTAAGAACAAGGTGTTCTTGACGATCAATAGAAGATACGCAATTCTAAAAGATTGGGAGCAGGTGTACGTGAAACATGTTTCAACGGGACTTGGAGAATGTAGGAATTAGATCAGCGAGTTTAGTAGATTTTCTAAGTTGGATCTCCTTGTAAGTTCTTATTGTCTATAATGGAACTCAATGACTTGGTCCCACAATTTTTAATTATGTAAAGGATTTTCTCCATCAACAAGTCCTACGTTACTTACTACTGTATTGACTATTGCAGTAATTCAACATGGGATAATATTAACTTGATTGACTAAATATCCAAAACAATTAAAAAGTGACTTGTTGTTTTTAATTGGTAACTTTAATTCTGCGTTGTTCACCTATTCACCCCCTTACGTGATTTTAAGGTAAACTAGTAACTTTCAGAAGCTGTTAACACTGCTTGCTACTTTATTATTAGAGCTTTAGTTAAAAAAAAAAAAAAAACAAAGCTCCTTATGAGCTTCAGAAAAGTAGAGTTTCCAATATCAGTTATTTTAAAGTTTTCGGTTGTAAGTGTTTCATTTTAAATGCAGAATAAAATTTGGAAAATTTTGATTCAAAATTCAATATTGGAATCTTCCTTTGACATTCATCTACTAGCAAAGCCTATAAAGATTTCAACAAAAGAACATTAGTAGTTAAAAAATGGGAAAATTGCAGCTGAGGTACCAAACCTTTCGTTTATTAGCAGACTTTGCCCAAACCTTTAGTTTGTTCCACCGGAGATACCGAACCTTTAAAAAATGTGTGGGGCCAATCCAAAATGATGGTTTCCGTCTGTTTGACCGCTAAAATCGTCAATTGACCCCTTTAAGGATAATTTCAAGAATTTTTCCCAAATAAGTGAAGGGCAACATTGTTATTACACATATTTTCCTCCTCAACATCAAACACGTCAGTTGCAACTTCCTTCCACTCACCATCCACTATGGAACCTGCGAAAACCCACAAAGAAGACGAAACAGACTTCGAAGAAGACGAACATCCAGTGGACATTGCAGCCCACATTCGAGGCTCTCTTCCCCAACCCATGTATGGTAAGTGTCTTCTCTTGTTTTCGGTTTACGGTGTGAAGTTGTATGATTATGAAGTTCTCCTATTCGATTGTGTTCACGTACTGGGAAATTCAAAAATTTTAAATGATTTAATGTATTAGAGCGTAATGCTTGTGTACTATCTTTT